>NC_141761.1:69606373-70206373 GCF_982258835.1 Parasteatoda tepidariorum | reverse complement strand
CTGAAGAGCTTTGATAATGAGTTTGGTAAAATTAACGATAAAATATGGTTATGCAAAATTGCTCCATATTTTTAGTCTGATTCAATTGTGAATTATTATTCTTATAGTATATGTTTTCCTTCTTTTGCTTATTATAGTAATATGTTCAAGTATAATTTTCCTGTCATGTTAAAAAGATACTGCATTATTGATTACTCAATTTAAAAATTAATAATGTTTTTTTCTCAAGTTACACTATGAAATTATGGAAATAATAAATGTGCAAATGTGTTTTTTTTTATTTACAGCTTTTTAATTTATTATTTTTAATTTATTACCTGTCCCGCAGTGGACTGATCGTTAAGACACGGTTCCCAGCAGATCACCAAAGTCAAGCAAGACTGGTTGCGGTCAGTGTGCGGGTGGGTGACCACTTGGATCAGACTGCGTAGGGACAGAGGGTGTGCGGTCCTCGTTAAACTGTTCTACCGTAAAGTGCTCGACTTCGCGTGCAGGTCATCGGACTACCGAAGCGGGGGTGCCATCCCCTCTGCAGAGGATCAAAATTGCGATGGCATGTCTTCGGATCATCCTCAGGGATGCTTCCCAGACCGTCGCCAAAAGTACATTGTGCAGCTCTAGTGCGACGTAAATGAACAACAACAGAACAACAATAATTTATACCTAAGAAATATGGAATTGCTATTTTCAGACGAAAGTCGTTCGATTTTTGGTTAGGATTCTTTTGGAAAGTCAATACTTCTTTTGAATAATCTTTTAAAATAAGTTCCAAATTTCATTATTTAAACTTTTCTTTTTCATTTCTTTTATCCTTTAAAATAATGTTAAGTTTCTTCATAAGCTTATTATTGTCTGATAAATCTTGGTGATAGTTTTTCAAAATCAATCACTTTAAAAAACGATCGATCGAAAAAATAAATGAATCAGAAAGGTTACGAGAGCTGCATGATCAGGTTATCGGTTTAATCGAAATTTTGTTAAAGAAAGTGTTTGATATGCCGCTACTGATCAAAATGAGAGATTCCTAATTTGTCTGCTTATCAAAAAGCTGGCTAGCTTATAAAGTGGAAGTAATGGAAAAGATTGGCTTAGTTTGGGCGAGAGAAATAAAAATAGAATAAAAATTAGAATAAAAATTACACTTTATGATAATCTTAACCTTCATTTTAAAATTTTTTATACTTAATTAATTAATATTTAGCATGCGGTTGGATTAGAATAACGATTTCTGTTATAAGTGTCTACTAAGAAAAATATTTAATATCGGGAAAATACTTAAATGGTTAGGATAGAATCAAATTTAAGAGTTAAATTACGTTAATAAGCTACAAAATACGCGAGGCCTGATAATGACATGGCAGAAAAGTTTCGTTTTAATAAGGATTTCCAACAATTTTTATAAAATAAACGTTTTTCGGTGTTGTTGTTTTATAAGAAAGGTTCTATATTATACACCGAAGAGCCATTACATTATGACCACCCTCCATCTATAATAATGGGCTCGCCCAGGTTTTCATGGTTTCTCGCCCAGGAACAATGTTTTCATGGGGCACATTAGGACCCATATTCCTCATAGAACAATCCCTGACGTCTGTAAGCTACTTGAACATAGTTGCAGACCAGGTTCACCCATTCATGGCAGCAGTTTTTCCTACGGGGGAAGGTGTTTACCAACAGGATAATGCACCATGTCATAAGGGTCGAATCGTCATGGATTGGTTCGATGAACATTCCAGTGACTTTCAAGTCATGTCTTGGCTCCCAAATTCACCTGACTTTAATCCAATAGAGCATTTGTGGTCCTACTTGGAAAACCAAATTCGTACTGCAACGCTACCCCCTCGCAACGTGAGGGAATTGCAGGACCAGTTGGTGAGCGCTTGGTACCAGATACCTCAGACTACCTATCAGCACCTTGTGGAATCAATACCACGGCGGGTAATAGCAGTTTTGAGGGCTAAAGGTGGTCCTGTATGTTATTAGCAGGGTGGTCCTAATGTAATGGCTCTTCGGTGTATATAATTAGTAATAATATTTTCTTATTTATTCCCTTCTTTTTAAGTTATTAAATTTTTTAACTGATTTTTTTATGTTAGGCTTAAGCACGTTTCAAGCAGCTGGTCAACAAAACAAGTAGGTTGGTTCTGAAATTATGCTATTGTTCTGAATGCCTTATGAAAATACTTAAAATTCAAAAAAATATTGTTAGTATCTTTTGTTAAGATATAAAAGATCAAAAGTTACATTTTTCTTAAAAAAAATTATATTTTTCGATTTTTTTAAAACTTCAAAGTTCTAACTTCGAACCTCAGTCCTGCATGATGGCTCAGTGCCATAACAAATGAGCCATCAAGGCTCTCAATTTTCTATTTTTTGTTAAATACCTAATGAATTTGGTAAAATGACGAAAGAACTGCTATTGAAAAATGTGACTTTATATTAAAAGCAAATCTTTTTCCGTACTTGCATTGAACTTTATGAATACAAACTATCGTGAATTTTTTGTAACTGAATGTAAGAAATAAAAACATAGGATATAGGTAATAGTCAAACGATAATGAATACTTAACTATTAAGCAATATTATTTTTATTATTATCTAGGAATATGCTTGTAGAAAGAGAAAAATATATAAACTTTGTGGTAATTTATAACAATTTTTAATATTAAAAATCATTTCATTTTCTGCGCCCTTTTTTATAATTTGATTTTGAGTAGAATATTTTTTTAAAACTTTTGATCAATTATAACTCCACGTAGTAAAAATGATATTTACTTTCAACATTTTAAGGTAATAGTAGTTTACAAAAAATTATTTTATACTTGCTTTTTTTTAACAATATTTTAGAAAGAGAAATCGTGAGTTGATATATAATTGTCTTCATTTAGATATTAACTACTATTTTAAAGAAGAAGATAAAACATTTCACAGCTTTAAAAATCAAAATAACAAAATAACCTTTCTTTTATAGTTATTTTAATATTCCTTTTTAGTTTTGCATTTTTTTGTTAGTAAAGATATTAAAAGAGGCATGATTAATAAACTATATCTAAAGTAACAGCTAAATTTTTTCCAATATAAACTACAAATAATCTTGTGCCTGACAAAAAATCTCGTATATAGTTAGACTTTTTTATAAAAAAAGAAGAAAATCAGATTAGCGTATGAAAATACACGCGGGTTCGGTTTTTTAGAATATATTAGTTTCTGCTAGTTTCATAGAAAAAAAAGTTAACTATTTTAATCAACAACAACATTTTATGTTTTTTCCGATTGTAATCTGTACTGCATACAAAAATGTTTTTTGAGAAACATGATTAAAGGTATTTTCTATTAAGCAGCGACTGAAAAACAGCATAATTTTATGAAAAGTAGCATTGTATAAACTATTAATGATAAACGCTTAATTGCATTTTTTCAATGTTTTTTCGCGAAATTACTCAAGCATTTGATTATTTTTGGTAAACATATTAAATATTTACACTCTTTTTTCAGTTCTGTAACTAAACTATATTTTATGAATGAGTATATATGTTTCTTTTATGAAATGTGCATATAATTTTATGTTAGTTTCATCGAATTTCATCAAAATCTCGTATATTTTACTCGTGAAATATGTAGGAATTACATGTTTACAATATATATTTCGATATCTAACATCAGGAAGCATCAACAAGCTCTCTGTGAAGACAATTATATCAAGGTGAGAGGATTCACCTAGGTGAAAGGATTCTTTTTTGGTGATCCAGTGAGCTTTATCTTGCTGCTTTAATAGTGGTTTCCTTATTAAGATGTGTGCGTATCAGGGAAAAAAGGATATTGGAGATATCCTTTCATTCTTTTATATTCCAGTCGTCTATATAGTAGACGCCTATTGATGGAATTTAATGTGGGTTAGTCCCATTGTGGCGTCAGGCATGGTGCGTAGTCGCCGAAGGAATCAGCTGGGTCACGTCCGGGTCACCAAATGAGGGGGAGGGGACCCTCTCATATTAAGTTAAGGACAACTATGACAAAATCAAGCAACATTTATTACCAACTGAAACATAACAAGATAAAAACAGAAACGTAAAAGTTAAGTATGAGTGTGTGCACAAAGCAATGTTAGAAGCTTCTTAAATACTAAAGAGAGGTGCAATAAGGTTGCCGATACTGTGTACGCCATCCAGCTGATTTCTTTGGCGA
Source organism: Parasteatoda tepidariorum (assembly GCF_982258835.1). Classification (NCBI taxonomy): domain Eukaryota; kingdom Metazoa; phylum Arthropoda; class Arachnida; order Araneae; family Theridiidae; genus Parasteatoda; species Parasteatoda tepidariorum. The sequence goes on along the minus strand of NC_141761.1, from coordinate 70,202,188 downwards.
CTATGCACCGTACTTGGCACCACACCATCAAAAAGTCCTCAATGAAGGCAAATTTCTCCCGATGCTTGATCCAGGAACTTCCTTGTCTTCTGGATTGAGTTAAGAATAACAAGGCTACGGAATTGAACATTGATAGTTGAAAACTCAGAATCGGGTCTGATACTCAATGACGTTTATAAAATAAAATATATTAGACTGGGCAGAAGTGGCTCAGGGGATAGAGTTCTCGTCTTCAGTTATGGTAGACCGGGTTCGATTTCCAGCAATGGCTGGTTGATACGAATTCCACAGCCGGGGAGCACCGACAGCAGTGTTAACGTAAAATATCTTCAGTGGTAGACAGATTATACGCTAGAGTCCCTTTTCCGTCAAGTTGGCCGAAGGATGTTTTAGTGGTTTTCCCCTCATTATAACGCGAATGCGAGTTAGTTCCATCAAAAAGTCCTCCATGAAATAAATTTCTCCTAATACTTGCTCCAAGTGTTCCCTTGTCCACTTTTGGATTTGTTTGGTTCAAAACTACAACGCTACGGAGTTGAGCATTGATAGTCGTAAACTCAAAATTGAATATGCTGTTCATGATGATTAAGAAATAAAATTAAAAAATATGTATAACCTGAAGTTGAATCTTTAAAAGTAGTTTATGATCTTTGATTTCATACAATTATTTAAACTAACCACAAAAAATTAATGAAAACAGCAAAAAAGCTGAAAAACCTAGAACGGCAAAAAATCTGGCAACAATTAGCAGAGAAAAACACTAGCTTACAAAAGAACTGAGTTTGCATCCAATCCATGCAACTTGAAGTACTGGTTCCAACTGGCTGCTCTCCACCTACATTTCGTCAACAATCCTGACAGCCAGCTTGCAGCATCTTTCACAGCCTTTTAGGAAGACGTGTTCTCATTTCCACTCACTTGTTTTTACATCTTTCTCTCTAATGATCAACCAAAACGACAATTTGTTTTAATGTAACGAAATACAAATTAAAATCGCATTGAATGGGAACTTTTCAGATAGGAAAGTATCATCCTATGAGGACACTTAATGCACTGTTTGAGATGACAGGATGATTTACCCAATTTCTAACATAGCAATCCATGGAGAACATCACAACATAACAGTTAACGTTGTCATCCTGGAAGTAACATAGACTCAACCCTAAAACAAAACGGACGAAAAATGCAACAAAGTAGGAAGCATACTATATCTAAAATAATGTAGTGGACATTGAGATTATCGCAGATTTGGACCAAAGTTCCCAGTCCATACCAGAAGAAAGTCTCAAACCATAATTATAACTCCGCCAGTATCTGTGGATGCCCATAAACCCTTTTGAAAGGTAATGCAGCCGGAAAAACTGCAACAACAAGGGATAAGCTCACTGTCATCCAAATTATGTAGTTAATGACGTCATTGAACTTACCATAATTTTGAACCAAGAGATACAGCCTCAGACCATAATTATGGCATCTGTGGGAGCCCAAATACTTACTGGTAAATAGAGTATATAGACCAATGATGTATTTTCTGTCATTTTATATAGCTGTTTCTCAATGTTTTATAAATGTTTGAATTATTTTCTTATACAGTTCGTAAAAAGCTGTAAGGATGGTTTTGTATTTTTACACGAAATAAATCTCTATAGCCATTCAAAATATTTTGCTGAGAACAGAAAGTATAAAAATCTTAATTAGAAAGTTTAGGTGAATATGGATTATATTCTCTATCATGAAGGAGCTGAATTTATGCAGTGTCTGTTGAGCAACTAAAGGTGAAAATTGTGTCTTTTTCATCGATTTTAACCTCAAATTTGTTTAGTAGCCCGCAAGATTTCTCCACAGTTATTTTCTGAACAGGTATGAATTTAGTCAGTTTTTCCAGCAATCTCACTTGCATGTCGAAAAATACTTTATTAGTTTATTTATATTTTTTTTCATAAAATTTATATTCTGCAATATTTTTTTTTCAGTCGCTTAGTTTCTTTCATCTGTTTTTGTAAATTTACCATGATTGCAACAATCTAAACTTAAACATGGTCTGGTTTAATGTCTTCTTTTTAATGTTTATTATGTTTAATACTTCATCCAAGTAAATATCATTCTTAAAACTCAACTAAGAAGCTTCCGGCTTCTATTATTCTATGTGTTGATACGAGTATATCTAAAGGGAAAATACATTAACTTCTAAAGAATGTAATGTTTAATTTGAGAAAAAAAATTAGCTTAAAATTTTAATTAGCCTATCCACTCAACGATAAAGCTATTTTTTATAAGCTGATTAATTTTTTTCGCATCAGTGTAACAAAAGTTTAAAAAAAATACGTAATTAAATCTAAATAAACCTTAAGCAAGATTAAAAAAATAGAAAAATATGTATAAAAAGCATTTTCATAAAAAGAACGCAAGAAAGTATTATATGAAAAGTTTTATGTGAAAGACTAGATTATTTATTTTAAAAGTAACAATATCTGTTAATTAAAAACAGCATAAATTTTCGAATTAGAAACTGGTAGATAAAATGTGTGATCAAAACATACTATTCAAAAAGTTTTTCACGGAAAAAAACTAGGGAGCCAGTGTGCTTGTTAAAACATTGAGATTCACCACGAAAAAAACTAATTATTAACTTACGCTTTCCAGATATAAGAACATTTGTAGATTAAGTACCCTGATTTATATTGATGCAAGCAATTAGTATCCAGGAGCTCGTACTTATTCCTTTTCAAATTGAGTTCATAAGTATGTTTTTAATTAAGCTTTTGAATTTATTGCTTTAAAGTATAAATGGCTTAGAATATAAATATCTCGTTGCAATGTTTTTTGTATAAATTAATAACTATACATTTATTAATTATTTTTTTTAAATAAAAAATTAAAACGTTCTTATTTGTATTACGGAAAATCAGTGACAAAAAGAACATTTATTCACTAATAACTTAAAGCAAAGCTGTAAGAGATTGTGCTGATAAAGGATCTGGGCTAAAGAGTACAGTACGCTCTCTGCGAGTGCAGATGTTCGTATAATAGTATTATTTCAGTAAGTACTTGCATGAGCGAGTATTTGAACAACATTAATACTAAAACATAACTATTGCGAAATAAATAATCCCAAGAAACTAGAGGAAAGATATATTTAAAATATAAAGACTTCATTTGCTTCATAAATTAATATTGATTAACTTAATTTTGATAACGCCAATATTCTTCCCACCCCTATCACATTACCGCTTCTTTATGCTCTGAAATCTTGTTTCATTCATATAAATATCGAATCCCTGGTTAGCGATATAAGTTTCTCTCTAATCCTCAAAACCACTTGGAAATGCAACCTGCATTGATTTACCTCTCGGATACCGTGGTTTGTTTTGTTTTGTTTTTCACATTAATTTCATTTTCAATTGTTTTTCGGGGACAAAGTTGCGTTTTCTTTGTCGAATCTGTTATGTTTTCTTCTTTAACGTATAATGAGACTCGACAAATGCTCTTACTTTAAGGAGCTCGGAGAATGTCAATTTTTTTAATCCTTTTAATTTATGAAGCAAATGAAGTGTTCATAATTTAAGCATAGCTATTTTGTTTTCCCAAAGCAAAAGTCTGAATTTTCAGAAATCTTTTGCTCAACTTTCTATAGGACCTAGGCTAACAGTGCGTACTCCAATGCCTCAGACCTATGCATGCAGACGTTATGCAGTGACAACGTTATGCAACAGAAAAAAAATAATGATAACGTATGGAAGCTTTTCCAAGGTCAACAATCCATTTAAGCAAAAATGACTTTTTCTTGATTCTGTAATTTTTTGCTTTAGTTAAAATTCTTTCTTTTAAATCCTTAATAATTAAATTGAAGTACTTACTTCCAATATTATGATATTTATGTACAAAAATCTTGTAACAATTTTATTTTGTAGCAATTATTATTGTTTAAGTAAAAGTTATTATTAATTAAAATCTCTCCAACTTTTTAAACATAGTATGGAATAATGAGCTCTCATGGTTTTATTAAAACTGATTTAATATAATATTAAAATAAAAACGAAATTGCATACATATAAAAATAGTTATCATTATTTAAGGTTAGTTTAGCGAAAGAATTATTTACTTCTCTTCAAATTAATTTTTTTGATTATGGCTCAAGTTTTCCTTTTGTAATTCTAACAAAACCAATAAAAATATACTTGTAATTCTAACAAAATTGTAATTCTAACAAAACCAATAAAAATATACTTGCATCATTGCGATTTGCATCTTTGCACTTGCAGTTTTTCTTTTGCAACATTGTCGTTTTTCTGACAAAAAAGATTTGGTCATTGGAAATTTTTAAATGAAATTCTCTAGTGTTCTTTATGATCATAGCTTGTCTCGATGACTCTGCTTTGATAGTACTAAAGGGACCGGAAAGCAATGTCGTTTCGATGCATTTGATATTTGTTATTAAGATTTCATTTTTAATCAATATTGTATGTATTCACACTGTATTCACCCTCGTTAGCAACAACCTTTCAATGCCGGATTGAAAATGAATCGATAAAACAGAATTGATTTTCAAGACTTTAATGAGACTTGAATTTTAATGAGCCAAAACGACGTTACTTTCCGGACCCCTTAATAATAATACGGTCCCCCTAATAATAATACGGTATGGTGTTTGGGCGAAACCGTGATCACAAACGGTAATGGACAATATCAAAAATTAGAGTTTCTGAGAAACAATCAAAGGTGAAAATAATCCTGCTAACAAAAAGATATATATTTTGGTGTAGGTAAATGCCCGGTTATTCGACCGTCAATGCCTACAGTGAAGCTTTTTTAAGGTTAAGAGTATGCCACACCGTTCACTAAAGTAATGTTTTCTTCTTCTTTTAAGTTTAGGACTATTATCTGGTATACACCTACATGGTATTCCCTATACCGGGTAAGTGTATACCAGATAATGTCTTTTTCCCTTTTTTGAAATAAACATTAGTATATTCCATATACTGATGATTTTTTTTAGATGGAAGAATTTCCTTGCGTGCACAAAGATTTTAGAAATTTCTTGAGACACGGCTTGGTTCAATGGCTCGACGATCGACGAAAGTGTGATTATTCAGTAACTATTAACGATTTCAGGACATTATTTAAAAATATACTAAGTAAATCAGTTAAAATGAATAATGCATGAGAATTTATTAGATTAAACAGCCTTTATTAATAATTGCCAAACTTATTTTTCAAGTCTGTTCAAAAAATGATTACTGTGGGGAGAGTAGATATCGTCAATGTCAACCTTCATCTATGAAAAGGTACCCCAACATAGAATCGAGTTAACATGTCTTATAGACTAGTGAATTGGAATTGTATTTTTGTAGTGGTAAATGCATTACAGTACTACCCCAACAGAATTATATCTGTGATAGAATTCGATGAACTTATACCACTAGTTGATTCATTTCTGTTTTGTGAGAAGCCGAGAGAGCTGTATTAAGGCCACCTTAGTTTTGCTGATCTTGACAGTTGTATTAAGTTCAGGGTCGTGATTGCGCCTGTTTTGCCATTAGCAGTCGAGTGTATGCAGGCCAAAGTTGTGTAAGATCGAGACTGAGTAGCAACAGCGCGAGGAGGTGGATACTGTAGCAGTCACAAGTAGCAAGTCAACTGTTCAACGTGGACAATCCATCGAGGTAGGCGTGTTCAAATCGAAATGGGCGCTACTGTCAAGGTAGCCGTGTTCACATGTCGTCTAAAGGTCACCAATGTGGAGATAGTGAGTAGATAACGTCAATGTCAACCTTCATCTATGAAAAGGTACCTCAACATAGAACTCGAGTTAACATGTCTTATATACTAGTGAATTGGAATTTTATTTTTGTAGTGGTAAATACATTGCAATTACTATTAATAATTGTATTTTTAATAAGACTATACAAAAGCTTAAATATCTGACAGGTGCGATTCAGAGCTGTATTGCCTTACTGTTATAAGGACTGCTTTTTAAAAAAAGGTTTTTTTGATCACTCTTCAGCATCACTAGTTTTTGTAATCACGGAGAGTTTTTCCATTTCCTTCGCAATTGAGGCCATGTAACTGTTCACTATATCGGGACTGTTACATTTTTGGTCCATGGGTGAGTATTGTATATGAGTGAATCGAATAACCACAATTTCTTTTTTACTCCACACTATCGCTGCCTTCTCCCATCATTCTTTTCTTTACTACTCATAATCTCTTTTCCATAATTCTTTCATTTCATAGTAGTATTCATTCATTTGTTCATTTATTCAAGCATCCTTTGATTCATTCCATGGCTTCCATGGAGAGGTTTTTCATTTCCACTGTAACGGAGGCCATTAAACTTTTCACAATATTGAGTTTTTCACATTTTTGGTCCATGGTGTGTATTGTTTATGAATGAATCTTAAAACCACAGTTTTTTTCCTTTGTTCCTTTTTTTACTCCACACTATCGTTGCTTTTTTCCTCATTCCTTTCTTTATTTGTCCATTTTATAAAATTTTCCCACAATATTTTCGTTTCATACTAGTATTCATTAACTTACATTCACAGTATTAATTCATTTAAGCATACATTGATTTATTTATTTACCATCCATGGAGAATTTTTTGATTTCCAATGTGATGGAGTTCATATAACTTATCCCTATATCGGGGTTTATACAGTTTAGGTCCAGGTTGGGAATAACTCTTACAACCAAACAGTTTCGTCCTTCTCTAATTTTTTTACTCTTCCCTATTTCTGCTTTTTTCAATCATTTTATCCTTACTTCTTTTTATAGCTGCTTCTTTCTCATAATTCCTTTCTTTTTTCGTAGTATTCATTCACTTAAGCACCCATTCATTTGTTTACTTTCTTTTCCTCACTCATTGAGTTTTTGAATAACGATACTTATAGGCTAGCATCTTTTTTATATTGCAATTAAAAAAGATGCTAACCTATAAGTATCTTTAATTCCTTACTTTCTTCGTAGTATTCATTCACTTAAGCATCCATTCATTTATTTACTTTTTTTTTCTCAATCATTGAGTTTTTGAATAACGATACTTATAAGTTAGCATCTTTTTTATATTGAAATTAAAAAAGATGCTAACCTCTAAGTATCTTTAATTCCTTACTTTCTTCGTAATATTCATTCACTTAAACATCCATTCATTTGTTAACTTTTTTTTCCTCACTCATTGAGTTTTTGAATAAGGATACTTATAGGTAAGCATCTTTTTTATATTGCATTTAGATGTAAAATCTTGTAAAATGTTTTATTTATAGTTATAGGGTTAATTTTGAATGTTTGTTGGCTACGAAGTTTTTGTACATTTATTTATTATTTTTAGTATTATTATGATTTTGTTTTAAAATGCATAAGGATGGATGATTTCAGGGCTACCTCCGTAGATCAGGGAGTGCAAAAGCGAGACTGTGATTATTGACATTGTGAAAAAAGGATTTTGCCCTGTTACGGTTGGGTATAGAATAAAAATGAAAAGTTGCAAAAATGATAACAATTTAGAAAGAAAAAAAACTAAAAATTAATGGCCGGGTGAAACACATAGTTAGTACATTTTTTGAAGTGGTGTCGCAACACTTTTGTAACCCATAAGGAATAGTAAATTTTCTTCTTCAAAAATAAGTTCCAGAAGATAACAAGTATATTCAAAAAACATACCTCCTTCTCCATAGAAGCTACCTGAGTCTTGGATGAAACAAACAGAAAAAAACCTTGGTTAGTGAAAATGAATTAGTCCAGTTCTTTTTTTGAAAAAAAAATCTTTGTTGTTTTATTGGAGAAAAACATATTAAAAATCATCATATTGAGGCACATCAGGTAAGGAATCATCAATGGCACATCCTAAAAATGTGGTAACTAGTGATAACTGGAACAGGAGATTGGACTTATTCTCGAAAAAGGAAAAGCTGCCGACATTCTTTTTGAGATTTTTTTGAAGATATTAACCAGCAGGAAATATCCCGATCATGAAGTTAGAAAATGACTGTGAAGGATTTCCATCACTGGCGGTGGCTGGTCATCGGATCATCTTAAAAGCTGGAGATTTATCAGGAAAATTCTTTAGTAGACGTTAATCCGAGACAATGAAAAAGGACAGTAGATTTACAACATGGCGGTAGATGAGTTAGTTACAGAGAACAAAAGAACAAATAAAGATGGCGCAAGGAAGCCATTCTCCCAAAAAAAAAGCTTCTCCACCTCAGGGAGGTGGGAGCAAAAAAATATCAAAACTCCGTTAAGCGGAGGGCCGCAAATTAATTGACCATCAAATTATCGAAAGCTTCTCGTCTTTCGCGCTCTTCCTTTTTATAAGATACAAAAACTTAAAGTTGAAGTTGTAGTGCATGTTGTGCAAGTTAAAGTTAAATTATCTAAAAATCACGAGTTGAGACGAAAAATTGATTATACGTTAAAAGTTACGGTTGAGAAACACAACATACACGCGGAGATGAAAGATGCCGACAACCAGTGCGAAATTCTCAGAAACGAAAAAGGGTGGAAAGTTCTCGAAAGATGCTCTTCAAGGAGCTGGTAAGGAATTTTAGGGGGAGAATGTCCAAATTGCGCTACCACTTAAGGGGCTAAAGAAAGATGATGAAATAAAAATGTATTACAAAATTATAAATTAAGTCGAAAGAATTAGTATTTTTGATTAAAAAAAACAGGATATTTAGAAAATTAGGCTGTGACCTAATGTCACATTATACCCCCCACTGCAGAAAAAAATTTTGAAGAAAATTTTTTTTTTTTTTTTTTTGTTCTTGCCAAAAAAAAGATATTAATCCAAAAAAATTTATAAATGAAATTAAGTTCTAACAGCCTGCAACTCCAGTTCACCACTACTCCACTTACAAATAGTCAGATGTTTACATAACAATCTATATCAAAACTTTTGATAGTAAGAGTCTGAAATGAGAAAAGCTGTGCCTCAAACATAAGACATACAAAGAACGAGTAACACATAACAACACATACATATAAGCAGCTTTACATGGCTGCATCTTGATTAGTGAAAAGGCAAAACAATGTTAATTGTTTGATAAATGGACGAAAAAAACACAAAACAATCTTAATTGTTTGCTAAATGAAAACAAACATTTTGACACAGAATCGTCAACACATGTAATATAAATTAAACTTAAACAACATATGCCTTGATGCATGTGAATGCCTATAAGTGCAATAACACCCGTATATAAAAAAAATTCAGGCTACATGAAGTAGACTGAGAAAATCTTCTCCAAAGAAAATAACATTAAGGAGGTAAAATGGATAATTGATTATTCAAAAAAAAAAATCTCACTTAGTAATAGTGGAAAAGCAATTTTTGAGGTAAAGGACATTAACTCAAATTTATTCCTTGTAAGAAGGAATTGAAAAGAAATTGATTTGTTTGCTGGAATTTATTATGAAAAAAAATTTGAAAAATTGCAAACAAACGAAAAATCAGGCTACCATTGTAGACTGACAATACTCCGAGCTTAAACGAAAAAAGAAAAAAAACTTTGTACAACATTTTGTACATCAATCCATTAAGTGAATTTTGAGAAAAAAAATTGAAACCAATCAAACAAGATTGATAAGTAGTAATCCGAGTTAAAACGACAAAAAACACTAGTACACATCAAAATGTATACCTGAAACAAATCAAGGTCATTAGTGAGAGCAATAAGTGCACAAAAATTATTAATTTAAGACTTGAAGAAAGTTAAAAAAATTGCAATTAAATTTACTAGTTGTAACAGGAAAAGCCTGGGCAAAACATTAAACTTAACAAAAACTGCAAGGAATTTTAACACTTAAAAAACAACATATTGACTCACAGAACTTTGACCAAAAAAAACTGCTAAAACAAAACAAAAACAAACAAGGCCTTGACACATTGCTTACAAAAAGCATTACCTAACAAAAATTGGTGAACAATATACAATTAACAAATTCAGCATCAACAATTTGTATAAAACAACATAACACAAAACAATCAAAAAATCATAACAAACGTTGTGACACCTTGAGATGTACAATGAGGTGTACTTTTATATATCATTATGCAAAGAGAATTCACACTCTGCAAAAAATCCAAAAAAATTTGTATGTAATAAGAGTGACTTATGACATACTAGAAAAGGAAAAAAAAATACTGTACAGAACTACAGGGTCGAAAAACAAAAAAATTTGGCATTCGAAAATCAGACGTCATTAATTAATTACAATTATGTGTTTAAGTAATTTAAAAAAATACAAATATTAACATGAAATATTTGTTAAAAAAATTGCAAACAGTTAGACATGAACAACCACAAACACGAACCCATAGTTATAAGTTTGTAGAGTCGCAAAAATGAGGGCACTGCTCATCATCCACCATACAAACCATATCACAATTTGAATACCTCATTCAATTAAAAAAATGTTAGAATTATTGACAAAATTAGTTACAAGAACTGTATATCAAAAAAATTTAACCAAAAAAAATCACTGGTATTGCCTGACAAGTACTACAGGATCCCGATGTTCCGCGGATATGACGGCCAGCATCATATACACCGACACCCAAATAACACCCATCACACATAACAATGTTACATTCAAACAAAATTTATTAGAAAAAAATTATTTACTTCTTAAATTGTAAGGACAAGCCTTAGGGAGAGTGATATCACTATCAATTACACTAGGGGAGGTATCCAAAGAGGGATGAAAAAGCAAATTTTGCCTCCTATGAGGACATAGACGTAAACGGTCTATATGAACAGTTAGTTTAGGTGCCTTTGTATTGTCCAAAAGTTGGATTACATAATCCACATCATTAAATTTTGACAAAATAGTAAACGGACCATCAAATTTAGGTTTAAACACATTAGTATGTTTTAAATAGACAATATCACCAATATTCAGTGATCTTAATTTTGCTTTCGCACCTTGTCTCGAATTTTGTTTGACTTGAGCTCGTTCAGAATTATGGTAAGCATTTTCATATGCAATATTGAGTTCATTCAAGGTCTCCAATAAATAGTGAGATTTATCCAAATGTATTGGTTCAACACTAGTTTCAAAACAATCAAAAATTAAGGCCAAATTACGACCAAAATGAAGTAAGTTAGGGGTGAATTTGGTTGAAGAGTGAATTGAACCATTGTATATATTTTGGTGAATTAATAAGCTGGTTGCAAATGACACACCTTTCTCATGTAAAGTTAAAACAGAAGACTTAATAGCTTGATTAATGCGTTCACTCATTCCATTACTTTGAGGATGAGCAGCACTGCTATGGGCTAATTTTATGCCTAACTTTTTATTGATTAATTCAAAAACCTCAGCTTTAAACTGAGTGCCTAGATCTGTTAATAGGTATAACATTCTACCATAATGAGTAATATAATTCATTAAATGTTTAGAAACAGTCTCAGTGGTTAAATTGACTAGTTGGTTTAAAATTAAATGTCTAGAGAAATGATCTATGAAAGTTAAAATATATCCACAATTTTTAATGGGTCCTACAATGTCCATTGAGACAAATTGTCCAGGCCTCTGAGGTAGCCACATTGATTTTAAAGGAGCAGGCTTGCTCGCAGACTGTTTATGTTTAATACATAATTCACAAGACTTAACATAATTACAGGTATCACTGTAACAACTTTTCCAAAAATATCTTTTAGACACAAGCTCATACGTCTTTTGAATACCAGAATGGGAAACATGACAAATATTTAACGCTTTAGATTTTAATGAATTTGGAACTACAATTCTGTGTTTATGAGGAAAAACCTCAGTGGCATACATTAATATACCATCATTTAAAAAGAAATGTTCAGTCTTAGATTGATTAATTAACGTGGGATTGTTTAAAAGAGAAATAATTTCCTGAATATTTTGATCTTTACATTGTTCCGATTTAAATGTGTCTAAAGAAATTTCAAGAGGGGAGTCATTATTAGTTAAAGCATGAATTACATGGTCTTCATTTATATCAGTGAAAGGTAAAATTAGTTCAGAATCATTACTATTTAAAGCAGGTTGACAAAAATTTGGATCAGGAGAACGACTAAACCAGTCGGCTAACACATTCTCATGACCAGGTATATGTATAAACTCAAAGGTATATTCACTCAAAGCAAGCAACCAACGTGTGATAATATCAGCAGGTGATGTAACCTTGCGATAATGTTTTAGAGGTTTACTATCACTCAGAATTGTAAAATTTCTATTATAGAGGTAAGATTTAAATGCTGTAATACCCTTAAAAATTGCATATAGCTCCAATTTGATGGCGGGATAGTTTTTCTCAGACTTGGACAAAGCCTTACTAAAAAAAGAGACAGGGCGAAGAGATCCTTCATGCTCCTGCATCAAAACTGCTGAAATGCCTAATTTGCTCGCATCAGTATTTAGGAAAAACGGTTTACTGAAATCTGGTAACTGAACAAAAGGTTTCGAAAAAAATGCATTCTGTAATGCATCAAATGCCCGCTGTTGTTCGTCATTCCATTTAAATTTAGATTGCTTTGTAGCAACTTTAGTCAACACAGCAATTAATTGGGCGAAATTTGGAATTAAATGGCGATAAAAGCCACACACACCTATAAACTTCTTAACCTGTTTGGCATTACGAGGGGTAGCAAATGAAGTAATTTTGGCTATATTGGATGAAGTAGGGGTTATACACTTATGGGAAATTACAAAACCGAGATATTCAACAGAATCTTTAAAGAAAGAACATTTATTAGGAGCTAAAGTTAAGTTGTATTTAGTTAAAATTTTAAGTAACGCTGATATTCTATTAGTCATTTCCTCAAAGGAATTTGCTCCGATTAGGAAATCGTCTTGATAAGCGTGGATACCTTTAATACCCTCAGTATTTAATTCCTCAATAATTAGGTCTACTAAAGCCTGGAAAGTACTCGCTGCCGTTTTGAGGCCAAAAACGAGTCGTCTATTAGCGAAGGATCCAAAAGGAGTAGTAAAAGTTAGTATGTCCTGTAGGTGCTCAGGAAGCATAACCTGCCTATAGGCTTCTCGAATATCACACTTTGTGAAAAAATTTATATGAAGAAATTTCATTAATTATAGTGCTTATTTTAGGCAAAGGGTAAGTGGAGCTTTCTACCACTGCATTAAGTAATCTTAAGTCCAAAGCTAAACGATACTTAGGTTTTCCCTGGCTATTTTCTGAGTTTTTCTTTTTGACTAAGACTAGTGGAGCAGCCCAATGGCTAACATGCCTATGAATAATCCCGGCTTCCACTAATTCATCTAATTCTTGTTTAATGTCATCCCTTAAAGCGTATGGAATTTCAAATGGTAAGGTTTTTATTGCATTGTCATTTTTCAATGTTAAAGAGGGAACCACACGATCAGTACATCCTAAAGTTTTTATGGTTTTAGAAAATGCAGCAAAATTTTCCAATAAAATGTTTTGAAGAATTAATTTTTGATCAGTGTCTAAATGTGCTAAATCAAAATCAGTAGATTTTAGTTCATCTTTTCTTAAATTTAAAATATCCTGAGAAGCAGTAATTAAATTACACTGTTCTAGATGAGTACAATCATTTAAATCTACATTATTACCATCATTACTATTTTGGACAACAAAATTACAAATAATATAACCTATATTCAAGCCTTTATTTAAATGAACAGTGTTATCAGAATTATTTTGGATTATTGTATTAAAAGACTTATTATCAACAACATTAATAGAAGGATGAATTAATATCTTTGAATTATAAGTAGGTGTGAAATACACTTCTTTATTTGTTTGATTAGCAAAAGAATTAATTCTTAAATGGGCAATGGCAGTCTCGCCTGGCTCAATTGTGAGTTTATTTTTTTAAAACTACATCAATCTGTTCATTATTGGTATGATTAGAAGCTAACTTATCAAAATTATTTAAAGGAATACAAAAATTACTAAATTGCGCCAACTCGTCTTGGAAGTTAATAAGAACATTATGTGTTCTTAGAAAATCAAAACCTAGAATTCCCTGAAAAGTATCACTCTTAATATCTGCAATAAAAAATTGATGTCGAAAAAAATTATTATGGATTTTAAAGGAAATTTCAGCACAAGCCGAGAATTGTAGCTGAGAATTAACTGTTCTTATTTGGACTTTTCTTGATAAGAATTTTACTTTATTATGAGCCCTGATTGCATTGAAAGTATCTAATGTCAATAATGAGACTGACGACCCACTATCGAGTAGAAAATTTACATTAACATTTTTAAAGCTAGAAGCAATTGTAGGAAGATTAATTTCATGTGAAACAATATTTATGTGTTCAATATTTTCTTTATAGTTACAGTTAGTCAAAAACTCCCTAATGGTAACATTTGAGTTATGCATCGATTTTGACATAAACTCATTTATATCAAAAATTTTGGATGGTTTGGTGGATGAGAAGACAGGGCCATCCCCTACTGCCTCCTGCGAGAGTTTAAAGGATTGTTACCTCTATAATTAGTATTATTAACCCTCGGTCTAAATTGTTCATTTTGACTAGGAATCGGTGGCGGTGGATACTGCGGTGCAGTGAACCTGGGAGAAACCATGGGGAACTGTGGCGGAAAAGAATGCATCGCCAATGGCCCAAATGAATGTTGTCTTAAATGTCTGAGATACGTTCGACACTCACTCATGATATGCCCAGACCTATTACAGAAAACACAGTGAAGGTTTGGAGTTGGGCGAGGTTGTTCATGTCCAACCCGATCCTGGTTCTGTACAGGGTGAAGTAAAAGGGGACATAATTTAGTGCTGTGGGATTTCTGACATATACTACAACTAGACTGCATAGTCTCAATTCTAGTTGTCAGCATTTCGAGTTGTTTTGAAATTAAGGTGAGCTGATCAGGTGCAGCAGAAGCACACTGAGTCACCGCATGAGCTGCGACTAAAGGAGTAGCCGATCCAGCTAAAGATTGCTGTATTGTCACGATATGATTGGCCCTTTTGACCATCTCGCGGTAATCTTGTATTCCCTCAATGAGAATAGTCTCCTTAAGGTGCAAAGGGATTGCAGATAGGAACTGCATGGCTTTTATCCGAGACAAAGCTGATTGGTCATTAATAAAGTTATATGCCTTATGGGCAAGAGAATCTATCCTATATTCTAAATTTTTGATAGTTTCAGAGGGCAAAAGGCTGATTGCCTGAAATTTTGCCAAGTCAGCCGAGGAAGAATCTTCTTGTTTGAAAAAATTTTGAAGCAGCTGACATGCATCCTCGAACTTTGTGACCACCCTACATTCAGGTGAATTCTGAAAAAAAGTGAGAGCAGCCCCAGACAATTTTGATTTTAACAAGTATAATGCAGCCGCATTATCAAACTGATTTAATTTTACTAGATCTTTAATTTGGTTCAGGAACCACTCTACATTCTGAGAATTTCCAGAAAATTCTGGACTATTGAAATTGAATTTAGGGGTTTGCCTATTGGCCTCTATGTTATTTACGTTGTCAGGCATAATTATTGGATTAGAATACGTTCTATTACGGGTTTGAATTGGGGTCATCTAATGAAAAAAATTAAATAATGATAGTATCAATTACACAGGTATTATTACTAATTGTAACCTTTTGATAACCTCATGAAAATAATGTACACATTGAAATATAATAAATTTAAGTATCAAGAAAAACACAATTAAAAAATTAGGTAACCCTTCAAATTACTGTTAATCATATAACGATATACTTGCATAAACAAGAAATATCAACCATTAGAAAAAACAATATTGTCATTAATTATTTCAAAGTGCAAATAAATACCCAAAAAAATTTTAAAAACAAGTTAATCATAAATATGTAATTGTAGTATAATAGATTAGAACACTAATAATTTATCAATATAGGAGAGTAAGACATTGGCAATTCATATTAAAAATCAATTCAATAACCTTTCAACAAAATAATCAATTAAATTATCAAACATGACCTGACTCAAAAGCATAAGAAGCAAAATATTTAGTTCACATAAAATTTACCAAATATTAAATAATAATTATTATTTTAGCCAATTGCTGTGAAAAAAAATTTTTTTTTAAATAAATTATGTAAACATCAATTTTATAAAATAAAAGGAATCTTATTTTTAAATTGTTATATGAAAAATTATTTACCAAATCTTATCCAATTACTACTTATTATTTAATCAAAAAAATATTTAGATTAATCATCCCAATCAAAATCGTTATTTTTACTCACTATTATAAAACAATTGTAATATTCAATTACAGAAATTATGACAAATAATTATTATTTACTCAACTTAAAAAAATTATCTATTTGGTTATTGTATGAAACAAATTAGTAAATAACCAAAACAAGATATTAATTAACTAATCAAAACATAAAGTCTATTAAAAAAATTTGATTACATTGCATAAATTATTATTGTTTATTTGGCTATTATATCAAAAACTATTGAAATAAACAGTTCATTTCCTACTCCAAACTTAAAGAAATTTATTGAAATTAATTGTATTAAACATTGAATAATAATATCTTACATTACTCATAGTAAAAAAATTTAATTTGAAATCACTGGTCAAAATAAATATAGTTAAAACTATATACACCAACCGAAAAGCGGAACGGCACCAGATGCCCTGTTACGGTTGGGTATAGAATAAAAATGAAAAGTTGCAAAAATGATAACAATTTAGAAAGAAAAAAAACTAAAAATTAATGGCCGGGTGAAACATATAGTTAGTACATTTTTTGAAGTGGTGTCGCAACACTTTTGTAACCCATAAGGAATAGTAAATTTTCTTCTTCAAAAATAAGTTCCAGAAGATAACAAGTATATTCAAAAACATACCTCCTTCTCCATAGAAGCTACCTGAGTCTTGGATGAAACAAACAGAAAAAAACCTTGGTTAGTGAAAATGAATTAGTCCAGTTCTTTTTTTGAAAAAAAAATCTTTGTTGTTTTATTGGAGAAAAACATATTAAAAATCATCATATTGAGGCACATCAGGTAAGGAATCATCAATGGCACATCCTAAAAATGTGGTAACTAGTGATAACTGGAACAGGAGATTGGACTTATTCTCGAAAAAGGAAAAGCTGCCGACATTCTTTTTGAGATTTTTTTGAAGATATTAACCAGCAGGAAATATCCTGATCATGAAGTTAGAAAATGACTGTGAAGGATTTCCATCACTGGCGGTGGCTGGTCATCGGATCATCTTAAAAGCTGGAGATTTATCAGGAAAATTCTTTAGTAGACGTTAATCCGAGACAATGAAAAAGGACAGTAGATTTACAACATGGCGGTAGATGAGTTAGTTACAGAGAACAAAACAACAAATAAAGATGGCGCAAGGAAGCCATTCTCCCAAAAAAAAAAGCTTCTCCACCTCAGGGAGGTGGGAGCAAAAAAATATCAAAACTCCGTTAAGCGGAGGGCCGCAAATTAATTGACCATCAAATTATCGAAAGCTTCTCGTCTTTCGCGCTCTTCCTTTTTATAAGATACAAAAACTTAAAGTTGAAGTTGTAGTGCATGTTGTGCAAGTTAAAGTTAAATTATCTAAAAATCACGAGTTGAGACGAAAAATTGATTATACGTTAAAAGTTACGGTTGAGAAACACAACATACACGCGGAGATGAAAGATGCCGACAACCAGTGCGAAATTCTCAGAAACGAAAAAGGGTGGAAAGTTCTCGAAAGAAAGGGGCTCTTCAAGGAGCTGGTAAGGAATTTTAGGGGGAGAATGTCCAAATTGCGCTACCGCTTAAGGGGCTAAAGAAAGATGATGAAATAAAAATGTATTACAAAATTATAAATTAAGTCGAAAGAATTAGTATTTTTGATTAAAAAAAACAGGATATTTAGAAAATTAGGCTGTGACTTAATGTCACAGATTTATTAAAAAATACTAATAAATAAAACAGAAATATTCAACAGAACAATTTCGAATTTAAAATCAAATTATATAATTTTATTTACGATTAACTATATTTCTATTTTATAGTTTATTTTTTTAATAATTCATGAATATATCCTAAAATTTAAAAACACTAAGTTTTAAATAAAATATATCATCAAAATTTTCTTCTTCTTAAGCAGATTTAGTTATTACTAGGTTATAAAGAAGATTAAATTTCTCTATTTGATTTCAACGGAATTCAGAATAAGAATAACATTCCAAGAAACAATCTTTTTTAAGAAATACATATAATTTAATGAGATTTCCTTTTCGAATAAAAGTTACGAAAAAATATTTCGAATTTTTTTTTCTTATAACTAAAGGTTGCATAGATATTTAACGAAGCGAATCATTATATAATGCTTTTAAAAAATTTGAAAGAAACATTTTAAATGAAATATTCAGTTTGTACAAATTCAGTTTATATATTCAGCTTGTTAAGTACTAAATCAGATATGTTAATTTGAAAGTTTATCGTTATAACATTAAATGAGATATTTTACTTAGAGAAAGTATTTTCTATTTAAAAATTTATTCAAGTAAATAGAGAAAAAAACTGCTCCCAAATAAAAGTAAACAGTATAATAGAGAAAACTTTTTTTACGAATTTTTGAACTCAGTTTATAAATAAACAAATTGATTTTCCTTGCGTGAAAAAATTTTCGTTAGTATCAAACAGCGATAATTAATCTAGATAATTTCAAGAACCATTAATTGAAAACTTTTTTTATGAAAAATAATTAAACTCTTATTTATTAATTTATTAACCATAAGTTTTATATAAAGTAAAAAGTAAAACGACTCTTCTCTATTTTTCATTATATTTTAAAATACTGATTAAATTACACACTTCTTAACATTGAAGAATCCAAAAGAAAAATTGCTGTCTAAATTAAAGTTAATAATAAATTTTTTACTTGATAAATACTTGTAGTAAAAATGAAGGTTTTACTGATAGGTTCCTGTGGATATCAGATATTTTGTTCAATAGACAAACGTAGCAAAATGATATCTCTGGTAACCCCTTTATTTTCACTAAATAAAGCTCTGGATTTGGGTCAAATACACTCTGAAATTGATTTTCCTGCAGATGTTAGACATTTTGTTCATCAGGTAGTAGTAGTATCCCTTCAATCTCACGTTTTAGCGAAGAAAATTCCAGGATCTGTCTCACTCTAACATTGACTTTTCTAAAGATACCAAATATTTTGTTCAATAGACAAATGTAGTAAACATGATGTCTCTTGCAACCCCTTTATTTTTACCAAGAAAAGATATGGATCTAACCTCCTCTGAAATTGATATCTTTGCATCTTGTTAGACATCTTGTTAACCAGACATTAGTAGTATCCCTATTTTCCCATGTTTTAACAAAGAAAATTGCAGGGTCTGTCTTACTCTAACATTGACTTTTAAAAAACAATAAAAAATATCACGTTCAATAGGCAAACGTAGTAAAATTATATTTCTTATCCTCCTATTCATTTCATTCTTTTACTAGAAAATTTCTGGATGTAACTGACTTTTCCGCAGACTTAAGGAATTTTGTTCAGTTGGTAAGCGTAATAGAAACAATGGTTCTAACAACCTTATTTTTCCTCCAATTATAACTAGAAGTTGACTCTCTCTGTTAATTAATTTTTCAATTTATCTGCTTTATTTTAAATTGGAAGAAGATTTATTGGAATGTCTAATATAACTATTTTTTTAACAAGTTCAGGGTCTTTTTTTTTACATTGGCTTTCTGCTTCGATTTCCAAGGCACATCACACCAACCAACCATGACTAAGCATTTAGCTTGATTTTCAGGGATATGTACTGATTGTTTTCTCGCCTACCAGGATTCAACTCATTATACCAGCTCTCCACTAGTGGTGTGAGCTTCTCCTTACGATGAAGCCACAGGAGCTAGAATTCAGTGTGTTTGTACAGAGTTCTAAACGCTTACTGACCTCAATGCAAACATAAAATATCCTCAATGCAAGTACGTTGTGATTTTGCTTACATTGTAATGTTTTCATGGTTGTTCCTATTTCTTAGTGCAGTTGGGGCTCAATTTTCTCAATTTT
Organism: Parasteatoda tepidariorum; assembly: GCF_982258835.1. NCBI lineage: Eukaryota > Metazoa > Arthropoda > Arachnida > Araneae > Theridiidae > Parasteatoda > Parasteatoda tepidariorum. The sequence continues at coordinate 70,182,183 of NC_141761.1, read as the reverse complement.
AATTCAACATGATATCTAAAATATATGATAGCACCATACCAAATCTTCAGAGACATTAGTTTAGTATGATCTAATGACTATTTTTTTCAGGAAATGAAAATTTTATCATCGTAATAGATTTATTGCAATTGTTCCCCTATCTCGTAGATTTAAATACAATGCAGGCCACAAGGTAAAAAATTATTTAATTAAAACAAAATTGGCTTCCCGATGATAAAATTTTCACTTCCTGAAAAAAATAGTCATTAGATCATACTAAACTAATGTCTCTGAAGATTTGGTATGGTGCTATCATATATTTTAGATATCATGTTTAATTTTTTAAAAAAATGGAAGAAAGAAAAAAAAGCACAAAAATCGTAGACTACTACAGAATATTTTTAGTTAGAGTTTCAATTTTTTTCACTAAACTTAATAATAAAATTTTCAGGCTTTTTCTTTTTCTCTTGAATCTGTGAAAGCTGCTATAAAAAACAAGCAACAGTTGATAAAAAAGGAAAAGAAAGGAATTTTCTCCCATTAGTTTCAGTTAAACAAAATAATCGAGCATAAATCTTTAACGCTTGGTGAACAGTGTAACTGACCGTTACCTAAAGGGAAAAATTTCAACATATGCTCTATCACAATTACTTATTTTGTTTGACATTTTCCCAGAAATTATACGCTGATGTTATTTTAATTTAGTTTTTGAACATAGATCAGTGTCAGGAATGCTCGCCAAAGAAGGGGGCGGTAAGAACAATGCAAAAAATATTTTACGAGCATAAAAATACTCCCTTTCAAAATTAATAACCTTTCCAAGTAAAATCATTAATCTTACTTCACTAGTCATTGCAGCCAAAGTGCTGTATTAAAGCAAAGCATCATATTCAGAAATTCATGACTTTACAAAGATCGATCGGCTTTGCGCTGTGTGTGTGTGTTTTTTTTTAAATTAGTTTTTTCCAGTTTTTTAAAGATATGAAAAATTTCTTGATCTCGGCAAGATGGTTAATTTGGGTTTAATTGTTATTTTTTCTTCTTCTGAAGCAAAGCCTGCTGCTCACTAGCTTTTCGTTGAGGATATTAGTTTTATTTTTTAATAAAAAGAGAAAAATAATTATCAAATTATTAAGATCTTTAAATATGTTGATGCGATTTTCATGTTTATTATCCTTTTTTTTTGGTTTCAGTGTTCAATTTTCTGCTTCAAAAATTTATTTCGACCTTAGTCATTAAAGTGTTTGTATAGGTGATTAAATATTAAATAATCTTTAAATATTAATATCATTAAATATGAAATAATTTTTACATTATGCTATCATATTTTCAAAAATGCTATTATGTCCCATGTATACATATGTATATATCCAATGAAATGTTTCATTGGAAGACTTATATTTAGAAAGAATCGAAAATTAGGGAGACTTTAAGAGTTAATTTAGAGATTTAATGAGTTTAATTGTAATTCGCAGAAAAAAAATGCTTACAATTTTCAAAATCTCTATTTTATATTTGCAAGGTGCTTATTAAATTCTCTATCATTCTTCTTAAATATAGAACTGTATCAGCTATAGTTATAAAAGTGGTATCTGGACATATTAAGACAGCTATGCGTTACAAAACACAGCGCCATATGGGGAAAAACTACACCTATAGTTATAAAATAGGTATTTAAGCATTATAAAATAGCAAATTGTTGTTAGACACAGCGTCACTACAAAAATACTTCGCCCACGGTACATAAAAGTGGAATTTAAGAATAGTAAAATAGTTATGTGTTAAAAAACACAGAGCCATCTGGGGACAAAAACTACGGCTATAGTTATATAGTTGGCAATTGGGCATAATAAAATAGCTGTGTGTCGCGAGATACAACGCCATCTGGGAGAAAACTGTGGAATTAACTCCTACCTCGTAAACAGTACGAGGATGGGAATAGATCATCAATTTGGTTAAAGTGGGTACCTTGCGAAAAAAATAGTTAAAAATATGCTATTGTTTTTCCGCTATTTCCTACAATGTGAAGAAACAAACTTGGGAAAAAGCTAGTTTTTACGAGATCCCTTTATATTCCTTGCACGAAAAAGAGAAAATTAAATATCGAAAATGAAAGTTACTTTTGATTTTTAGTTGTTTTTATCTTATTTTCTAGAATTGTTTCCATTTCGTCACAGTTTAGGAAATCTCGAATAAAGAAATATGCGTTTCATCTTAACAATAATGTCCACGAAGTTGCATTTTCCTGGCAAACTAATGATGCTTAACAACTTCGCACCTTATTTTTTCTTCCATCTCGTTCTTCTCGTAACGCTTTCAACATATTCATGTATTCTACGCAGTTTCCGTGAAGGTGGAGCTGTAAGCGAAACCTGTTTGTAGCCCATAGCCATTATTACTTACCAAAACAGCAATTTTTTAATATATTTGCAACGCTTCGAAAATTAAGAGAATGGTCAAACTCAGGTGATCAACCTGTGTATTTACAAATCTCAATACATGTAGTACCTTCTTACATCAGCACTCTTATATATAAAATTTTAATTTTTTTTATAAATTTATTATGTAACTCATGTTCATAATTTATTTTCATTCCATTAATACAAATATTGTTATTATAAAGTTTCTATGCAATTGTATGATTAAATTCATATTTCTGACAGCTGCAAGCTTCAGATCCTTATAGAAACCAACAGTTTTATTTAAAATGTGGTCAATGTCAAAAGCAAAAACAAGAATAAAAAAAGGCAATTTGATTTTTAGTATCAGAAAAATAAATTATCATTTCAATTGTACTGGTAACTTTTTTAAAAAAAAAATTTTATTTTTATTTTGCACAAGCATTTTGCTCTAACTTTAATAAAACTTAAAATTCTTTGTAAGATACAACGAAAACAGGGGGAAATTAGCAATACTTATCAATTGTATAACTTGATTATTCCTTTTATATTGAAATGTTCTCTTAAAGATTATCGTCTAATCAAATTGTACTTTTGTATTATTTTATTTTCAAATTGATTTGTGGAAAAGAGCTAAATTATTAAGTATAATTAACTTATAAATGTTGCAGTTGCTTAATGTGTAAAAACCAAATAAATATATATTTTTAAAGAGTTCAAAGTTTTAAATGTAGTTTTTTTTAATAATTACATGCTTACTAGGCCCTCTGACTTGTATTCTACCACAAACTATATCAAAGAAAATATTCTTGAGCAAATTACTGTATAAAGTACCGGCATTTCGAAAGCATCAACCGTAAATTCCATTTTACCGATATTTTTGCAGTAATTTTTATTTAATTAGAGTGATTCAAAGATTTTACTGTAGTTATTAATGTAAAAATTATGGTATATCACATTTTTCTTTCGCAACATGTTCTGGTAAAAATATATTTTGCGGTAAAATGTTCCAGCACCGTGAGTACTGGTTCTTTCTACTGTTTGATACTTCCGGAAACTGTGGTTTGATACTTTCTGTATATTTCTGTAATATTTTACTGTATTTTACTGTATTTAGAAACACTATTTTTATCCAAAGTGTTTTAAACTTTTTATGTTCTAAGTTTAAACGGCTAAAATGATTTTTATTAAAATAATAGTTTATACTTGATCAAATTCTTAACTTTTTTTTCTGTGTTTAACGGATTTCGTCTACCGGTTAAACTACATTTTGGACCACAAAATATATCAGGGCTCAAAAAATCTCGAAATTTTTACATGGCCTGCTGTGTCTACAAAATACTTAGTCTATTTATTACAAATAAAAATGATTTGGAAAATAAATGAAGATAATTATGAAAAAAGATGTTGAAAAATCTTTTCAATATTCTTCAAATACTGGAGAAGTTTTGACATACATTTACCTACATTAGACAGTCATTTTAAATATTTATTCCTTCAGTTTATTGGTGACAGAGTATGTAAAAGAAACTTTTCGATTCGAGTAGGTAAAAGGAATCGAATGTCTTATTACCGACTCTTAAATGTTATTGTTCTGATGCTTTACAGATTGCAGAATATTAGGCAAACACTATTCTAATAAAAAGTTTTAGTATGTCTTTAATTTAGATGACCTTTTATGATATCTCTGAGGACATAAAATCTTATTACGTATTTCACAACACTGTTTTTATTATTTTCATTTAAAAATATGATCTTCTGGTTATATAAAAGGAAATCTATGCTTACATCTATTTAAAAGGAAAATCTATGCTTCTTTATTTCGAAAAAGTTTTTGTCAGTATTGTTTTACTATGTTACATTGTTCATATTTTATTTTACATATCTTTACGTATTAGAAAATTAATTAGTAAAAGAAATAATATCTCGATGAAATTTTGATTGGTGCCCATAGTAGCCAGAGGATTCCAGCCAGAGGAAAACAAATAAAAATATTTTTTTTGTACCACAGCAAATTTAAAGTGGCAAATTAAATACAAAAAGTGTAAATCACAAACGCAACATATACGAGCACAACTTATGCCCTCTCATATTCAATCCCTCCCCTCCCCCAAAAAAAGAAAAATCAGTTCCTGTTTGTTCTTTATCTTAGGGGGAAAGTCTAATCGTTCTCCCTGTCCCAAGATTTAGTTTTTTCCTTTTTATAGTTCCGAATCTCACAACTACAAACTATCGCATTTTATTCAGTAATAATGTTTTAATAACATTAAAATCAAGTTTGTTATTGCAAAATTGCTAGTAAATATTTGTTGCCTCGCTTAGGCAATGAAATATTTTCCACAAAAATACATTTCAGAATATAGTAATTACAACACTTTACAAAATCATAATTCGATTCAAATTAAATTACAAAATATCTTTTAACTTATTTTTTGTTACGAAAGCAGCAAGAACACGTGTCTTAAAATCGTAATTTGACATGTTATCTAACGTAAGCAATTAGTTTTTGTTAGATACCTAGGTCTCACTGGGTTATTACTAGAGTTCATATGATCCAATGAACTTAAGAAACGAGTAAGTTAAAAAAGCGGTTTTATTTAAGTTTAGCCTTGTCTAACGTAAACAAATAATTTGATTTCGCTATGAGCACCCATTGGAGCATTGAAGTTTAGATGTTAGATTTAACTTAGATACTGCGCAAGTCTTTAATAGATAGTCCTAATCAAGCTAATCTTAGACATAAGAGAAAGCGGAAATATGTAAAATTGATTTATAAGGTAATTACAATCAGCTTAAAAAATATATTTCTAATTTATTACGGAGACAATATGCTGGCTTTAAAATCAAACTGTCATAGAAAATTTTTAATAGCTATCGCGTATTTTATTTATATTATAACGATTATAAGATCGGTATAGTTTCATATACAGATCCAGCCGAAAGCAAGTGATTGTACAGTGCGAAAAAAAACGGACCACCCAGAATAACTTTTGATCTAATGATCGGATCTTCACGTTCTAGCAATGGTCATCCGGGGTGTTCTCAAACCTGCTAATTAATAAGTGAAAATGATATATTAGGTTCCGAAATCAGAGACACAAAAACGCACTTTCTCTGAATAAACATACCTTCTTTTCATGGGATTTGGATTTCTGACCACCAAATGTAGAGGGGTCAGCCGTAATCTGGGAAATATGGTCCTCATAGTTAAATCAAAAGAGTGATTCAAAGTTTGAAATCCTTAATGTTAATTTTCCTTTTTGTGAATTTCGCCATATTTCGATCTTTTTTTAAATGAATTAAGAAATATTTTTGCATAATTATAAAACTCGTTTGTCTAAAAATAAATCCGTGGAAGAAATAAATTTTAGCAAAGATTTATCATTTTTCATTTAATAGTAAAAAATTTTGAATTATAAGGCATACAATTACATCAATTTAAAGTATGTATTTTTACATATCAAAAAATTTGAGCAAAATTGGTTGAATAATTCTTGAGAAATCGAATTTTCAATATACGACATTTCTAAAATTCATTAGATCAAAAGTTATTCAGGGTGATCCGTTTTCTTGGAGCTCTGTACATCGCATTGAGTAAAATTTTTCTTAGCTTCTGTCCTATAAAAAACTAGTCTTAAAATATGTAAAACATGCAAAGGTTATAAAAAGAAGAATGAAAATCACTTTCTTAAATTGTTTTATTTTTATAATAATTAAAGCGCTGTTTAAATAATTATCAAAAGCTGCGTTATGTTTAACGCTAGACACTGAATTAATAATGGATAAAACTACATACATAATTAAGGTAAATTGCTTATAAAGGAGCTAATTTTTATAAATGCATTGAGATTTTATTGTAAGTAAAACCTTGAAAAAAATGGATAGAATTTGCTTTATTTTAAAGTAATTTATTTTCACAAAAATATCATTAAGTTAAAATTCTGATACTTGATATACCTTAGTTATTTTAAATTATGTTAAATTGTCATAAATAATGTAGTCTTTTTCTGAGGTAATCATATATTTTTGCAAAATACGGGAATTTTAGAAAGTTTCTTTCTTTTTAATCTAATAATAAAGATCTTTTTGTGTATAAGTCAGTTAATGATGGTGTCTTAAGGGGAGGAAGAAGAAAAGCTTTATAAATTTTTGCAAAATCTCAAGATTAATGAAGTCAAAACTTTTGCAGAAAGATCATTTTTCCTCACGTGTTAACTCTCAGTTTCACAAAACTTTATACACTCTTTTTAAGTAAGAATAATTTTCACTTAACAACACAAAAAAATGGTTGTGCGAAATGTCTAACTTAAAAAAGGAGGTTTGGCATTTTTCTTGCAAAAATAAACAGCAAAATAAAATCTCTAATTACCTCACAATAAGAAGAGTTGGAGTACAAAGCTTTTCGTTGAAGATTATTCCACCAGAAAAGCAACTTTAAAAGAATTTTCAAACGTTTGCAACAATAGGAAAACTCTGACGTTTTCCCTAGAGAAGATGGTTTCATTAAAACTCAAAAAAAGAAGTAAATTTCATTGTCCTCTTCTCCTAGATAAGAGGTACAGAAAAAAAAAAGTTTTCTGCTGCAAATTAAAAGGTTAGATAAAGATTTTAGTTCTAGAAAATTACCATAAAGCAAATGTATAACAAGACTGTCATATTTTTGATTTGAGTTTAATAGTTATACTCTTTGGATGATTTGAAATAATATATTTCATTACTGCTTAGGCTGGGAGTTTCTAAAGCTGTTGCTGTAGATTATGGTTTCTATTTTGGCAACAGTTAGCTCAAATTGTGGTTTTGGTGGTATTTTTAATGATTGTGTTCATATGGATTGAATTTCTTTTTATTTTTTGGCAATTTAGATAGCTTTATTTTTTTTTCATGGTTGTCTGTTATTTTGATTGTGATTTTCAGTTATGATTCCTATCATTTCAATGTTATGGGGAGAGTTTTATAGCATTAATTCGAACAGTCTAAATTAAGTCCAGTTTAAATATATTGGTCGGAGTATAATTGTTATAATTTTTTGCATAATTTGAAATAATTTAAGCAATTAAAATAAATATGGTATTTCGGTACTACTTAGGCTTAGAGGCTGGGCAGCTCCAAAGAGCCAGACACATCGACCAGAGGTCTATTGTACCCAAACCCTAAATCATGATTAGCATGAAAGCCCTACAGCTGAAATAAAATTCAGCAAGCACTTTACAGGAATATCCTGCAGTTCCCAAGTTTTGAAGCAATGCTGCCCCAGATGCTTCGGTAGTACTTACACTGACTGCAATTTCTAAAGCTGTTTGTTGTGGTAGATAATAGTTTCCCTTTCAGCAACAAATTGGTCAAAATGCGGTTTTTGTGGTATTTTTAATGATAGTGTTTATGTAGATTAATTTAATATTTATTTGATTATTTAGGCTGCTTCGAATTTTTTGTTACTTTAATGAGGATTTTCAGCCATGATTTTTCTTTTTTCAAAGTTAGCTGTGGTGGGAGTTTTATAGTATGATTTCTAACAGTGTAAATTAGGTCTAGTATTTATTGGTTTTCAAATTATTTATACTATTTCAGTTAATAAATTAATTTGCTTACAACCTATCTTCGGTAACCAATTCATTCACTATTCAAATGTATTTATTAATAAGTGCTTTGCAAATGTCGGCAGTATTGCTTTGGGTTATGAACAATCTTTCGTATGAACCTATTGAGATAAAAATGCTTCGTTCTTAAATGTTTAAAATTGTCTTTCAAATACGTCTACTTGATGGGTACTAAGTGCTTTGCATTTGCATGCTAATGCTCTCCGTGTTTCTTTCGCACTCATATGTCTTTCACTCACACATAGCAGAAAGTTAAGAAATTTTCAGATAAAATGCACCTATAATTAAAAGAAAACATGTTTTTGTGTCTGATTTCAGACTAGAGGTCAGAACTAATTATTAACACATATTATATGAGTGCCTTATACTACACTGCTAAAAATGGATACTTAAATATAACGAAACATTCTTCGTTTTCGAAGAAACAGTTTCCTGCTATATGCTCCTAGTGAAAATTTTGTCAAAATGATAAAGATAAATATCGTCACTTCTTCAAGGAATCGAATTTCATTAGAAGTAAAACAAAAAATATTTCGTCATACTAAAAGAGAAAAAGAAAAAAAAAAACACTAATTGAGTGTAATGTATTGAACGTTTCTAAAAATCACTTATGGTGGACACCATATAAGTTGCACAACATATAACAGGGGCAAATAGAACAGAAAGATAATCTAAAGAGATGCCCGAATTGGGTTTCAAACTCCGGATCTTCCTGGTACGAAGCCAACTCCTTAACAATCCAACTCCTTGACACAATGGGGGCCTCTACACACTCGACTGCTAATAGCAATATGGAAGAGATCACGCACGCAACCGTGATATTAATACAGCTCTCCCAACTGCGCTCAAAGTCCGGTGACCTTTATACAGCACTCACCAATGGCACTCAAAATCCGTTAATCATAATATAGCTCTTCCGGAGTCTCACAAAACAGCAATGAATAAACAAGTGATATCCATTCATCAAATTCTGTCACAAATAAAATGCTTGTGGGACAGTATTGTAGCTGTTAGTACTCAGTCTCGATCACACACAACGGGTTCCTGTACACACTCAATTGCTAATATCAACATAGAAGAGATCACGCACACAACCGTGATCTTAATGCTGCTCTCATGATTGCGCTCAAAGTCAGGTGATCTTAATATGGCTCTCACCACTAACACTACAAGTCAGGTAATCTTAATACAGCTCTCCCGATGTCTCACAAAACAGCAATGAATGAACTAGTGATATCCATTCATCAAATTCTAACCCAAATAAACGTCTGGAGTCGGAGTATTGTAGCATAGCTACCACTACAGGTAATCAATTCCAATTCACTAGTATCTATATAAGACATGTTAACTCAATTCTATCTGAAGGCTCCGTCAGATAGATGACGGTTGACATTATCAGTCTAGCCCCACAATTATTTTGATTTTCTCAAGCAAGGATAACAAAATGCTTTCCGACATAATTTAAATCATTTTCTAGCTAGTTTCATGACAACTGCAACTAAAAACTTTTTTGCATTAATTTACTATTTATTAATTTAATCAAGAGACTCAAGTATTAATTATTTAAAAATTATGAGTAAATTTTCAGTGTTTCCTTGATTTTAATTTGCTATTTGAGTGTTAAGTGTAAGATTTTAGAGCTTTAATTGATTGAAAAATGAGTGTTACATTAAAACTCATCACTGTCAATACTATCTAAAAGCAACATAATATTATTTAAGCACGCATGTGCTCACAAAAATAATTTATCAAATCTAAAAATGAATGTGATTGTTCTCGCTAGTTTCTGCAACTTTCATAAATGAGAATGGGTAACATAAGTGTTTGAACAAATTTAAAACTTAAAAAAATGGTACAACTTAATTTATTTAAGAATTTTATCTTTAACGTTCATTTACTTTGTCAATTGAGTACAATATATTTGAAATTTAAAAACGTTCTATTTTTGTTGAGTGTGTTGAGGATGATAAGGAAAAAATTAGTTGTTAATCAAAGACATTAATGAAATCAGCTTATATGATACGAAAGGAATAAAAAAAAATGCCGTTAAATTGTCTTAAAGATAAGAACCATGTTTCGTATTAACCATGTTTCGTGTTAGAATCAAATCTAATTATTGTTTACTTCCCCACAGGTGTAACAATATCATTTTCAGCCACTATATAAAGAACACAAGATTTCAAAACTGCACTTTCAAAACTTAACTCAGTATTGAAATAAAAGAAAATGAAATTTATAATCTACGCTTTCATTGCATTGTCTATCATTGTTGCTGGTAAGTTTTTTTAAATACAAGTTCAAAAACAGTGCATAATTTTTTTGTTTACCAAATAGATCTAGCGAATATTGTATAATATTAAACTGAATTTAATACCTGATAATAGATTTTCAAATGAAAAGTCATCTGTTAAAATTGAAAAAAATAGAAGGTAGTTTCATGAAGGGTTCTTTATCATAGATTTAGTTTTTACGGGCTTCTAAGCTATAAAACTTATACAGAAATAAGACTCTGATTTCTCTAAATCCACTGGAAATTTAAAAAAAGAATTAAAATAAAAAAAAAACTTCAAAAAATTACAATCGAGTTCAAACACGCAAAAGTGTTGATAATGTAGCAAGAAAATGTATCTATATATATATTTCTCTTACACGGCGACAAAAAAAAAGCCTCATTCAACTCCCCGAATGGCAGCGCTAGAAAATCGACCAATGATTGCCGCTAAAAACGTCACATGCCAAATCTAGCTGAGATGGCTCAACATATAGCGCTTTTAAAAACGGAAACTGAAATAACCAGAGAGAGCATAAGCTAGGCAGAAGTGAGTAGTCTTTGTCGATAGATCTCGATTTTAGTATTTTGTCGAAAGCTCGTTTTTCGAATTTATATATTACGAATTTATTTGAAGATTTTTGATTTATATAACGAATTTATCTGTTTTACTGGAATTTATTTGCTTATGCAGGTTTTTCCATTGCAATTAACTTATTTCAATTTTTAATAGACTTAATTATAGCCAAAATTTTAACCTTTTTAAAGAGATATCAGTCTCAGAAATTTTATCTTAAGATTTTATACTATAGCACATTTCTAGTTGGTTTAACGAATTACATGTCATTTATTTGAATTCAAACTTATTTTAAAGACTTAGTATTACTAAAAAGATGTAATTTTTTTAAAAAAAAAAGTTGTTATATGGATTTGAATGGTTGTTTTGAATTCTTAGCATTTGGTGCATTTGCAATGTACCTAAGTCAGTAGTGAGCGAAGCGAGCTTGGTTTGCGAAGCAAACCATATAAGAATGCGTGGTAATTTTTGGGGGTTGGCGAGCATTAGTGAGTAGAGGGCGCAGCCCACTAGTTTTTAATTATTTCTTGAAGTATTTATTTCAATATCGTTCTCTAATATCTCTCTGTTATTTCTCTAATGCCAATTCTGGTCATTTATGTAGTTTGGTGCTTCTGGAAATTCGCATCAGTATAGACTAGTATATTGATACCATTTTAACTTTTGAAGATTTTTTAAAAGATTTTTGACTTTTAAAGACTATTTGATTAATTATTTCGGACTATTAAAGACCTTTCTTTAGAGCGAAAGCAAAAGAAAATTCCAAATGCATTTAGTAACTATTATCATCTAGCAGTGAATTGGAAAATTAATTGGTTAAGCAGCAGTTTCGGCATTGCAGTAGTTTCTCTGGAGATCATGAAAGGAAATTTATAGAATTGAACAAAATATAATTGAAATGGAACATGAAAGAGCAAAATATAATCAGTCACCTCAAAATCAAAAATAAACAAGACATTCATGTTAAAAATCTTTTCAAATTCTCTGTGCTAATGGAGTCGGAACGTATATTCAAGAAACTTTTAAATCTTATGAAGATATAACCGAGTGATCCGAAAAACAATGGATTCGACACTTGTTTATACGATGCTGATATATAGTTCTCTCTTATGACGACAAGGGCATTCTTCATTTTTATGAGGAATGCCTATCTAAAAACTATTTGACATCAATGAATATTTTTTTCACCGAATCTCTTAAATTAAATAAATACAACAGTAAAAAAAATACGGTAAATATTATTTTATTATTATAATAAAAATTACTACTATAAAAAACCTCATTTCAGTTTATTATGACATTATATTTATATTTATGATACATTTAATATCTTATGAATATCAGTGTGAAAGCATAGTTTTTACTGTATTGTTAAAGCTAAGAATGATAATTTTCTTTCAATAAAAAACAAAATATAATAATTCTAAATAAAGAAATGCTGGATAAATTTGATTTAATAGTTGCTGTTATTATTTTTCTCAGCAATGGCTCAAGATGATGGTAAGTATAAGGAATTTTTAAAATTGCTTTGGTTCTTCGAAGGTCAAATTAATATATATATATATATATATATATATATATATATATATATATATATATATATATATATATATATATATATATATATTACATATAATATATAATATATATATATATATATATATATATATATATATATATATATATATATATTATATATAATATATATATATATATATTACATATAATATATATATATATATATATAATATATATATATATATATATATATTACATATAATATATATATATATATATATATAATATATATATATATATATATATATATTACATATAATATATATATATATATATATAATATATATATATATATATATATATATTACAGAATTTACGCTGTCAAGTAAAATAGATTTATTAACAAACATCTAGAATACACAGAGAAGATGGTAACTGCCATTTCTCCTTAAAAAGCATGAACTTATATACATGACGTAAGAGAATGTTCTAGAAACTTCTAGAACATTTCATAAGTAATAACTTAAGTCTTAAACAACTTATATACATGACGTAAGAGAATGTTCTAGAAACTTCTAGAACATTCCATAAGTAATAATTTAAGTCTTAAACAACTTATATACAGATTTACATACTTCTAAAGTCTTGTTAGAAATCTGGAAACTTGGAGGATCCAACTCAGGATTTCCAACTTAATAAAAATTTTAAAAAAAACTATGAAGCCAAAAAAAGTTTTAAAAAAATAGCTGACACGAATATATTCGCAAAAAATAATGCTTTCTGATATTGTATTACTATAACCAAAGGAAAATATATCAATACAATAATATAAAGAGCAGCAAACAGAGAGAAAGGAAAACCGATTCACAAACGAAATTTTATCGAATAAAGAAAATCACAGAAATTCAAGAAATATATGAAATAAAATATAAAATAGGAACACTTAAAGTGTTTCATTTACTTACGAATGTCATGCATTTACAAATATCCAGCAAAAATTGTTGCCAGATTAAAAAATATGAAATTGAAGCACAAAATAGGAGGAAGTAAGATAAATTTTTAAGATGTAGTTACTGAAGTTAAGAACCACATTTGATTTATCGATTGCTTTTAATTAGACAGAAAACTGAATTTGCGAAAGGTAATATATTATTTTTGAATATTTCAAAGTTTATAATTAATAAACAGTCCGCTTTTAATAAACAGTCCACTTTTAAATACAACACTTTAAGTCAATGATTTTTATAGAAATTATGAACATTCATACTATAATATAAGTTATTACATGAATATTAGAGGAGATTGTTGGTAAGCCGCAAACTCTTTTAGTTACGGATTTTAGTGAATTGGATTTGCATATGACAAACACGTCATAAAATAAAAGTATAAAAATGTAAAATTTATAAAGGAGTATATAAATATAAAAATCTTTTAATTGTCTTCCTTATTATTTCTGCTATATGCAAATCCAATTCAGGAAAATCTATAGCAAAGCATTGTTTAACTAACCAACAACCAATATTTAGTTAAAGTTCTGCAATATTCAGTTAAATAATTTGTACTATTCAATAAATGTCAATAATTTCCATAAAAATATTGAATTGAAATGTTTCATTAAAAAATACACCTTTTGTTAATTATAAACATAGAAATATCCAGCATAATGTATTATTACTAATCTATAGGTAAATCCAGTTTTTGGTGCAATTCAAGGTAACAGACAAACCAAATGCGGTTCTTAATTTCAGTCTGAAGGTGCTTTAAAATGCATCCCTCTATTTTACGTTTCAATATTTTTGATAATCTAGTAATCTAGAAAATAAATTACGGAAATACATTTAAATCATTTTTGCAAGACATTCATAAGTACACGGCAACCTTTTTCCTTTCACGTTTATATGTTTCTATTTTGTGAAATCTCTGTCTCTCTCTTTGTATGCATATAAAGTAAAAAAGAAACTAGTAAATATTGAAATTCCAAATCATCATTAAAATATGCATTAGAATATGCGAATAAAAATAAAAATTTTATTATTTTTGCAACGCAGTAAAATATGGATATTCTCAAAATATTCGGATTTTTAAATGAATCAGGCTTTTATTGCCAATTTTTTAAAGTTTAATTTTAATTATGTCTAACTCTCCAACACAAATTTGTAAAGCATGCTATACTTAAATAATTTTCCTGTAAGTTACTTTTTGGTTTCCCGTGACCGGTTGATATGGGTTAGGATTATTAGAATGGTTTTTGCTTGGAAATAATTTTATTGAGCATTAAATTAATTAAACGGGCTGAGTTCAATGAGATCTGAAAAAATTTCCAATTTACTGATCATAACAAAACTAATTTCACAACCTTCAGATGTAATTTAATGTACCAGGAATAATTAAATATGTAGAATTCGATATTTTGAAATATCTTGATTGGATTAATAAAATATCGCATAAAAACATGAGGTCGCAAACTCTATAGTTTTGGAAAACAAGGGGACTAATCGCATAACTAGCTTAAGCACTTAATCTGTCTCCAATAGGTTTTTTTCTCCAAATATGAGTTTTTTCAATGCTTGCTTCCATGCTACTAGACTTGGTGGTGGCTTTCGAGATACACCGGGTACTTTTGTAACTATATATTGGGAGTACAAATTAGTTCGGTCCGTTTTTTGGAGATCAAAAATGCATTTATTTTAGAACAAAATGAATGAACAGATTAATCAAAGTATTGTCTATCACTGGCTACTACTTTTTCCCACCTCTCAGGCAATTTTCGAATTCCATCTCGAAAAAATGTCTCGTCTTTTGAGGAGATCCAAGTTAGGAGTCAATTCTCGATTTCTGCGAAAGAAGTGAACTGGTGACCTGCAAAATCATGCTGCATCCGTCGGAACAACCAGTAATCAGAAAGAGCAATGTCCAAAGAATACAGCGGGTGCGGTAAAATATCCCACTTGAGCGTTTCCAAATAGATTTTTACGACCTTTGAGACATCAGGCTGACCGTTATTATGCAGAAGAATAACTTTGTCATGTCTTTGCTCACATTCTGCCCTTTTTTCTCGTAATGCACGGCTCAAATGAATCAATTGTAGCCTATACCAATCGCCCGTAATGGAATCACCAGTTTGTAGTAGCTTATAGTATACAAAACTATTCACCATTTATCATTTACCATTCTTTATTCACCATTCAGCATTCTTGAAACGTCGAAACCATTCCCTACATGATTTATCAGTTGGAGCATTGTCAACATAAACTTCTACAAGCATTTGAAGCGCTTCAGCTGCACTTTTCTTCCAATTAAAGCAGAAACATAAAACCTCTCGCAAATGGTGCTTCATTACCGCAAAATTTGACATATTTAACAAAGTAAAAAACAAGGTTTTTGTATGAAACTCAAAGCGATATAAGCTGAATACTATTGACAGATGTTTAACCTCTCTGAAACCACTGAAACCAGCTGTCACTATATAACATTCATAACAGCAGAGCCATTTTCTAAAAACGGACCGAACTAATTTGTACACCCAATAGAAAACCAACTTTGAAATTTTTTTGAAAATAAATAACTGGCTTTGTAAGCAGACGCAGCAAACCATCAATATTTTTTATTTCCACCCGTTATTGTTTGAGTAAACCATTAAAATAACGCCTAAATAAGTAAAAAAACATTCGCAACTTATTGTAGATTAGAAGTTGGGCGTTTAACGAAAAGTAAGAAAAATGAACGATTTATAAGAGAGTAGTAAGAAAATAAAAATTTAGAAAAATGCTAGGTCTCAGTAATAGAAAATCGAAACCTGGAGAATTCGTTAGAACCTTGAATTACAATAAGTATACGAAGAACCTAACAAATTGAAATGATCAAGATTTCTCAATATAGCAATGAAAATCCTGTTAAAAAAATAATCTTCCAAACACCAGAGGAGCAAAAAATGAGGAAGATCTAGAAAATGATGGTTGTATAGAATAGAAAAGGGGTTACAAGGCTTGGGACTTAATGAATGAAGAAATATTGCATCGAATAGATCTAGATGGCATTAACAAACTGAGACGGCTTAGGACGGTAACCGGCTGCAGTGCAAAATAATAAGTTTAATTTTCTTATAATATTTTATATCTTGTAAATGAAAACTTACAATATTCACCTTTTTATTTATCGTACAAACCTTATCTATACAGTTTTGAAACATAACGGAAACAGCAAAATGAAAATAAATATTTTTGTTTATATTTTCACTATAATGTCAATTATAACATTTTTCTTATCTATTGTCTTTTTTTTAGAACTTAGTGGAAGTACTGAGGACTTCTTGAATATGTTATTACAAGAAGCAGGTTAAGCCATTATAACAAGCACAAATGATTTCAAGCAAGCAAATCAAGCAAGCTTCTGAATTGTGTAATTAAGCACTAATTTTTCGAATATTAATTATTTTCATTTTATTTTTTTTTCTCAAATTTTATTACATGAAAAGTATTGTTTCAATCTGAACATGTACAATATATGCTTAATAAATTACTGATGATGAACTAAAGAAATTGTATTTTGTCGCATTCCTTTTTATACTAACTATTTAATATAAAAAAAAGTGACTGAGAGGGCGAGCAGCAGTAATGCATAGTAAAACTGAGTCATAAGCGTTAAAACAATTTCCAGTTTTCCCGTAATCGTTTCCGTATTTAATGACTCAGGAAAGGGCTACAAAGTTTAAGGTATTACATAAAAGTTGAACAAAATATTATAGATAAATGATTTAGTTTCTACCATACTTTTTTAGACTTCTTTTCGAGTAACTTTTATTCTTTTTCACTATCTTTGGACAAATGCAAATCTTCTTAAGACTAGTTAAAAATTTCAACTTTTAGTAATTTTAAGGTCACAATAATGACTCCCCATACATATCTTGCTTCTATTTTTGGTAAAACCAACTAGTATACATTCACCGAAATATATTACTTTGCAGGTCATTATTAGTACAAGTAGATTTTGGCGGTCAAAATTTAAAGAAATATCATAAATTTTTAAAAATTTTTGAATGAACTTTAAACATTGTGACAAGGGTCACCTATAGGTACTTATGTCCTAATAATTAGTGCGGATGTAGTACTCAAAATTAAAGTCAATGCAATGGTTCAGTCTAGGCACAAAAAATTTTGCCTTATATAAATCTGTGTGTTTTTCGTGAAATAACCGATGACCTTCAGTTCTGACATCCCGAAATATGAAGAAAAACTTTTTTGGGAGAAAATAATATGCCTAACAATTTTACATTATGAGCATGTCCTGAAAATGTCAACAAATTATTCCCGGATTTTAAAATTAAATAATGGCCGAAAGAGTTTAGACCAGTAAGGTACACAAATATTTACATAAACTTGCATTGCCGAATTGTAACTGACAAAATCCAAAATTTGAACAAAATAAGTTGAATGCATCTTGGGAAATTGAAATTTAAAAATATTTTTTTTTTAAATGTTCATTATTTCCAAACAATTAATATGATTTGGATTATTATTTTTTATTTAAAATTGCGTCGCTTAAAATAATATGGAATTTGTCTAACCATGGAAAATACTTTCGACTGTTATAACACAATGACAAAATTCAATTGAATAAAAAAGTTCAGAAGCTAAATTTTACATAAAAAGTGTCTTACGATATATTTGTTTTATAAATGTGTGCTTAAAAGAGTCAAGAGATATGATGTAAAACGGAAAATAGTAAGTTAACATTATTGGGCAAGAACGTTCGCCTTACGTAATTCTGCCTAAAATATTGGGACCATATTTACCGTGTGCGAGCTAGGACCACATATATCTTGAAGGTCACAAATCCTTGTTTCTCTGAATAAATCACCAGGATACATGTTTGCTTAAAGAATAAAGGGTTTCCATATTTTTCTGACTGCGGCTACTCACAGTATTTTGAGAATCAAAAATTTTATAGCATCAAAATAAAAGGTGTGCCTATTCCGTTTTAAGGTTAAAAGTCTGTTTTATGATTGATTTCGCAACTTTTAATACATCTCATTTGTACTAATTAGTAAGCCTCTCGCATTAATCTTATCTTAGTGAGTGAAAATTCGATTATTCGATCAAAAGTAATAGTCTTTTCTTAATATTGCTACAATACTGATTTATTGTTGTTGAGCCTTAGGAAAAAATAATTTTTTACTCGCTCAGGACGAAAAAGTAACAGTAAAATGATATAAGGGCTTAACAATATACATGTTTATATCAAATAAAGTGAAACAAAATAATAACTTTAGTAAAGTTTAAAGAAATGAAAACGCAGTCTATGTACAGGTGGTTATCAAAATAATGGAAACACCCTAGATTTTGAAGTCTTGGGAATTGCTGTTCTGCCGTAAATGTTCTCTTTATGAAGGTATCTCCTAACCGTAATTGTTGACACTGGAGAATCCAGATGCTGATTGAGCTGTGTGGTCAATTTGGCCTGCAATTATTTTCTTTTTAGACATTACAATCCGCTTCAATACCCGTCGGTCTCTTTCACTCAGCTTCTCCTTCCGTCCACTATTTTGTTTTTTTGAGATTGTCTTTCCGCGCTGGGTGTATGCTGTCATGACTTTAGACACCGTACCTCTAGAAACGCCTAAAAGCTGGGATGTTTCGGTTACTGTTGCTCCAACTAGTCGGGCTCCTACAATTTGGCCTCTCTGAAAATCTGCGAGGTCTGACATTTTACGCTTCTGAGAAAAAATCGAAACGTAGACTACTCTTACTTTACTTTATTTACAAAAATTGGGCATCTGGGCCACTTTGCGGCCCTTATCCCATACATCTAGAAATGTACAGAAAATTTATAGTAATAACATTTTCCATTTAGCAGTCGATGTGGTATCTAATAGAAAAACAAGCACTTTGCTTTAGTAAATATAACATTTGAATATCTGATTCATCGAATCTAAGTTGACATATATAAATATAAACATAATTTGACATATATATACATAAGTTGACATAAATAAATATTAACAAAAATTGATACATATTTCACTAATTAAATTTCTATATTTAAACTAGCACATATTTAATTATGACATACATTGAAGTTCATTCGAATACATTGTGGTAGCCATAAAAAAATCAAGCTGTTTGCTTGTGAAATAATAAAACAATGAAAAAATTTAATATGACAATTGACGTTTTTACTTAATACTAGAAATATTGATTGTAGACTTAAATTAAAAATAAAGATAAAACATGATTTGATGTGTACAGTAATTGATTTTTGAAAAATGAAAAGCATAATTGATGAATATAGATAAATCATACCTTGATACATAATAAAATAACATATTTGGAGAAAATGCAGTAAATATATTTTATCAGAGAAGTTTTGCTCATTAAATACAAGAATTTAACTTGCATAAGTTGATATATATGCATGCATAAATTGGCTATATTATCAGAAAAAAATTCTTAATGTAATTTAATTTAACTTAAGTAAAAGTCTGCTGTGAAAAGTTCAGTGAATTTAACTTGAGAGTCTTGAAAATAAAAATAGAACTCACTGGGATTGAGATGTTTCCCCGATGATTCCCCGTAGAAGGCGGAGCACTTCTTCATTTTTGAGCAATTCCTGTAATTCTTTGATTAGTGACACTAATCGGTGAGCAAGTTTAGGCGTCGAATTTGATGTTGTTCGAGGGCTCCTTCTGCTGGGACGGGTTTCGCACCCAGTATAGTTGGCTGTGTGGCTTTTCTAACAATTACAGCATTTTGGAGGTGTAGTTCTGTCTTTGTTTCATTCATGTGACCTGTGGTTTTCAGCACATTTTACACACCTTGCAGGTGCATTGCAGTGGCTTTGTGTATGTCCATAATTTTGGCAGTTGTAACATTGTATAGGTCCTCAACCTCCTCGAAATCGTTCGATTTTGATCGGGATCTGCTTTATGTTGTTGACTTCGAATATTCTTTGGTGATTCGCCGTTGATGTTAGGATTATGAGAAAAAGTGGAAGGAGCCGACAGGTCTCTCCCATTCTCTTCTTAAACTGCTCTATTTTAAAGGTTTCAATATTGTTTTTCTGTAATTCTGCATTGATGGCATCTGTATCATAGTCCACAGGCAGACCCCGGACTAAAACCTTAATAAATCTGGCTTGCAGTGTTGTTTCAGGTTTGCTGGGCGGATCCCGTACTTCGTCGGTGTCCTCCTTAGGTTTTGTTGACGGCAAGGTAGTGACGTCATTTGTTGAGTTATGTTGGCTAGAAGAAGGACAGCTGTTTGTAGACATGAGTGTAGAATTATCTTCAATTTTTTTGATTGCATTTTGCTTTTTCTTCTTCTTTTTTCTTTTCTTTGCAGGTGGTTCTGTTCTATTGTTAATATTGATGTCTGTGTCAGTTTCTGTATTCGATGATGTATTCAGGTTTTCATCTTTATTTTCCATGGATATGTTCTCAGTGCTTGGATTAATTTCAGTCATCATTGATTCGACTTGAATGGATTTTTTATTCATCTCCTTGTTTTCTTCCGCTTGAAAGTTTTTCCTCCTCCATCTGACGTGATAAGCTGCATTTCTCCGTTTTAGGAAGTATGAGTATTCATAGTCTCCAGGGTAACTTGATCTTATTTGAATGAGCAGTTTGCTAAGTAATTTATCTAAACCAATCAGCTCCTCTGTATCAAACTGAGTGTAAAACTCTACAATATCGTCAATATGTTCATGTTCAACTGGTGGAATATATCTTTTTGAAATCCCACAGGTAGTAATGATTTCTTCTAATGACGTGGATTCTTTGCAATGCGACGGTGAATTATGACCGGAGAGCGAGACCTTTCCACCACGAGCTGTTTTATGATACGGCATGACTGAAAAAAAACAAAATGGCGGGCTCAAAATCCAGACATCAAAATGGTCAGTTGTCAGTATTGTCTCACCCGACTCAGGAACCTTACGAGATCAAAACTTGTATCACTCACCTTGCAACGTTCAGGATAATCAGCATCAATTCAGCATGACCGGCATCGCAAGGGAGAAGAAGACATCAGTAGAGCATGACCAGCATCAGTTATCAGCATCCTAGACCAGCATGACATCAGCGTCAAAGATGATCATAACCCGACATCTCGGAATCAATTCTTCAACTCCGAAATGTGTCTTCACGTAGACTACTCTGCTAAAGCTCTCTCATATATGTACTTTTTATATTAAAAAAAACTGGTAGCTAAGATTATATTTTAATGCTTATGAAGCAAATTCTTAAATGTCCCTTTTATTCACAAGTGTTTCCATTATTTTGATAATCACCTGTATATAAATCTCTGACGTAACCTCGAAAAAAAGGGTTAATTTGTTTTAGGTTTATTTGTTAAAGGGTAAATTATCTATAGGCCAGATGTAAATGGCAAACATGGGCATGATATTATTTGCCGTTGGCAACTTGCAACTCTCTGAAGTGAAGTGTGATGCCATGTGATTTAAATCAGATTTAATTGGATACCTGGAAGTGACATCACGCATCTGCGTCACACCTAATTGGCTTCTTAATCGACAAATTCCAGTATTTACATACGATGATGCCACTTGCAGGTATACAATTGAGATAAGCTTCCTGTAGATAAATTCAATCTTTTTCTCTCTATATATAAAAATCGTAAGGGTCGCTGTTTAGGGTGTTCAACTTAAAGTTGCATTTTGTTTTCCTGCTCAAAAACTAAAATTTAGAATTTTGAAAATACTAAGGCTTGTAAAAAAAAAGTGTACAAAGGATACAATGAAAAAAAATACTGTTTTATAATTAGTTTGAGAATTAAAAACCGTTAAACATGTTGGAAGAAATACAACACGGACAATTCACACTTAGGAATGCAACTACAGAGTTGAAATTCGGAGTGCTGGAAAGGCCGCATTTGTTTCAGAGTTCTTTTTTTTAAAATTCTAATTTGGTTAAAAGTATTTGCAATTTCAAGCTCTTCTTTGTGTTTTTTTTCTCAGTTTTTTGCTTTACTTTAGATTTTGATACGCTGCTCAAAATCTATAAGACTTCGAAACTTGAAATTACGAAGGTGTAAAGAAAGATATATAAGAAGCACGACGGAATAAAAGAATTTTAGATTTGACAAATTATTGGAGAATTATTGACAGTTAAACTTGTAGTATAAAAACTTGTTGGTCGGTCGGTGAGTGGATGGATGGATATGAGAGTAGTTGGTTGGTTGGGTGGCTAGGTGGTTGGTTGGGTGGATGTATGGGTGGGTGGATAGATGGATGGATGGATGGGCGGATGGGTATAAATCTTAACATTCATAGGTTTTTAAGAAAATAAAAAAAATTAAGAAACAGTGATTAAAACCACTTCTGACTTGAATTGCTGTAATTCTCTTTAAGGAGTGAAATTACTTCGTATTTAATTCTTCTGATTGAGCTTCAAAATCTGTATTCCTTAGGTTATTTCTTTTCATGTACTAATAATTATTTTTTTAAATCAAGATAATCGTCTATTTCCTTACGATTAATACACCAAAAAATGTTCTTACATAGAGCTACAAAAATTGTATATTTTGAAACCAAATTGTGTACGTTACAATTAAATTTTTTTCACCATTATTAAAAAAAATGATAAAAAATAACAAATAATTACTTTAAGTTATAATTCGCATGCAATTATTATCTCTGGATAAACGAATTTTCTATTGTGTGCAAAAGTTTTTGAATTCTGTTAAAAAGTTTTCGGGGTGCAACGAAAGGCGCAAAATGTAAAATTGACATTAAGGGGCCCAAACTTTGAAGTGATCTCCTGACGAAACTATTAGGACCTAGTTCCCAGATTGCTTTTACCTCCTTCATTTTGGGGTTTTTAAGATTATAAGTGTAATCAGAAATCAGAATCCGTTGAAAAAAAGGTATGTTTATTCAGAGAAAGTACGTTTTTGTGTTTTATTTCGTACCTTAAAATATAGTCTGCACTTTTTATTTAGCATATTTTGATTATTTTAATTTGCATTATATATGTTAATTAGCCATTGTGAGATAATTCAAATATTTGCAACTGGGTGTATTATTTCAAGAATATAATTGTGTATTAGTTTGCAATATGAATGCTGCTGTTATTCTAAACTATTTTTGTCTAGGTATGAGGCTTAAGAATACTTGGATAAGACATCTGAATAGCTGATAAGCGATCGCGGGTCGCAGAGCAATCTGAAAGAAACTGCGAAATCAATTTAGGGGTTCGGGAGTGATTGAAAGGAGAGGAAAGGATCTTCCTAATTTAAATAAATTTAGCAAAGTTTACTGTTATGATATATATTAAAATACTGACCTCAAATTTATTTGGCGTTTGGGATTTTTACTGCGTGTGCTTTTTCATAAAGTAGAGGATAAATGAGTGTTAAAGGGATTGCATGACTACGTCCTTTTTATGGATATAGGCTCAATATCATAAAAATTCATATTCCAAGAAAGAGTTTTCAGAATGAAAAGAAATTTTACATACGTAAGTACAATGTTTATATTAGTAAGTGATTTAAAAAATCAAAGCAAAAAGATCATTTTGCCGGAAACAAAACGAATGAACGTCTGTTTTAATATTCTGTGGGGCCATTCCTAGCGTGAATTTTCAATGCGATATGGTCGGACTTTGAGGCATAAAAGATCTTTATAATGCATCTCGTTACACAGTTGCTCTAATTTGACTAAGCTTGGAGGTTGTCCATCTTGCCGTCCCAAGTGATCTCAGATATATGCTCAACTGGTGACAAATCTGAGAAACAAAGAAGTCAAGGAAGAATGGTAATGTGACGGAAACAGGGTTTCTTTTGGTTTCAGTTCAATCCTGTCGATCGTGACACAACTCCAAACTGAAGCGACGGTGGTTGGCAATAGCAGCACTCGTAATAGGTGACGTGATAGCAATGTTCCTCAGCCAGATACTTAGTATGGTACGAACCGATAGATTGGCCCGCAGTGAAGGTGCTGTCTGTGTCCGAATGGCGGACAATAAGATAGTTGGCTGCATGCGTGCTTGTCGTATTATGTGACAGTCTTCTCGACTATTGGTCTATCAACCTCTCTTTTTTCTTCTGGTCCCATCACCATCTCACGGTAGAATCAAAACTACCTAGGTGGTGGCTAAGCTGATTGAGTATAGCATAAGGTCACCACATGGAGTTGAAATTCATTCTCCTTGGAGTATAAAACACAGATAAACAGAATTTGTTTGCGTGTACTTAAGCGATTGTAAAGGGACACTTTTTTTAATAGATTAATTTAGGCTCAATGAAAAAATTTAGGTTTACTGAAGTCAAATGGTCACTTCAGACAGTAGTCGGCAACTAGTTCTACTGTGAAGATATGTTGAGCCCAGTAGACAAGAGAGAAGACTTTCACTTGGTGACCAGCCTCAGAACGTATTTGATGGACCAATAGTCAACAAGATCGTCACATCATACAACATTCCCGCACAGCGCCGACTATCTCAGTTTCAGCCCCCCCGGAGGACAAAGGCAGCTCCTTCACATCGGGCTCTCTGTGAGGGTAAGGAGTTGCAAGTCAACCTGGAGCAGAGTAAATTAAGTTTAAACTATCATAAGTTTAAACTGACTTGAGTAAAATGAGTTTAAACTACCTATCTAATATCTTCTTTGTTTAACTTCAAGTTTTATTATTTATTTACATAGTTTTTTTTAAATTTTGTCTAAGATTTTCATTTAGTCCCAATGTTTTAAGTATGTAACAACTTCTTCAAGCAAAACATGATTTTAAGCATGATTTGCTTGAGAACCAAAATTTAAAATAATTAAATCAAAAAATCCACAAAACGCGTGCTGTATTAGAACAAATAACGATCCACAGATTAAGATTCTGATTTAGTAGGAATAAAATTTAAATCTAATAATATTTGTTAGTTATATTGTAACTTCTTTCATTTTCTTTTAAAAATTCCTTTTAGTGTTTTGTTACTAAAAATGTAAATGTTTTTGATAAGTGTTTTTTTCCAAATATTTTTAGAAATAGAGCGAAAAGTTAATTCCCAACATTTATTTATAATTTTTATTTTCTTTTACTTGATAATATTAGTTTACTGGATATAAAAGCAAATGGAGCTTAATTACCGTATGATAGTTGTAAAACAATAATTAATATGTTCATTATAAAATTTTGCCTAATAAGATTGGTCATTTACTTATAATTGGTAATTTTATAGTAAAGGAACATAACTTAGAGTTCTAAGCCTTTAGTTTTGAATTATAATTAATATTAAAAGCATATTAAAAGTAGAGAAGGATAAAAAGAATGCATAATAATTATGTAACATTAATAAAGGAACATCACATAGCGTTCTATGCCTTTATTTTTGAATAATAATTAATATGAATATCCTGGTAATAGTAGAGAAGGATAAAAAGAAAGGATAACAAATATAATATATGCACCAAATATATCTGGATCTTTTTACTGTTTATTAATGGTTCTAGCATGAGATTTTTCTGTTCAATGAGAATGCTCGACAGAAAGATGTCAATCATCTTTTAATGATGAATAGAGAAATTTAACAAAAAAATGAGACTTGAGAATGACTTGAGTAAAAATTTTAATAATAATGATAATTAGAGTCTCAATTAGTACAATCATGATTGTAATTATAATCATGATTGAATTATAATTAATAGCATGAGATTTATGATTGATCATGAGTTTTATATCATGAGATTAATATCATAAGATTGAATTATAATTATTATCATGAGATTGAATTATTGTTAATATCATGAGATTTAAATTATAATTCATATCAAAATCCTGATAATAGTAGGAAAGGATGAAAAGAAAGGATAACAAATAGAATATATGTACCAAATATATCTGGATCTTCTTACTGTTTATTAATGGCTCTATCATGAGATTTTTCTGTTCAATGAGAATGCTCGACAGAAAGATGTCAATCATCTTTTCATGATGAATGGAGAAATTTAACAAAAAAAGAGACTTGAGTAAAAATTGCAATAATAATGATAATTAGAGTCTCAATTAATGCAATCATGATTATAATTATAATAATGATTGAATTATAATTAATAGCATGGGATTTATGATTTATCATGAGATTTATATCAGGAGATAAATATCATAAGATTGAATTATAATTATTATCATGAGATCGAATTATGATTAATATCATGAGATTTGAATTGTGATTAATATGAAAATCCTGGTAATAGTAGGAAAGGATGAAGAGAAAGGATAACAAATATAATATATGTACCAAATATATCTGGATCTTCTTACTGTTTATTATTGGTTTTACCATGAGATTTTTCGGTTCAATGAGAATGCTAGACAGAAAGATGTCAATCATCTTTTCATGATGAATAGAGAAATTAATAAAAAAATGAGACTTGAGAATGACTTGAGTAAAAATTGCAATAATAATGGTAATTAGAGTCTCAATTAATACAATCATGATTATAATTATAATCATGATTGAATTATAATTAATAGCATGAGATTTATGATTGATCATGAGTTTTATATCATGAGAATAATATCATAAGATTTAATTATAATTATTATTATGAGATTGAATTATTGTTAATATCATGAGATTTAAATTATAATTCATATCAAAATCCTGATAATAGTAGGAAAGAATGAAAAGAAAGGATAACAAATATAATATATGTACCAAATATATCTGGATCTTCTTACTGTTTATTAATGGCTCTATCATGAGATTTTTCTGTTCAATGAGAATGCTCGACAGAAAGATGTCAATCATCTTTTCATGATGAATGGAGAAATTTAACAAAAAAAGAGACTTGAGAAAAAATTGTAATAATAATGATAATTAGAGTCTCAATTAATACAATCATGATTATAATTATAATCATGATTGAATTATAATTTTTAGCATGAGATTCATAATTTATCATGAGATTTATATCATGAGATCAATATCATAAGGTTGAATTATAATTATTATCATGAGATCGAATTATGATTAATATCATGAGATTTGAATTATAATTAATATCAAAATCCTGGTAATAGTAGGAAAGGATGAAAAGAAAGGATAACAAATGTAATATATGTACCAAATATATCTGGATCTTCTTACTGTTTATTATTGGTTTTACCATGAGATTTTTCGGTTCAATGAGAATGCTAGACAGAAAGATGTCAATCATCTTTTCATGATGAATAGAGAAATTAATAAAAAAATGAGACTTGAGAATGACTTGAGTAAAAATTGCAATAATAATGGTAATTAGAGTCTCAATTAATACAATCATGATTATAATTATAATCATGATTGAATTATAATTAATAGCATGAGATTTATGATTGATCATGAGTTTTATATCATGAGAATAATATCATAAGATTTAATTATAATTATTATTATGAGATTGAATTATTGTTAATATCATGAGATTTAAATTATAATTCATATCAAAATCCTGATAATAGTAGGAAAGAATGAAAAGAAAGGATAACAAATATAATATATGTACCAAATATATCTGGATCTTCTTACTGTTTATTAATGGCTCTATCATGAGATTTTTCTGTTCAATGAGAATGCTCGACAGAAAGATGTCAATCATCTTTTCATGATGAATGGAGAAATTTAACAAAAAAAGAGACTTGAGAAAAAATTGTAATAATAATGATAATTAGAGTCTCAATTAATACAATCATGATTATAATTATAATCATGATTGAATTATAATTTTTAGCATGAGATTCATAATTTATCATGAGATTTATATCATGAGATCAATATCATAAGGTTGAATTATAATTATTATCATGAGATCGAATTATGATTAATATCATGAGATTTGAATTATAATTAATATCAAAATCCTGGTAATAGTAGGAAAGGATGAAAAGAAAGGATAACAAATGTAATATATGTACCAAATATATCTGGATCCTCTTAATGTTTATTACTGGTTCTACCATGAGATTTTTCTGTTCAATGAGAATGTTCGACAGAAAGATGCCAATGATCTTTTCATGATGAATGGAGAAATTAATAAAAAAATTGAGACTTGAGAATGACTTTGGTAAAATTTGGGATAATAATGATAATTACAGTCACAATCAATACAATCATAAATAGTATTTACTCGCAAATTGCTTAATTTTTTTCTCACATATATAACTAAATAAAAGTGGGATTTTCGGATTATAAGTAGTTCAGAAACATTCATAAAGTGCGAATGTACAAGATAAATGTTAAAATAAAATTTCAAAGAAAAATTAGTTTGACTCAATGTTAGTTCTGTTCATTTATTTGCTTTATCAATTGCGTAGAATATAATTTAAATCGGATAACAATTTATACTTTTGTTGAGTCAATAGAAGATGTCAAGGATTAAAGGAGTCATCAGAAGAAAAGATTAATAAAAAACATTATATAATATAAAAATAGATTATTACAAACAATGTCAATAAATTGGCATGGAAACACATAACGTATTAACACTTTTAGAATCAAATCTAACTTTTATTTGCTTATCTGCAGATGTTATAATCTGATTTTTAGCTACTATATAAAGAGCATGAGACTTAAAACCGTCCTCTTACAACTTCACTCAGAACCCAAAACCAAACAAAATGAAATTAATATCTTATGTCGTCGTTGCATTGTGTGTCATTGTTGCTGGTAAGTTCCTTTAAATAGAAAAAAAATTAAATGGTATTTTGGATATCTATCTACTTAATTGGTTTTTTGACTCTGAATTAGTTTTTGGTATTTGTAGATGCTAAGAATGAAGATGAATTATGGTTTTCGTTGAAATGAAAATGTAAAAGATCTTTAAGAAATTTTGAATTGAAAAATTGTATGAAAAAAAATTAAATTGAAAAGTTCGATAAGAAATAATATACAATATTTTTTTGTAAATTTCCATTTTTTCTTAATTTATTCAACTAATAAAATAGTCCATTTTAGTTAGAATAAACAAACTTTTTTGTAAACTTTGCAAATTATTATGACAAATATTTCAATTAAATAATTTTTAAAACTTTTAAATCTATATATATATATATTTCTCTTACACGGCGACAAAAAAAAGCCTCATTACAACTCTCAGAATGTAAACGCTAGTAAATCAATCAATGATTGCTGCTAAAAATGTCACGTGCCAAATCTAGCATTGGTGGCTCAACAAACAGCGCTTTTAAAAACGGAAACTGAAATAACCAGCGAGAGCATTCTATCAGCTGCGGCAATCTCATACTATTAAGCTAGGCAGAAGTGAGTAGTCTTTGTCGATAGATCTCTATTTTAGTATTTTGTCGAAAGCGCTTTTTTTCACGAATTTATATAGTATTACGAATTTATTTGACGATTTTTGATTTATATCACGAATTTATTTGTTTTATTATTGTTATTAGTTATTCATTGAAAAATGAGTCTCAGTCGTGCTGTTACGCTTTAAGATTTTATACTATAGCACATTTCTAATAGGTTTAGCGAATTACATGTCATTTATTTGAATTCAAATAAATTTTTTTAATGACTTAGTATTTACTAAAAAGATGTTATTTTTTTTTTAAAAAAAAAGTTGTTATGTGGATTTGAATGATTGTTTTGAATTCTTAGAATTTTGTGCATTTGCAATGTACCTAAGTTAGTAGCGAGCGAAGCGAGCTTGGTTTGCGAAGCAAACCATATAAGATTGCGTAGCAATTTTTGGGGGTTGGCGAGCGTTAGTGAGCAGGTGCCGCAGCCCACTAGTATTAAATAAATAAGGAATTATTGATTTGATTCAAATACAGTCACAGTTTTGAAAATCTCTCACTGGTTAAAGAAAATACCTAATTCTATGACTAGCACCTTTTTCACTTTCCCACGGAGCCCTAAGGTTCCGCGGAACACCTTTTAGGAACCACGACTTTATTATACACTCTGTCCTAAAGCAAGTTCCTGAGGTTTGTTCAGCTGCAAGACTATTATCGAATATAAATTTTTCGATATCTCTGACTCTAAGTAAACACCAAAATTGTAACAACGATCAAGATTTAAAGCATAAAAAAAAATAGGAACAATCTTTGGCGAACGAAAGTAAAGTTGCAGGTAACTCTTACAGAAAAATAATATGCTTTTGTGGTTGAGAGGTATAAAATGAGGTTATGTTTCGCACCACAAATAACTTAGTCAATAAACCTTTAAATTTAAATTCATTTACATCTTATACCTCATAATACCAATCTATCAGCAACAATTTTATTTGAAATCGCGTGAAATTATTCACTTCACAAAAATCGCTATTTGTTTGAAGTGTGGAAAAAATAACAAGTATACCTAAAACACCTGTCTAAGCTTATTACTGTCATTTCTATCAACCTTAAAACAACCTCAAATACGAATAAAACAACTTTATACGCCTTTAATTATAAATCTCGTGAAGTTGTATTTTGAAGTCACCTTCAAACAAATCTTAAGTCAGCTTTAACGCCTTAAAACAACTTTAAACCTTAATTTTAAATAATCACTCACTGAACACATTGATTAACTCCAGTTTTAAAATAATATTGAATTTAAGTGCTAAAGCACTTGACGTAATTATATTTTTTTATGTTCGTAATAAATTTAAAAAAATGATAAAGAGTAATGCCATTAAACGACAGTTTTTATTCGATCACGGAATACTTGATAAATATTTTCATTGTCATTTTCATTATCTTGTGCTTGAATATAGTTAATAAAATTACGCAGTTGATAGCACGCAGCCTTATTTTCTCACTAAATCACAGTTGATTCTAAAAAAAAAAAAACTAAATAACTACCAGTTTAATCGGAGATTATAATCTAAGATGACATTATTTAATTTAAGTCTAGCTTTTATTTTAAAATATTTATGAACAATACATTACGCAATGTCAAAAGGAAGAACATTTGTGAAAGAAAAATATTTCAGTGTATTATATTCTGAAAATTTAAGTGATGTTTTAAACAACTATCTAAGCTCTCATTCCAAATTTGTGATTCTTTAGCAGTAAAAATTCAAGGAAATTCACCTGGTTAAAATTGTTAAGGAAAATCATTTAGATGTGACTGAAAGCTGAATTGTATAGTGGTCATATAGCTGTGGCAACAATCGATAATTTTTTGGGGTTCATTTTTTTACTTTGAAAAGGCTTTTACTTTGAATGGCTATGGCCTTTCTAATACGAAACACATCCATAGTTTATTATGAGCGAAATGTACGATCATAATTTATCTTATCAAGATTTAAATATTTTTTTTTACCAAAACATAAACCACGTGTTTGTTTATCGAGTAACTAAAGGATAACGTAAGTCTCAAGTGATTACTTCATGATCAATAAAGTACAAACAGAATTAGGATAAATATTTGAAGAAGAAGGATTTTTGTAAAAAGAAATATAACTCATTCAAAACCCTGCACCAGACAAAATAATAATATCAACACTAAAGTTAGGTAAGTTTTTAGTATGTGAATATATTTACTTGCGTAACGATTCAGATTTTGCTATTCTTTAATCATATACTAAAGGAAAGAAAACACAAAAAAACAAATTCATGATATGATTGGTACAATGCAATCAAAGCATGCAAAAAAGGCCATTTAATGCAAGTTAAATGGCGCATAAAGTTTTCTTTTCCAACAAAACATTTAGAATATTCAGTTACTGAAAAAGTAGTAACCATTATTAACCTGAATAAAGTTGGAAATGCTCAAACTCCATTTCATGCTACTCAAATTTGACTATAATGAGGATTTAGAATTTAAGTGAAAGTCTAAAGCAAGTCGACCACAAAATTTGAAGAAAGCAGGTCAACTTTTATTTTATTTCGTATACATTTGATTGTGTTCAAGTTAAATTTTTTTTTTTGTATTTAATATTTGTATCTTTTTAAAATACTTGTGTTCATTTTATGAAAGGTATTTTTAAAAAAAATGAAACAATATACATTATGTTATAGCATTTCTTCAATATTTGTTTTATGGAGTATTCAATTTTGTACAATGAACGGATTTTTTTCAAGTTAATTGCTTTCTACGATTCAATTGCAGATTTTTTCGATAGACGTTATATGAACGCTGCAATATTCCTTAGTTTAGCTACAGTTACGACATTGTTAAAGTTTCTTATATATGGCAAGATGTAATGAAATTGAAATTGGATGATCCGATATAATGGAATCGAAATGAAAAATGTGAAAATTGAATATAATCGAGCACCTCTTTATTGAAAATATAACTGAAACATGTGCCATCCCGATTGGGTTTGGACATTGATTCAAAAGAATTCGAAAATGTTGCGATACATTTAGGCGAATTCAAAAAGTATGAATTTTTCACTTTTGTCAACGGTTGTCAGATGACACTTCATCTCAATGCTCACATTTAATCTTCTTCCTTCCGTGACGATAAATGTATTCTATATTTTGGTGAATCCAAAAACTACAAATTCTTGAAAATCATTATACATATATATATATATATATATATATATACATATACATATACATATACATATATATATATATATATATATATATATATATATATATATATATATATATATATATATATATATATATATATATATATATATATATATATATAAATCATCCAAAATTCGATGTTTGTAATTCTTCCACGAAAAGCAACACGTATTCCAATTTATTAACATAAAAATAACTTTGGCTTTAAATTATAAAGGCTGATTTCAATTACAAACATTACCTTGGTGATGACCGCAATCGATTTCCCAGTTACAGCAGACAGAAGTTAAACAACAGCTGAATTCTTCACGGAATAATCTGAATCTAATGGGGCTTTAACTGTGTTTCTAGCATGCATTGCAAAATTCGTTAACTGATTGTCGAACGAGTCTAACTCAATCGAGCCTAAGAGACGGCTTTTTAAAAAATTTTTAAAACTAGTTTGAAGTATCATGAAGTTATGTAGCAATTATTTCGGTTTCAATAGTATTTTCTGCAATTATTTTACGTTATATTAATATTAATAAACTTTTAAACTTTGTTGTTCTGTTTGAAGAAATGGGCTGACCTTAAAAAAGCGAGATAAATGTGATTGAGCAATAATTTTGAAAAGTGGTCAAGAGTTGGGGTTGAGCAAACTAGCTTTTAATAGTCAATTAAATTTCTGAACGCCATACAAAAAAATTGGAAATTGAAACCAATGACACATGAAATTGATCACCATCAGCACTAAAAATTATGTAGTCGTCAATAATAATAGTCATTTCAGGTAGTTATTTGATGATCAGGACTCTTAAAATCCATTGGGACTATTCATAGATTCGAATGACATCGGGAGTTTCATTTATTATCCAGCCGATCCAAAAACTATTCATTATTCTCCAATACCGCCATCTTAGTATCTAGTTCGAGATTATTTTACCTGTTCAACAGAATAAATGTATTTAGAGAGAAACAGATGTCCATGAGTTTTAAAAATTCACTGAAGCCAAACGGAAAGGATATACAAATGTAAGTCTTAAGCAATTGCTTAGGAAACAAGGTTTATTCTATGTAAAAAAATCAACATAGTTTTAAAGTGGCATTAAAAGGTGGCATTTCTAACTAGAAAAACTCTAAACAAATGTTCTTTTTTCCTGACTGAAATATTTCTACTGGTAGGTATAAATTTATTCCATAAACTGCCTATGTTATTAACACAAATGATGGCTACTTGAAGAACATTGTTCTATACTTCTTTTTCTCCCTTATCAGCATTGTTCTATACTTCTTTATATACAATTCTTGTAACTAATACTGAAATTATGGGAGAATAATTTCTATGGTTTCTGCAGCAAAAAATGGCATCATCATACATTTTTATTTCCTTTCTGTTTTTTAAATCAATTTTTTAAGTCTTCAGTTAATTTCAGGACATTCGAAAGACTAGTTTATTAAGATTTAAGCTTGAACATACACGAAGAAATTTAATTTTCTGAGGAAAAACAGTGCAAAATATAGAAAATTTCATTTTACGTTTTTCTCTCTCTATTTCCGTAAAAGCATTACCAGATGAAAAAACACGTAATCGAAAACATGGTAAAATCACAGTTTACCATACAGTTAAGTATTATCAACTAATCCAAAATTATTAAATACTTTGAATATATAAATGTCATGCCGTCAGTTCTAAGTTCAATGATAAGGGCTACAGATTTGAACTTCACACTTATGTAGCTGAAAATTCTATATGAATTATGTGTGACTCAGATAAAATAAAATTAATTCACATTTAGAGCACAAGAAATTTACTTAAAATCATTACGTAGCCTTACTTAAAACCTACATAGAACCCTTTCAGGTATGAAAGATAATTCATTTTAATTATATCATTACAATAATAATAACGATTCAACTAATACATTCAATGAATATTATTATAAAAACACAAGGTATCACACAAGGCTTTCGAGGAATTAAAATTAAATTTAACACTAGATTGCCCTAGGGAGTCATTTTGATTGTTTTTTTAAATTTCAATTAGAAAAACAATGATGTATATAATGGTACAATTTCTTAGAATTTTGTGACTTTTGTGCAACATACAATTTTTTTTATTATTAATATTTACTAATAACTTGTTATATAACTGTAAATAATATAAAAAATATTAAAAGCTAATTTTAAGCATATTTCCTTACACATTAGTTATTCTTTCACAATTCAGTCATTTTGACGGTTTTCGGGCGATATAGGTATATACTAAGTTTCACTCTTTCTAGTGTTAGGGGAGAGTCGGGTAGTCCCGCCCACTTAAGGAGTATTGCTTATATTTCTGTATAATATTGAGTAATAATCAATATTTTTGAATATTTCTATTGTTTTATCATCTAATTAAATAATGCGAAAAGAATAAAGCAACAAAAAAAAAAAGAATAGTTCAACTTGAAAAAATAGAAATTTAAAAAAACATGTTTTTCATCTCTTTTCAAAATGTGTCGGGTAGCCCCGCCCAGTTACAAAAATTATGTTTTTTGACTGTTTTGTCAGGTGTAAATGAAAATGACCAATGTATTGACAATAGATAAACCTCATTTATCATTTTTGTCTCAAAATTCAACCGATTTTTCTTAATTCCATGACTACTGTATTCAACATATTTTCAAAACTATTGTTTACCATGTTACCAGCTGCATAAATACTTGAAACTTAGAAAATAATCTTTTTTTAATACAACAATTAATGTCCGATGGCCCATTGACTTGAAAAAATATTCTATACATATGAAATTGAAAGTGGGCGGGGGTACCCGTTACTCCCCTAAGCACGATTATTTTCTCGTAGCTAAAAAAAGAAACAAAATATTATAATTATACATTGTTGGATTGTTTTGATTTAACAAAATATTCGATATTTTTTTCAGCAATGGCTCAAGATGATGGTAAGTATAATGATTCTATTCTTTAAAAAATAAATTCTTTGGTTTTTGAAGCCTAAATTGAACAAAACATGTATTTTAAATAACTTTTGTTTCTTAAAGATAATAATGAAATGCCATACAGATTTCGAAATTTTAAATCACCTTTTAAGCGAAAACTGCAGATGAATATAGCAATTTCGAATGGATTTTTGAATATTATCAAATAAAAATTTGCTCGGAATATTTTAATTGTGATTAAGGGTCCCCTTCAAAACAAAAAAATATTCCTAATGTTAACCTGCAGTAATTTTTGCGTTCAGAATTTAATTATTGAACAGAAACGCATTTTTAAATCTTTGGCAAGATTGGTTTGCGTGCATTAAATTCTGCATTTTAGATAGGTTATTCGTTAAAGATAATAAAGAAGAAACGTGAAATTCAAACATAACTTTAATAACATTTTAGCAACTAAATTAAAAGCATCCAAGACTATAATCAAAGACGTAGAGCATAAGAATAGATGTAAAGTAGAGCGGAAAGACAGAAAGAACAAAATTTTACGATGGTACTTATAACATTTCATTCACTTGAAATTCTGTTCTGTTCGTTATACTTCAGGAAGATTATATTGGTTCTCCAGGTCACTAACTTTGGTACTTGAACCTTGTATGTTGATTATGCTACAAGTCGATAGAGCACTAATCAGGCTTCCATCAGCTTAAGATAGCTAAAACACCAGATTCAATCGCAGCTACCAGGTTTATCTCCAATAGATTTTTTTTTCAGGCATTTTATACATATGTAATTTTCGATCTTTTTTGTATGCCCTTTATATTTTGTTTATTTTGTCTTCTTTATTTTGAGCCTCAATGCATTTTTTCAAACATCTCTGGTTAAATGTCATGCAGTTATTGCATTTCATGGTTAAACCAACTGTTATAAATGGAATTTTATGAATCTTTAATTAAAGAAAACACTGTGACATCTATTACTATATAAATTAATTTTATGTTTCACACAACTGCTACATAGTCAAATGTATATTATTAAAGTATCAAAATATTAAATACAGTTAAATTTAATAGTTTATGAGATTGGGATTTGAATTGAAATTCTGTGCAATTACTTAATTCTAGTGTTAAGAAACAGTTTTTACTCCGCAAATTAGAATTTACTGCAATCTGTGAGTCAGAAATTA
The DNA here is from genome assembly GCF_982258835.1 of Parasteatoda tepidariorum. Classification (NCBI taxonomy): domain Eukaryota; kingdom Metazoa; phylum Arthropoda; class Arachnida; order Araneae; family Theridiidae; genus Parasteatoda; species Parasteatoda tepidariorum. The sequence goes on along the minus strand of NC_141761.1, from coordinate 70,145,284 downwards.
AAAACAGTTTTTCGTTTTAAAAAAGTGTAATTCCCCTTATCTATTCCAACCAGAAGTTTAAAAAGTGAATAAAATTTTCTAAAAACAATTAAAGTTTAACATAAATGGATAAAAGTTCACGAATTGCTACGTTCTGTGCTCAAAGTGCCAGATAATTTATTTTCACAAATTTTTCAAAATTAGAGGGTCAGTCTTAACTCTGACCTTCTAATCAGCGAACTGATAACGCAGTTGACAAAAAACTGTTAAAAAAAATTTCTGTTACTTTTCAAGCTGTCCAAACTGTGATTTTTACACTGGAATCCGTTAGCTTTTTAGGTTGACAGCGCTTTGTTATTAATACAAATGTCTTTCTTTTTCTTTCTTTCTATTTTTTTTTATAATAGCAGGTAGTGAACTTTCGTTCTTCACCTCGGAAGATGCCTTGTGTGATTATCGAACGTTACCCAGTGGGTACCTGTTAACATAAGTCACGAAGGCGAGCAACATTACCACGCCACACTGCCACAGATACCCCAGTTCATAGGGTGGGCCACATTCCCATACATTAATTTGATGCAAATTGATTATTTTGAAACTACTATTTCATAGTTTTTTTTTCTTAGTCTAGAGCACTTTTCGTTGAAGAACTTAGTAACTAATTTTAATTTTTTTTTCGAAATGTATTATCAGGTTTAATAAACAGACACTGCAAACCGTTCATTTTAATATCCATCGAAATTATTTATCAATTTTGGATCGACCGATAAGAATGACGTTAATCACGTAAAGCTACAAAATGTACTCCAGAGATTTTAGTTTTACGGTACTGGATGTTTTACGATAAATATTAAAAATGAAAAAATTATGAAGGAATAATAATTGAGCTATATTTGCTTATTTTCATTTGTTATTTTATATTTTAATCATATTTATTTTAAAAAACAAAAAATAAGTTGTTATCCAGCAGCTTATTTTATGTACACACTTTATGTACATCTAAAATTGAAGGTTGAGTTTTGAAATAATGATTTTTCTTTATATTATTACTGAAACTCCAATTATAATAATAAATCTTCATTGTACTTTTTTTTCAGAACTCAGTGCTAATACAGAGAATTTTTTGAATATGTTACTACAGCAAGCAGGCTGAGCCATTACAGTAAGAGGCTAAATTCATTTCAGCAAAACAAGTCAAGCAAGCACTAGATTCCTATATTTAAGATTGATTTTAATGCAACGATTATTTTTTGAAACTTTTACTTACTGAAGAAAATGTTCCTTCAATAAAAATGAATGTACCATATTACTTTAATAAACTAATACATTTATAGCATTTATTCGAAAGTTAACTTGCAATTAAAAAAAAAGGTAATTGCATATCTAATATATATAATTCTCTTACGTGGCTCCCAAATTTTGACTGTATTTCTTTTCCGCCGGTGGCAACGTTTGCTTTGACCAATGATTGCCGCTAAAAATGTCACATGCCAAATCTAGCTGAGGTGACTCAACATATAGCGCTTTTAGAAACGGAAACTGAAATAACCAGAGAGCATCAGCTGCGGCAATCTCATACAATTAAGCTAGGCAGAAGTGAGTAGTCTTTGTCGATAGATCTCTATTTTAGTATTTTGTCGAAAGCCCTTTTTTTTCACGAATTTATATATTACGAATTTATTTGACGATTTTCGATCTATATCACGAATTATACTATAGCACATTTCTAATAGGTTTAACGAATTACATGTCATTTATTTGAATTCAAATTTATTTTAATGACTTGGCATTTACTAAAAAGATGTAACTTTTTTTTTTAAAAAAAGTTTTTTTATGGATTTGAATGATTGTTTTGAATTCTTAGAACTTTGTGCCTAAGTTAGTAGCGAGAGAAGCGAGCTTGGTTTGCGAAGCAAACCATATAAGATTGCGTAGCAATTTTCGGGGGTTGGCGAGCGTTAGCGAGCAGGGGGCGCAGCCCACTAGTTTATTGATACTTTCATTCCATCTCGCAAATTTTTGTATCAAATTTAAAGATAGGGGGAAGTAAATTAAAGTTTTTCGTTTGTTTTGTACTTAATTGTAAGAAAAAGTCCAAGTTTCTCAACTACAATAGACGTTATATTAAAATGTTATGCAGATACATTGTGCTAAATAAAAAAAAATATTATAAATATTTCCTCTACTGAGCAGATTGAGAATGATATTTTAATGTTTCGAAAAACTCACCCTATTTCTTGTGCGGACAACATTTTATGCTATGAAATCCGACTAAAAAACGTACTTTCTCTAAATTAGCATCTTCACTGCAAAATATTACGGTGAATTACCGGAACATTTTACGGAACAAAAAAACTGATACTCCGTAATTTTTACAGCAATAATTGTTCTGAAACGTGAAATCAGTAATATCTCAAAATAAATAAATATTACTTTAAAATATAACATTTTACGGTGAAATTACACTTCTAGGTAAAATGGATTTTACAGCTGATGTACCCGAAGTGCCAGTACTTTATACCCTAATTTGATCCGGAATTTTTTTTGTGTTGTTTAATAGATTTGTGTTCTTGTCGCTTAAAATATGAGTAGAAGCTCTACAAAATATTGTCTGAATAGTTGAAGGGATGTTTGGAACCCTTAATTGTTAGTATCATGTTTTTGGTTAGATCACTCTACCTCTGGAAAACTACACCCCGAAGAAACATTCTGGTAAAATTACAGTATTCTGGCAAAAAAAAAGAAAAATTCGTGTAATAAAACAAAAATATACGGTATTCAATCTATTCATTTGGTAATTTCTCCTTTCATATGGAAACGGTTTACAGGGAATTTCGGAAACCCATTCTGGACGCATTCGGAAATCCATTCTGCAAGAATTCTGGTAAAATTACCGTACTCTATGGTAATGTCAATTCTGGTAAAAAAACAAACAAACTTCGTGTAATAAAACAAAAATATATGGTATTCAATCTATTCATTTAGTAATTTTTCCTTTCATATGGAAACGGTTTACAGGGAATTTCGGAAACCCATTCTGGACAAACGGAGAAAACCCCCGAAAAGGGCAATAAATAAAATAAAAAAAGGAAATATTATAGATTTATAAATTGTGTTGGTATATGTCTTTCAGGTTTGCATATGATTTCGCTGTGTTTTTCAGAACTGTGGAGACAGTAATTTATTGTTCAATTCAGAAATTTGCGGAGCACTCGACTCCAACTCCGACCTGTATTTGAATATATTTCCTCCGAATTCAGGAAAGAATTAATTTATCATTTTCATGTTGATTTCTGTAACGTAAAGGAAAATAATATTTTAAATAGCTTTAATTTATAATTTAATACAAAAAAATCTCTATCTTTTATTTATTCTGTTAGTAAGAGATTAATGAAAAGTTTTCATTCTTGTAATACCCTGTTGAAATAGATATGATCACAAATCAAGTTTCTCTCTCAGTACCGAATTTACAAATGTTGGAAAATGTTGTAAATAAAAAGCGTAATTATTTTTTAAAAAAAATCTCTATTTTTAAAATAAACAAAAGTATGAAATAAAATAATTTTAATTCCTTTTTTTTAATAAAACAAAAACTTTTCAGGGGTTTTGCATTAAAAAGTAAAAAAAGAAGAAAAATAATGAACTGAATTTTTATAAAATATTGTCAATGCTTTTTTTAAAATTAATTTTCTATGCAAAACCATAAAAATTTTGTTTTTCTTTTCAATTTTGTTAAAATTATTATTTTTTGAATATATATCCTATAGATCAACAAGATGTTTAAATATTTAAAACTTATTTGTTTTTATATATGTTTTGTTTATTAAATACGCAAAATTACAGACTAACAAAAAATTTCACCAAACAAACTATTACAATTTACAAAACAAACAAACAAAACTTTTCACAGCAGTTGTTCATGATCTCCGAATTAAAGCTCATTCTGCCGTAATATAATAGTTCCACTTATTTAAAAATTCTACAGCTATTTTTATTGTTCTACATTGCATTTGTTTTGATGCAGGAAACCTACAAGGCTTTTAAACTTGAAATTAAGGAAGTTTTAGAGAAAAAATAGGACGCAATAAAAAATAACATCTGATTATAAGATCGAGAATAATAGAGTTGAATAGTATTAGAGTTGCTAATAGATATTAGAGTTAATAATATGCTTAATAATTTAAACTCTTGAACTATATGACACAGACAAAATACGATACAGGCCGCTCTGCAGCCTGACTGAAACTAAAAACAAATATTTAAAGTGCTGAACGTGTATTTTTGTTTGTAATTTTAATGCGAATATTATTTTGAAATCTCACGCTGTAAGAAAGTTATAAGAAACTTATGGTCCATGGCCTCCTAGAACTCTTTTCTCACTTTTTTTTAAATTTTCAACAATGACTATATTTATCCCGCTGTAGGAAAATTCTTTTTGCTCGATCCTTATTGTATAAGCTTGCGTTTAAGTGGATGTCGAAAGTAACCAAAGAAGAGTTAGAGAGAGTGAAAGTTAGAGAGAGAGTGAGAGAGAGGGAGAGTGAGGGAGAGTGAGAGAGAGGGAGAGAGAGAAAGAGGGAGAGAGAGAAAGAGGGAGAGAGAGAAAGAGGGAGAGAGGGAGAGAAAGAGGGGGAGGGAGAGGGTGTGAGAGAGAGGGAGAGTGAGAGAGAGGGAGAGGGAGAGAGAGGGAGAGTGGGAGAGAGGGAGAGCGAGAGAGAGGGAGAGTGAGAGAGAGGGAGAGTGAGAGAGAGGGAGAGTGAGAGAGAGGGAGAGTGAGAGAGAGGGAGAGTGAGAGAGAGGGAGAGTGAGAGAGAGGGAGAGTGAGAGAGAGGGAGAGTGAGAGAGAGGGAGAGTGAGAGAGAGGGAGAGTGAGAGAGAGGGAGAGTGAGAGAGAGGGAGAGTGAGAGAGAGGGAGAGTGAGAGAGAGGGAGAGTGAGAGAGAGGGAGAGTGAGAGAGAGGGAGAGTGAGAGAGAGGGAGAGTGAGAGAGAGGGAGAGTGAGAGAGAGGGAGAGTGAGAGAGAGGGAGAGTGAGAGAGAGGGAGAGTGAGAGAGAGGGAGAGTGAGAGAGAGGGAGAGTGAGAGAGAGGGAGAGTGAGAGAGAGGGAGAGTGAGAGAGAGGGAGAGTGAGAGAGAGGGAGAGTGAGAGAGAGGGAGAGTGAGAGAGAGGGAGAGTGAGAGAGAGGGAGAGTGAGAGAGAGGGAGAGTGAGAGAGAAGGAGAGTGAGAGAGAGGGAGAGTGAGAGAGAGGGAGAGTGAGAGAGAGGGAGAGTGAGAGAGATTAGATTTTCTTCAAGAAAAACGTAAATAAAACTTTGTTCAATGGAAATATGAACCGTTATTTATTTGGATTGATACAATGAATCTCTTCATGTTGAAATACTTCTCATTTATTTCTTTTAACTGAAGTACACTATCTGCATTCCTAACTTTAATATTTTTTTCAAATACAGTCAATTATTTTTCACATTCATTTCGTTAATCATTCATTTCGTTACCGTTAACACAAATTAACAAAATATTCAAAGACAGAATTATTATAGGAACATATTTTATTAAATATTCTTTGTTATGCTTTGATATTTGCTAAAGAAAATATCGATTTTTTAAGAAAACAAATGGTGGCGCGTAGACAGAGAAGCAAAAAAGAGATTGTTGAGCGGAGCAAGCAGGGATGGATTCTTTTGGTTTTTCAAATATCTGTTGTAGAAAATGAGGAAATTTTTCTTTCATACTCTTATAATCTGATATTTAAACAGCTTTAAAAATTTATTTAAAAAAAAAACTTTCCAATGTACAATGAAATACTTTTCATGCACTAAAATAAATAATGAAATGGTACAATTCATTACCCATATTATGCATTTCATAAAAGTCGTTTTTTAATACTTAATTCTATTCTGTAACCGTCGTTGAACAGCCGACCCAATTTTTGGTTTAAGACTACCATTGTTCGACTTTGTAACCTTCTTATTTCGAACCAAATCTAGAAGGCAGGGGAACTCCTGGCTCAAGTATTGGAAGAAATTTGTCTTCTCGGAGGACTTTTTGATGGAACTAACCCGCATTTGGGTTACATGGAGAGGAAAATTACGAAAACCTCCCATGGTTATCCTTTAAGGAAGTAGGAGTTTAACCCATAATCCCTCTAGCACTGAGGATATTTTACGTCAGCACTCCTGTTGGTGCGAGTCGATGGGATTTGAACTCGGTTCACCTCGTTCGAAGGCACCCAATCTATCCTTTGAGCCACACGGCTTTAAACCATTTATATTGGGATTTTCTCCAGAAAACACTGACTATTAATTCTAGGGGGTTTAGTAAGTACATACTATATCCATTAGTTTCTTAGGCAGCCTAAAATTTATGCTATAGTTTTATTTATAGAATCAGAAAGTATCCTTTTATCACATATTTTATGGATAAACGTATAATAATAACTACTAAATGAACATTCGATGTCGGCCTTTCATTATATGTAATGAAAGGAATGATGGAAAGGTGCAATACATTATATTGCAATATCCGTTTCAAAACGGGCATAATAGCTTTTCTATCAAATCATCTAGTAGTTTTTCAACATATCTTGAATATTCTACAATACTTCTAGGAGTACAATAAGTTCATAATATAATATTATATACTACAAATTATATTATAGACTTGCTTACAAACTTGGACTTGCTTGTGGACTAACATAAAAATAATGCCATGACTTAGTCTAGAACATCTGAGAGTATCTTTTTATGACACATTTAATGGAGAAACAAAAATAATTACTAAACGAATATTCAAAAGCAGTTTTTCACATTAATGTGATAAAGTAAATGATGAATTGTTTTTCTTTCTTTCTTTTTTTTTCCTTTGGTCGTTTGCCTGCTTTAGGCAGTGGGGGTGCGATTGTTCCTGTCTTTCAGTGACGCCATCTACGGCCAGGAATTCGACTTCTGCCACGCCATTCACACAACCACAACCCGTTTATAGGACTGGTCACATTTACACACAAAGGAGAAAGGACATAGATCATACACAGAGAGAAAAAAACATCCATGCCTTGCCCGGAATTCGAACCCAGGACCTTTCTGATCCAAGGACAGTTCCCTGCCCCCTACACAGGACGGTCTGCTGATGAATTGGTTACAATTCAATAAGCATCTTTTTCTAAAAATAACGTCTGTTTTTATCAAATCACCTAGAAATATTTACATCATTTTACAATACCTGTAAGACGCAATAAGTTCATAATATATCCAATAAATATTAATCCTGCTATTAAAATAAAGCTACATCTTGAATAACATTGTCAGAAAGCATGTTTAAAAAAATTATTTTTTGGAAAAGCAAACCATTAAAACATAAAAAAAAAGCTATAAGTTTAATCATCTTTTTCTTCAATTTATTAAGTAGCTTAAAGGAATAGTTTATTACGTCAGAATTTCAAGCCCATTTTAATAAAGTTAAAAAATAAGAATGAGTTTTTTTTAAAAATACGTTCTACTTTAATCGAGAAATTAAATTACGTTAAGTATTTAATTCCAGGAAAATTACTAAAGGAACATAAGACAACTTTCATGGTGATAAAATAAATGATAAAATGGAACGATTCATTATGCACTCTTTTCTATAAATGGAACAATAGCCATTCCATCAAATCATCCTGGAAGTCAATTTTCTCACAACATATCCTGACCATTCCACCTGGAGGACAATAAGTCCAAAAGATATCCATTAAATCTTCACTCCCCTACGTCTATCGCTTCTTGTGTCACGGCAGGAGGGGGTCGTCCTGGGATACAGACAAAAGATGAAATAATGAATGGAACGTTGTCCTCATTCGAAATGACGGGTCACAGACTTGTCGTAGAAATGGCAGAGGGAGAAATCTTTTCTTTTCCGCAGACAAGATTCGTCAACTTGTTATTCCTTAATTTAGTGCTGTTTGAGGAATAAACAAGGAACTTATCATGAAATTCTTGCGGCAGAAAAATGCCTTTATATGAGAGAGAATTTAATTCTTAATTGTTTTGGTTTGCAACTAAGAATGATGGGTATTGTTAATAAGTTTTCTTGTTAAGATGACTATAAACTGGAATGTTATTGTATTAAACAATTTTGTTTCAAATAAGAAAGTGCTTAAATTATTGTTCTGTTTTCTGTTTTACTTAATTTTCGTTATTCTTTAAAGAATAGAGATATGTTTTAAGACAAGCATTAGAAAAAGAAAAAGACTTCTTTGAAAAATAAGACTGCATTTGAAAAATAAACGAAAGGGGAAGATAACATCAATTTAAAAGACAATAATTACTCAAGTTAACTTCAAAATATAGTTTTTGAAGAGCTGCTGAATATAATTGAAGGATATGATAGAACATGTTAAGCTAAACAATATTTTGATCACTTAATTTTTTTGCTTGCGAGATTTGTGTTATTGGCGAGATTGTTTAGCATAGAATTCCATTTTTTGACAAATTTTTCAAAAAGATAATTTCAAAGAGAGGACTGTTTTATTCAATGGTTTTTTTCTGATGTGAAGCCAAATTCTGATATTCTGCGTTGAAATGTAAATAGGATAACGTATAATGAGTAAACTGTTTCAAAATAAAGTTTGTTCATTGGAATCTGAAAAACTCTCAGTTCAGTTTCGCTCTTGTCTTTGTTATTATTGGCTTTTGAAATAAGCTGCTGTCCTAATTAGCTGATATGCTGACGTTCATCACTGATCATAGCCAGAAGTCAATTTTTCAAGCATTTCTTTGTATAATGGGATCGATAACTGCTTTATGTGTAAAACTAAGATATCTTGACGATTAAACTAATATGTTCATATGAAACGCTCCATTGTTGTGCGATGAATTTAGTTTAATATTAAACCGTTATGCATAAACTCTTAGAACAAATTCCACTAAAATCTTTAGTTTATCTGATGGCTTATCACTTCAAAAATTTTTAGCATCGAACTTGCCATTATGTACCTTCTTGAGTGGGATAAATTTCCAGGATGCTTGTTGAACTGTAATCACATATGACAGAAGATAATGCCAGACAAATTTTGATCAGCAAATTTTGATCAACATCAACTTCAGGTATAACAAGCTATGGGGTAAATTTTACCACATTTTGGTTACAATGCTCTAATTTTTCCAATGTGTCCTATGCATTCTCGTGGTCCAATCGTGGTTTCATCAAGGGTGAGAATAAGTGCCGAAGTGGAAGCTCATTCCTATGCAAAAGACATATAAACCATTAGAGAGGTCTTCAGTGTCTAAATCCTCTGTGCCAGACATTTCATGACACCGTTTCGATTTTTGTACCATCACAGCTTGCAAATTATCAATATTTGTGCTTTTGGACAAAAATATTCCAATTATGAATAATGCTACATTCTTATCTGAGCTGGAAAGTGGTATTGTATGACCTAAATATGAGGATTGTGGCTCAACAAGCAGGACAAATTGTATTTCTCTTTTGCTTTTTCTATAATATTTTTCTATAATTTTCTCTTGGTGAAGAGTTTTATTATGTTTCCCTAGTCCTATTACAGGGTTTTTGAGGTTTCAATTCTCAATGTTTTCAAAAAATGATATGCGATTACGTTGGCGAGCTTTACAAATTTTATTTTTATCAAGGACTAAAGATTTATCAGTTTCAGTAATAATACCAACCAGTAACAATCTTTCAAAACTGCCAAGCAAGCCAAGATAATAGAGACTAGTTTCTTGTAGTCGTAGAAGTTGTTGCTTGTTTTCCCAATTCTTCTGCGTCAGACATTCCATGCGTAGAAATTTGGGATTGATTAGTTATAATATATTTGTCCATTTTTGCTCTATTTACAGATTTTCGTTTTTATTTTCCATTATTTTCGCTTTCCCACTCGAATTTTTTCCACTCCACTATGTGTATCTGTTTCATCAACTTTTCCAAATACACATTTTTTTAAAATTTTTTTGATCAATTAAGGAGGATCATTTTTTGGCGGGAACTTTTCACGCCCTTTCACAACTATATTTTTCAAAATTTACAGATTTTCAAGATCCAATATCGAATAACTTTTTTTCTATTTAATTATGTTCTAGAATCAAGCTTAGAATTTCTTTTAGATTTATTATATCGAATTAAGTAAATATATTTCTTGTAATAATCACGAATGAGTTTCAAAATGCGGTCATGAGAGACTGTTGATGCGATCAACCAGATTGCTTCGAGTTTTCAGGATATGAATTGGCTGATATCGGAAATACTAGGATCTCTCCCAGAAAGCAAACAATGTCTTACGTCATATTGCACATACAAATAACATTTTATATTATCTTCATAAGTGGGTAGTACAGAATTGCAAAATTCTGAGAAGGAGACAAATATGGAATAAAATGTTAAGCTCCTTGCTACTTTAACTTTGCTGAAACTCATTATTAAATATACCAAATATTACTAAATATTTACTTTTAAGAAAAAATGAGATATTTTCAAAAAAATAAATAAATAAAATTTTTACCCAGTACACTGTATCTTTGGTCCCAGAATTTGTTTCCAAAATGAAATAAACGGAAACGAAAATCAAATAATTTTAGTATCGCTATTTAGTGAGTAAATTCAAAGAAATAACTGATTTTATAAGTTTTATAAGTTGTAATAGTGATTTTATAAGTTTTATAAGTTATATAACTGATTTTATAACTGATTTTATAAGTTATAAAATTCATTTTTGCATTAAAATTCCACTTATCATGAAAGATTTTTTTAAAGAAAGAAAGAAAGAAAATGCTAATTTATATTTCAAAAAGATTCAACATTTCCAGTGTAGATGTAAAAATGCTGGCAGAGATTTGAAGAATTTAATCTCATAAAGATTTATATGTTATCTATTGGTATAACAAGGCACGTTTTGATGCCTATTGCTATACATATTTCGAAAAAAGAAAATTCTGCTAACCATTCGGAACATATCGCTGAAAAAATCCGATATACCCTAGTTTTTGCATCAATAATTATCGTAAAATCACAGAATCACTTTAACTAAATAAATATTACGTAAAAATTACAGTATTATATTTCACGACAAAATTTTTACTGTAAAATGGATTTTACACGTACCTAAATGGTGTACCTAAAGTGCTGGTACTTTATACCGTAATTTGATCGGAATTTCTTACAGTGTTGCTTAATGCAAACCTTAATTACATTGATTAAAATATTCTTGAAACATTGAGATCTTTTCTGCTTTTTGACCAAGTCTTACCCACATGAATCTATTTAAGAAAAATACTTGATAAATGTAATTCCAAAAAATTTCGAAATTCTTATAACTAATATTGTTTACATACATTTTTCAAACTACATTCATTTGATGCTTTACAGATTTACCAATAACATATTTGATTCTTTTGTCAAACTTGTGATAACTTGAATGCATATCATAACGACATTATCCAGTCCACTGTTTAAACGACACGTAATGTATTTGAATCAAATTTTTATTTGCTTGCATCAAAATAAACTTAATTTAATATAATTCAAGATTGCTATTAACTTTACTAGAATATGTGAATGTATATTTTATTCATTTCCGCGGAATAAAAATTTTATTGATATTTGCTTGTTTCCAGGTGCATCAATTATATTTTATATGAATATAAAGAAGATAAATTTTGAATACACGCTTTTTTCATTAGTTCTATCAGAATTCTAAAAAGATGGAAGTGATACCTTTTATTTTCCTAATATTCAGTATTATAGTTGCTGGTAAGTTGAATTTAAAATTTATACGAAACTAATTATATGTTTTACTCTTATGTTGACAAAATAATTTTTCCTAAAGATAATTACTCCAAATCCAACAGAAATTCAATTAAAATTACAGATTATGATTATTTTGTGGGAAATTAAATAAAGTATTTGAATTAAAATAAACTTACCTAAGGGAGAGTTTGTAAATTCAATTATTTTGAATTGAAATTTAAATATGATTTGTTTAGTAAATGTAGTTCTAAAAATTATATTTACGGTGTTTTGTTGTCTCCGTAGAAGCAAGGCTTGTAAATTATTGTCGAAATTAATTACTAAAATATATCTAAATCTCAAAGGATTCTGCTGAGCATCTAAAAATGTATCAAAACCCTTACAAAAAGGAAAGGAAAATTATTAGAAACTATTAGAAAACTTATGGTAATAGTTTATTAAAACTCCACTATTTTAATAAATTTTTTATTACTTTTAAACGTATAAAAGGCGTATTTCAAAGCTATTTTTCAAAAGCTCAGTCAGATACATTGATTTAAGTACTGTTGATGGTTAAGTAATGTTTAATGAACGAATTACTAATTTCAGGTTTATCAGGTTTAAACTATCTTAAAAGTATTGAAATATCATAAAATACATAACTCTGAAAATTTTTTTTTTTACTTTTGTCATTTGTAAATTCAAAAAGAAAACTTAGTATAACTATACTATTTACAATACAGTGTATAAATGAAAAAGGCGACAGTTTAATAACAACTTTACTAATTATCAGCATTTCAGGTACTAAATTGCAATCTCTATGTTAGGGGTCTACCTTTAGATATGTTTATGTGAAGACAATGTCATAAGTTACCAAATTATTCGTAAATACGTACTTTTACTTACTATCGATGCACTTTTTTAGACGGATCTGAAAATTCTTCAAAATAGGAGTAACCACATTCGTGGAAAATCAAATAGTTTAGTCAAAAGTTTTACACCTTGCATTTACTGCGTATTTTATAATTCATCATACGACTTTTTCGTTCGCTTGGAAATAAATTTAAGCAATTCAAAATATTTTGTTCACGGAAAATTTTATGCAATATATTTTTTAATAATTATTTAAATTTTTTTCTTAATTTATTAACGGTAAAAATAATTGGATAAGAAGGCACTCAATTTTTCGCATTTTTTTGAACTATGTAATTTTATTGGTAAGCCAAAATTAGTTCAGAATCTGTGGAATTTTGAAGAATGAAAATTTAAAAATTCTAGTTTTTTTAGTATTTTCATTATTTAGAAATAATTTGGCTGATTTTGCTCATTGTAGTTACCATGCTTATTACTGGCTGATTGTACTTATTACTGCTCATTTTATTATGTAAAATTATAATTATATTATTTTAAATGACAAAAAAATTGCATATCTTTCTGTTAAAATTTTTTTGACTCTCATTCATAAAAATAGTCTTTTTTGCAAAGACTGAATTCACAGAAAAGTTCAAATTAATGTATCTTTTAGATGCTGAATACTCTAAAAATCTGATTTAAGTAAATCAAAGATATATGCTTGATCTATATTAATCATATCCTTTAAAAAGAGACAAATAAAACGAAAGCAAAAAAAAAAAATACATTTTAACAGATTTTGCACTTGAATTAGAAAACTGAACAACTACTGATGTTTAGACAAATCTATTACATAGTGTGAAATTCCGGACCAAATTATGGCATAGAGTACTGACACTTAGAGTGCATCATCCGTAAAATGCATTTTGCAATAAAATCCATTTTTTATATCGTAATTTTTCCAGTAATATTGATTTACTTAAAGTGACTCAGTGATTATAGGGCATTTATTGCTCTAAAAAAATGCGATATATCAAATTTTTTTGTTCCGTAACACACTCTGATAAAAATAGGATTCCATGGTGAAAAGTACCAGCACCTTGCTTGCTGGGACTTTTTCCCATAATTTGATCCAGGATTTTATAGTGTAAATACCAATTTAAACTAAGCCAGTGCAATTAAAACCAATTTAATACTTTAAAATATCTATTATTATTATTATATCTATTGCTGAAATAAAATTATTTTTATCTATTATTATTATATCTATTATTGAAATAAAATTATTATATCCATTATTATTATATCTATTACTTAAAATATCTACCTTCACAAATCTAAAATCTTCGTGCTAGTGTAACATTTACGTGATCAAGTGTTGTCACTACATTCACCTATTTAATTTTAAAAACATAACTTATGAGGGAAAAAAAAGATTCATTTTGAAAAGGAAAAAAATTAGAAAAAAAAATGTGCAAGGAAGTTTCTCTAAATAATAAGAAATCACCAGAGTTGCGGCTGCCACATTTTTGAGTGTTCAACTTCACCTTAAATTTCGTCTTGCTGCGCATATACTAACATGACCACGAGCGCAAAACGTAACAAACAATCGTGAACTTCTAAAAGTGTGTAGGATATATATGGGAAGTTTGATGGATAAAAAAACTTGCAGTTGATGCCCAGTCAGAGAATATTTAATTGCTGAACTTGAAATTAAAAATACTATACGTGGGTGCTTAACAAACTAGGAAAAAAGCAGCTACGAAGTTGCAGCATTTTTTGCTAAACTGCTGATTTTTTTTTCGTTAAGGCAAGGTTGAGGGAAAATGGAGGCAAGAACACTTTACTAGGATTAAGCAAACATTCTTAAATTCAATTTTTAGTTTGAGGTTTTACTTTATCACTCCTCTTTGAGCGAGTGATTACTGTTATCTGGATTTTTAGTTACTTTTTATACATTGCTTGTTGTTCAAGCATCATGAAAATAATTTTTTGATTACCACCTACTGTCTTTACATTTAAAATCAGGAAGAATCAGGGTAGAATTTTTGTAATATTCATTCAGATTATAAAAATTTTCTAATGACTTCGAGACGCATTTGTTGTCAATGAGCAGAAACACTGCCGAGGTTCCTCTTTTTGACGTCTCATTTAAATGTCCTTCAGTCACCACTCATTTAAGTCATACTGCTCGGAGAAAAAAATTCCAATAAAATTAACATACTGTATGTTAAATGAATTTGTGGTAAGAAAAAGCATAATTCAGGTAATAAAACTAATATATATGTTATTTATTAAGGGTATTATACGTATTATACGTTATTTATGTTTTTGTACTTGATTTCTTAACTTAAAATACCATTTACCCAAATTATCGCAAACTAATTAGCATATTTTAGATGACATTTCTTGTTTTGAGATTTCAACTTAGCACCGGTTCAACATCGCAAAAGTACCGGCACCTAGGGTGCCGGTGCTTTTTTACCATAAAGTTCCTTTTTATCGTATAATTTTATGGAACAAATAAACTGATATACCAAATTTTTACAGTAATATTTGTTGTAAAATCCCTGAATCACTGCAGTTAAATATTTATTACTGTAAAATATACGGTATTAGATTTTATGAAAAAAAATGTTTTTATGGGTGAAATTAATTTTAGCATCTCTGAAGCAAAATCTGAAATCAGAAGTTCCTCTTTATAAAAAAATTTCTGAATCTAAGCTGGATAGTCTTCTTTGTAGTTAGAGTTAAATCCGTTCAACATTATTCGGTGCGATGTTTTTCACGTATCCTTCACATTTTATGACATTTCGATTTATGAATTTTTCATACTTTAAAACAGAAGGATAAATTATGACTCTTTATTGCTGATATTTGTTTCCTGTAGAATGATATATATCCTAAACTTCTGCAGATTATTTCATTCGGTATATCCATCTCAAAGTCTTAGAACTTGGGTTTTCTGTTATGTAATTTATTTCTTTAATAAATAAACATCACAATATCTCACATCATGGGATTTCCAAATCATTTGAATCTAGTTTAATTAGTTCTCAGAATTTTGAGAAATTGAGATTGTTATGCGTATAGTTTCAGAACATCGGCAACTTTATGTTTTGGGGAGTAAATATAACTGTTTTTTTTTTCTAAATTTTTTATGTAACAATGATTATTATATCATAGAAATAAGTTTTTCAAAATTTCTTTAATTACATAATATTTATTACAAAATATCTCACATCTTATCAAATCTTATTAGACATATATTTTTTAAAAATATCACACATTTAGAAAATTTCTCCGTGTAACATAAAAACATAGTGGTCTAACACAGTTTTCCATTATTGTTGGTGCATTTTTATTGACAAAAAATTCACATGGTAGGATCCTGTTTTTCCTCATTCATTTCCATATTGTTTTGGTTGTCATAAGCATAAAGTTAAAGTTACAAAGGTTAAATATTTGTGTATCCCTAATTTAAAGGTATTCTCCTGTAGTGCTATCATTACGCTTTTGATTTAAGAGTTTAAAACTTAGAGAATGGTTATTTTTTATTATTATTATGACGAAATTCTGATCTACATTTTAACATAAAGTTATTTAAAAAATGTCTAATCTTATTAACCGTTTAACAATCATTATTTTTTGTGCAAAAAATATATATTTATAAATACCGCTATAGAGATTTTTTAAGGGATTTAGATTTTAACGATGAGCTTCACACACAGTGTAATGCGAGCAAAAGTTATATTTAATACACTACTAGCCATTAAAATTGCTGCACCAGGAAGGAATGCAAATAACAGAATGATATTTATTGGTCCCATACAACGCAGTTGGAAGAACAAGTAATTAAATTTTCAGAATTCATTGTCTTGTTGAAACGTAGCGTTATGGTGGCTTCGAAGTTTAGGAAGAGAAACTGGCCCTAACACTTCAAAAATGTAACGGTTGCTGTTCAAATAGCCGGCAATGCGAACAAAAGGGTGATCAAGACGTGTATCCAATGACAGCTTATACCATTACTCCAGGTGAGGGCCCAGTATGACGATGTCGATTGCAAGCTGTCAATGGGCGTACTCCACGATGTCGCCAAACATGGATGCCGCCATCATGATGCTGTATACAGAACCTGGATTCGTCTGAAAAGACGGCGTCATGCATTTCTGAGTCCAGGTTCGTCGTTGGTCACACTATTGGGGGCGCTCGTGCCTGTGATGCAGCGTCAAGGGTAGCTGAAGCCATGGTCACCGTGCTGACAGTCCATGCTGCAAGCGTCGTCGAACTGTTAGTGCAGACACTTGTTGTCTTGCAAATGACCCGACTTGTTGACTGAGAGTTTGCGACCTAGCTGTACGATCCCTAAGGTCATGTGGATAACATGTCTGTCTTTTCGACTGTTAGTGATGGGGGTCCACTGAGATCCTGCACGGCTTTCCCTATGATCATCATGAACCCATTGATTCAATATTTTCCTGACAGTCATGGGATTTCGACGAACGCGAGCAGCAATGCTTCGGTAATATAAATCGCATTACCGGTAGGCCACAATTTGACCTCAATAAAACTCAGACACGTGCTGGTAGACATTTCTCCTTCTTACACGAGGCATAACAAAAACTCTTTTACTCAAGTACAACGCTCATTTTAAATTTCTGTAAGAGAAACTTACTGTCTAATCTTTTATACACATTGTAGGTGTCGCTATCACCGTCTGCTTTGCATGAATGTGCTGATAAGCTAATCATTTGCATATCACAACATACTTTATCCGTCCTGTAAATTTCACTTTCGTGGTGTGTCACTTTCCTTGTGAAGCAATTTTAATGGACAGTAGTGTATATCCGACAGTTTGGTCATAAAGGTAACCGAAAGATTAAGTGAATTATTCATAGGTGAGATCTATATTTTACCAGAGGTTTCAAAATTCACCATTGATTGAAAAAAATACTAACTAACGAAACAAATATTAAAGTAGTTTGGAATCGCTGCTTTAGACATCTCTCTGTTTTACTTTAAAATGTGTTGTAATCTACCAGAAATTTGTGCAAGCAAAAGTAGCATTTGAAAGGAAAATTAATTGTTAAAATAAACATATATAAAGTATTTAATATTAAATTAAAATGTGACTTTATTAGGAAGTTATCATAGAAACGATTTTGAAAGTAACTCGAGGTTCTAACATATTTTAAATGCACTGAAAATATTCATAAAACATAAGTCGTGAATTTAGTAATATTTACGGTTTTTAAGAAATTTTTTTTGTACAATTTTGAAATTAAGCCAACTGTTTTCACTTATATGCAATTCAAAACTTGAACGAAATGAATTGTTTGGTGGAAGTGCAAATGCTTACCAATTTTTATTTGTTTCAGCTCTGGCTGAGGAAGTAAACATACGAGGTAAGTAAACATTTATAGATAAATTCAAAATTAAATAAACTTTGAATATTGGTATTCAACAATTTTAAAATTAACTTAGTATATAGTAATGTGTACGTACTAAATTAATAATTTATGAAACAAACTGCAAAGTTAAGTAAGATGTTAAGAAAATAAATATTATAATTAAAAAGTGATGACAATAATTTATACGTATTGCTTGAAATTTTGGTGGGAAGTTATGGTTTGGTTGGAAGTTATAAATTTTAAAAATTGCTCTTAATATTCGAAATAAATAAAAAGAAATCGTTTCTGTTGCAACTGACTTTCTAGGAAAAGCATTTCAATATGTATTTCCCTTTGAATACCACTAACAATTGGGGATTTTACATAATCAAATTTTTAAAAAAAATTGCGTAAAAGTTTATTTCAAAAACTTTGAATATATTTATTTTATACAGTAAGTGGTTTAAAATAAAACCTTTAGGGAAACAAGGCTTAAATAATTTTAGAAAACTGTTTAGTTGGCTCAAAAGTTTCTAAATATGTCTAAAATATAATGGGACAATTATTTTGCTTACTATTTTTTTAACATAAAATTTTATCATACTTAGTATCGTTTGGAGTTCATTTATCTCTGCCAATTCTACGCGGACATACTTTCCGTTGTTCTTTATTGCGATCTTCAACAGGTGAAGTTATTTCTAATCCCCAAAAGGTTCATCCCAATTAGACCAAATCCATGTGTCCAGAAATGTCCAGAAAGTTTAAAAACAGATGAAGTTTTGAAAAAACCTCATCGATCGTAAAATCGATACAGTTTAGAATATGCTCGGGCGAAGCCTGAGCAGTCCTACATTTAGTGCAAAGTTCATAAATCTTCCGCCCCTGAACATACAAGAGATACCTCAAGTGACCACTTGCAAAGCGAGAGAAGCTAGTCTGTTGGTTTCTAGGTCCCTCGAAAAGCAAGGCACCTCCAGGACGTTTTTTGGAATACCAACTATGCGGAAGAGGAATCCTCCAGAGGTCCATAAACATTTTTTTGCACTCTGCTAAGACCTCATTGAAAGTGGAAGTGGCTGTAAAAGTTCCAAAGAAGCATCTTTAGCCAGTGAGTCCGCCATCTCGTTAACTTTGATTCCAACTTATGATGGAATCCACTGGAAGTGTACTCCAAAGTCCGCTGAAAGCCTGAGGAGCATCCCCAAAATTGAAGCAGCAGCCCTGTCTCCAACATTCATCCAGTTGCAAAGGTGTTCCCCCTCAAATCCTGCTAACTGCCTCACCGTGGCGACGGGGTGCCACTAGAAGGAATGGGCGAATTATGTCGGTAGCTTAGCTCCTGGTAGCGCCACCCTAGGCGTGAAGGCCATTCCATTATGCCCAGCTAATGCTAGCAGGTGATACTATGGAGCTGAATCAGTCTTCTACTTTTGGTGCTCCAGGTCACTTTCGGCCAACAGAAGCTGTAACACTTTCCCCTGTACCATGAGTATAATTCAATCCATGAGTCTCCAATAGGTAAGCGATATAACTTAAAGCCTAATTTTTACATATTGGAGCACCCAACAATCTTTCATTATTGTATTAAAAGTATGAAACAATGAAAGTTAAAAGAAAAGCGAAAAAAGATTACAGATCGGTCAAAATCATACTTCACCGTTCAAGCCAATCAACAAAATGACAGCAGTTTACCTAAGTAATCAGCGGCAGCCAATTAAAATCGAAAGAGACACAAAGGTCGCGTGGAAAAGAGGAGCTCTATTTTATCCAAGTATCCAGGGTTTTAGTTGCGGTTAGTGAGCGGGTGGGTGACCACTTTGATCAGCCTGCCAAGAGCTCACTGACGTGTCTAATAGGTTCTGCTTGAAATTACTGTACTTCAACCGCAGGTCTTTGGGCTACTAAAGCGAGGAGCCATTCCTTCTTTTAAGGATCAAAATGGTGATGACAAGTCTTCGGATCATCCTCAAGGATATTTCCCAGATCATCGCCAATATTCTTCAATCAATTGTGCAGCACTAGTGCAACGTAAATGAAGTACTAACACTATTCTACTTGGTAAAAGGCATGGGTACCATAAGTTTAAAATGAAAAAATAAGTGGTAAAATGAAGAACATCTTTGGAAAAATTTTATCATGATACTTTACATCATGGCATAAAAACCATTTACTTAATTGGTTAATTTTCGCTTTTGGTTTTGTATTTTCAACATATATGTTGAGTAGTAAGAACTATAGTTTTAAAAACTGAAATTTTCGGTTAACCAGTTAACATACGGATGGAAAAATTACAATGAATAGTTTAAATACCGTATATTTTGATTTTATTACCAGAATTATGATTATTTTCCGGAAATGTCAGAATCATTCAAGTATGATAACTTTACCAGAGTTTCTCTCTCCATACACTGACTTACACACGTCATGATTTTTCACATACTAGCGAAAACTTATAAAGGTTCATACATTATTTTTTTTTAAAATTCATATTTCTTGCAGAAACTGAGAATACAAGTGTAAGGGTAAATTTAAGAAAAATAAAGGATTTCTGAAATCCTTTGAAGTATATACGCGAAGTACCGAATCAACTGACTATTTATAAATATTTTCAGATTCCCTAAAGCAATTAAAATTGCAAATTTCCGCATTAAAGGGATTGAAATTTGGTACTTAATTGAAAAAAAGAAACTAAAAAATCTCGAATATAACAAATCCGGAATACATTCCAAGTCATAAACCTTAACTTTGTCCTTTTTAAGATACAATTTTATCTTATTACTATTTTGTTTCATATTTGTCAGTCAAAAAATAATTTTTAATCTTTTCCTAATTTTTTTTAAGGCCATTAAAAACATTAATTCATTATGTATTTATGATCCAACAGCAATATTTTATTTTATAACAAGTTGAAAGAGTTTCTGTGATAACCATTTTATCAAAACAGTTAAAGTATACATTTCAGTCGATTTAATGAGTAAAATAGTTTATAAAAATTTATTACTAATCATAAAAAACCTTAATAAAAATAATAGGAAAGTGGATGATTTCCTATACAGTAAGAGTTTCCAGTTGCAGTGCTCAATCTAAGAGTCACTCTATTATACATTCTAACAATTTACTATAACATTTCATTAATTAGCTTTAAAAACTAATTTTAAATTAGATTCATGTTATACTAATAAGTACACTGTTAAGTAAAACATACAGCTCATATCCTAATAATTTGGTCAATCTAATGACAGTCTACTTACTTATAAAAAGTTCTTTTTAAGGAATTGCATAAAAATAAACTTAACACTAATTCAACTAAGTATTCACATTTTTACTTCATATTATTCACTAAATTTAATTCACAATTATTTTTTTTAAACTTTTAATGTAATAGTTGTTAAATTAAAACACGAACACATCTTTAGCTCATTCTGAATTTAAGAATGTACTCATATTTATATTATAAAGTATCGTTCATAACAGTGTGTAGTTTTAAACAGTTTATATTTATATACAACAAGCAAAACCATTTTGTAGCATATCGATTGTAATCACATTAAAGATTCCAATTCCGGTTAAGGATATATATATATATATATATATATATATATATATATATATATATATATATATATATATATATATACACTATCTGGCCATTAATGACCGGACACCCCTCATTTCGGATACATGAGGTGCTAGTATCAAGTCAGTAGGGCGTAGGGTCGCCACGCGCCCGAATCACAGCTTTAACCCTTCTAGGAAGGCTATCCACTAGGTGTTGGTACACGGCGGCAGGTATTGCCCTCCATTCCTCCTGTAACATGGCGAAGAGTTGTGTGGTGGTTTTGGGGCGTTGTGGCCTGGCCCTCAACCGGCGCTCCAACTCATCCCAGAGATGCTCAATTGGATTGATGTCGGGACTTTGGGATGGCCAGTCAAGCTCTTGCACCCCCATTTCATCAAACCAGTCCGTGATGGCATGTGCTTTATGAATGGCAGCGTTATCGTGTTGAAACACAAACGGGCTATTACCGAACTGTTGCCACAGGGTGGGAAGTGCCAAATTGTCCAGGATGTCTCTACACCCTTCTGCGTTCAGGGTTCTACGCACTAACACCAAGGGTCGAAGGCCAAACCATGAGAAACAGGACCACACCATAATTCCTCCACCACCGAACTTCACAGTGTCCGGTCATTAATGGCTAGATAGTATATATATATATATATATATATATATATATATATATATATATATATATATATATATATATATATATATATATATATATATATATATATATATATATATATATATATATATATATATATATATATATATATATATATATATATATATATATATATATATATATCCCCTATCAAGTTGCTTTTTAGTGTATATCATATCAGTCGATTTGTTCAATAAAAATATGTAACGCTACTACTCGCACCAATAAATATATAGCAATGCATATATTACTCAGATTAACTTTATTTAAATGTCATTTTCATAGTTTGGGCAAATCTTTTCACTCGAACGCAAATATCTTAAAAGACGCACATTGGTTAAAATAGATATACAAAGTCACAGTAGAAATAATGGTAAATAATTCAGATTCTGAAATTATTGTAACAAAATATTTTCATGAAATTTTTTAGATGCTGATGGTCTGAACGCTCAAACAAACAGCTTTTTTAATATGCTGCTATCAGAAGCTCAACAAATGACTACAGAATGACTACTGTAATTTTAGTTATGAAGACTTACCACCTGTTAATGCATATAATAATGATTTCAATTGTCTGAAATAAAATTATTTAAATAGTTATATGATTTTTTAGTTATTCTTGTGTTTAAAATACATTGTAAAGTGTTTGGTGTAACAGTTCTCCGAATTTAGTGTAGAACAACCCAAAAAATTGAGTGAAGGAAGACGTTTTTCAAAATAATCCCAAATGGAACTTTTAAATATACTTTAAATGGCGTAGTTACACCTAAAAATATATAATGGAAGAAGTTTGTGTTTAGATAATGCATATTCAGACCATACGTAAATTATCATCGCTACCGAAATTACCAATGCTGGCGTCCTTTAGATACTGTCCGTTAATTGTTTACAATTAAGTACAAGTTATCGTTGATTTGTAGTCTTTCACATAGCGATGCACTGAATAAATTTGACATTGAAGAAGCTTATGTATGTTTTTAGTTATGTAATAAGAACACGCATACTTAAATTTTTATTCTTTATCTACGAACTGTAATAACTTTGCTACATATAATTTCTATCCAGTTGTGTTCTCTTAAGCCTAATTTGTATCCCTTTTAATTTTATCTGTAATGTGTAAGTTTAATTTACAAATTAATCTTTTATAAAAAAAATAGAATAGTGGGAACCTAAACTAACTGTTCTTATTTTAAATTGTTTAGTAAAAATAACTTTACTGATTCTTATGAGTATCATGTCCCATTGTTATTATAAATATTTGTGTCACTGAACTGGCTAATATTTTACGCCAAAAGTAGTGTAAAGGAACATTCCCTATGTTTCGAACAGTATTTTTTAGTGTTAAGACTAACTAAAACTTTATACATTATTGACTCCAATGATGCTAAATTTTGGTAATAATCACAATTGCCATTATGGCAGTTGGTGCAGTTTTCATAGGAACCAAATATTACCTAAAAAGATGCAAAATATTTACTGAAAAAATTTAGTGCTTATTGAAGCTGCACCAGAACTGCACCAATACCGATTTATGATAGATGCTGCGGATGTTGTTGTTGTCGACGGCCATTCAGGCAGAGAGGGTGCGATTGTTCTTGTTTTCCAGTGGCGCCATCTATGACCAAGAATTCGACTTCTGCATACCTATATGTCACACCCGTTTTAAGGGCAGTCCATGCTCCTACATCCATTCATTCATCCACAGATCGTAATTTTGACATGAACCATAAAACGATCAATCTCCAATTTAGTACCGCCAGAGGTATTTATTTGCCATGGGAACATGAAGGAGTTTGCGACACGACAGATATAAAGCGCACCAGTCACCATTTATTACACGGGGAGTCTTCGGCCTACTGGATTCGAACTCTCTTTCTCACGAACGTAAGTGTAGCGCCCTGCCAACCGGGCTATCCCGGCCTTGATGCTGCGGATAAATTTTAGATAAGTTTCTCCGAGCAACAGAAATATTCTAGAAAATACTGAGTTAGTGAGCCTTTTTATTTGATAGGAAAAACTACTATTAGGCTGATTTGCTTAATATAATATCATTAAACCACAGATAAGGCAAAAAATAAATAAATAAAAAAATTGGAATTGTTATAGTTTTGTTACTTGTGTCAATATTTATCTTTCAGTTTAGTACATGATTGTGTAAAAATGTTCAGTAATGATTTACTGATTGTTCATTTCACCCCGTACAAAAAACAGGTATTCAGCTAGTATTAGATAATAAAATTGGAATTGTTTTAGCTTAAATAATTAAGTTTAATTACTTACTTCCTTAATTAGTTTTGAACATAATTTCTCAGCCATGATCAATACCAATTTATCAATTATTTACTTTTTTTCACTCCCTACGGAACGGGTATTCAGCTAGTATAGTAGTATAAAAGTTAAAATAGTATAAAAGTTAATAATAGAAAGTATTAAAAAGTAATAAAATAAGAAAGTAGTATAAAAGTTTTTTCAAAATAATTTAAATCCTGATATTTTCATTGCAATCACGATAGTAATATATAATAATTTCCTGATACACAAAAAGATTTATCACACAGATATAAAATTAGAGCACTCTCTTAAAACAGGGTATAGTATTGCGAAAACAATTTATAAAGTAGAATTGTAGTCATCAGTTTTAAAGTAATTCCTTTAAATCTTAATTTCTCTAAACTTAGCACTTCAACTTTTAAATTAAATTTTCGAGAATAATTGCCTAATGTTTCAGGTTTGGCGGGATTGCTGTATTTCTTATTCAAGTAACACCACAATTAAGCACGATTGTTAAGAAATCTGGATTTATAGTGAAATAAATTATATTTTTAGACGCGTCTGGTGATTTAAAGAATCTTTTTCCCGAACAAAAGAATTTAATGTTGAATAATTTAAATGGTGTATGTTCTTCATAAAAGTAATGATATTAATTTTAACAACTTAAAGTTTGTAAATGAAACTTATTTTTTAAATAAAACCATTGCTATTTTTTTTGTTTTTGGAATCGCCATTTTTTTTGTGATCGTTTTTCAAGCATGTAGTAATTAAGGAAATAATGTGCTCTTGCGTTGTGTTTTTGTGAGAATATTATTTTTCCTTAAAATAATAATGGAGATAATTTCATACTTTCAAGTTGTTAAAAAAATTAAAAATATCATAAATGTCAAGTTTTAAAAAACATAATTAGAATTGTGTTAACAAAGGACTTGTACAAAATGCAATTCTGCGAAAGCTACCAAACATTTAAATTATTTTTATGTCTTTTGGCAATTTTTAAGTAATAGTTTATATGAAAAATACGTTACTTAATAGAGTATATTCGCTACACATTTTGAATATCTCAACATAAGAAAATCGCAAGCGCCTCTGGCGCCACCGCTACTTTGGGTGTTAACTTAACGTTACAGCTTGGTTTGCTTCGCAAAAACTATAAAACTTAGAAACTTGAAATTTCTAAGGTGTATAGAAAAATATAGAACAATTTCGATAGAAACTAAAATGTTACTATTCGATTATCATTTTGAAAATCATTAATTGTAAAACCACTGTAATATATGTAAAAACTATATATATATAACACTAAACCATATACAGTCAAACCCCGCTATAGAGAACACGGTTTATAGTGAACTCCCAGATATAGTGAACGAAATGTTCGATCCCGTGCCTTGTTATATACGGATAATGTTATTTTTTGTGGATATAGTGAACCAAAAAAGTGAGAAAGATGGATATAAAAAACTTTTTTCTATCTTTAACTGATTTTTTTAAAAAAAATTTTTGTAATAATTTTGAAATTTCTACTTCAAAATAAATACATATACCATTTTCAAAACCCTCTTCAGAGGGGAATGTAGCGATAAAATTTTTTTCTTGTTTGCTTCTTTTATCTCACTTTCTCATCCCTAAACAAACCAAGCAGATGTTTCCAACCCAGAGGAAGACGATACACCTGTAAGGTGTCAGTGGGATGAATATGCATTTTCTGTCAGAGGGAATGAGTAATTATTCATTATTGATCAAAGGGTTGAGCAATAATATGTATTGATAAGGCCATCATTTCAACTCCTTTTTGCTCTCAGTTCAGTTAAAAAAATCCTGCAAACAAGTGTCTCAAATTTAACTATGTCGAGCATTAAACGTAAACGTTCTCCATTGATGATAAAATGGGCATAATCAGAAAAATTGAAAATGGATGCAATTAAGCAGGTATTTGCAGGGAATATGAACTATCAAAATCTGCAGTTTGTAACATATGGAAAAATAGGCTATTAATAATTTCTGCTTATGAAAAAAATTTAGATGGCAGAAAAAAGTTGAGAAACGCAGATCTCAAGGATGTTGAAGAAGCATTAAGGAAGTGGTTCACCAATCGAAGAAGCCGCAATCTTCCAGTATCTGGACAAATGTCGATGAATTTGCTAAGCCATTTTATGAGACTTATGTGCTCGAGTGGCAGGTTAGACAGGTTTAAAAACCGGAATAACAGAAATTAAGGAAAAATTATCTGAGAGTCGGAAAGTGTTTCCACAATGTCGTTGAACATGTTGAGGATTGCTCATCAGCTGAAGATTACTAATTTTTGTACACAAGACGAAGAGTAATGAAAAAAGCAAACACATTTTTTGCTACTACATTACATTTTACTTTCAGTCATTTATTTGAATGATGTGTAATAAAAGGAAGGAGTTTGGGAACCATTAGTTATATTGCCTGCGTAACGGATATAGTGAACTCCCGGTTATGGTGAACCAAAATTTCGGTCCCTTGAAGGCTCACTATAGCTGGGTTTGACTGTATTTATATACATAAACCCACTGAAATGAAATTTGACATGCTGATAGAACCATTTTGAATTATAAAAACTACACCACATTTCTTTTTAAGAAAAAACTCCAATCTGTTTCTGTATTATTGAAATTTTCACTGTTTTTTTACATTTTTGTATCTTAAACAAGAGTAAAATTTTTCAATTTTCAAAATTTTTTAGTTTAAATTTGTTCATTTGATAGAAAAATTTCTCTCTTTAGTTTAATTTCATAAACCCGCGAACTTTCTGCCAAAAATAACTAAAGAAATGAATAAATAAGAAATAAGAGTGGCTATAGATGCTGCCAGATATGAATCTTAATATTAAAATCGAAACTTTTGAAAATACAAAGATTGGAGATATATAAAAACTGCTTTCAATGCGATATAAGGTTATATGATTTATCCTGTTATATAAGGTTACGTGTTATATTTTTAACAGGGAAAAATGTTTCTCATTTATCACTTAATATTTTGTTGCACATTCTGTAATTTTTAAGATCATTTTTTTTCAAGTGCTGTTAGTTAGTTTTCAAATTCATACAATGATGGAAAAAAAATCTCAGCACCAGGAAAACATTATTATAAAGTAAAGAAATTCTGGCAATGCGTTTGAGTGAGTAAAATATTTAATTGATTAAAGTTTCAAGATCACAAGTTAATGTAGTTAAGAGAGAAATCATTTCAAATGTGAAATACTGGTACATTAATAACCGGTGTAACCACCAGAATTTTGAATGCAAGCATGCAAACGATCTGTATGTCATTTTGCGGGATGGAGTTCCATCCCTGTTGCTCTTAGTCAGTCAATACGGGAATAGATAATGCTGTTTGTGGATGACGCTGAAGTTGACGCCTAATTATATCCCATACGTGTTCGATTGGTTTTAGATCTGGTGATCTAGGAGGCCATGTCGACATTCTGTAGAGAATGTTGGGTAACAATAGCTGTAGTGAGCGTTATCCTGTTTTAAAATACCTTCTTGATTGCTGCTCCTGAATGGCAAAAAACAGGTGCGTGGAATAACCACGAGAGTGCTCCTGCTGTCATAGGAAATTGCTCTCCAGACCATAACTCCAGGTGTAGATCCAGTGTGTCTAGCCCGCAGACAGGTCAGTTGTAGATACTTATCTGGCCTTCTTCCAACCAATATACTGCAATCAGTGGCCCCAAACTAGAAACGACTTTCATCAGAAAACACAATAGATCTCCATTCTGTCCTCCAGGAGTTTTACCTCAACACCCTGTTTACGTCGTAAACGGCAGTGGTTTGGAGAAAGTGAATGAAAGCTACAGGGAGTCTCACTCGGAGCTGTACTTGGAGTTACCGATTTGTAACAGTTCGTTGTGTCACTGCAGTGCCAGCTAATTTCAGATGTAGAAGCAGTACGGTGTGCCACAGCCATACGTGGTGGTCATCCCTGAATAGTGCCACGTGGCCGTCAAGAAGCCAATCTTCTTGAATTAGTACCTTCCTTTGATCACTGCTGCCAACAAAGCACTACTTTCTCCCCATGCTTCTTTGGAGTTGAACATAGTAGTCGTAAACCCGGAAATTGACAGTTTAGAAACAAGCTTCTTCCTGACAAAATTTATTTGAATACTAAATTTAGTGAATCATTGTTTGCTTAATGATACTATAAGACATATTACGCATACAACATTTAAAAGAAACAAATAACAAGAGTAAGAAAGCAAATGGCAACTGAAACTATGAAAAGCGAATGAGATACAAAGCAAATGATAAACTTAACGTTTGAAAAACAAATAGCAATAGTAGGAAAACAAATCACAAAGCTGTAAAAAACGAGTGAAATACAAAATAAATGGCATATGTAACGTACAAAAACAAATAACAACACAGTTTATAAAATTTCCTTATTGTTAATCGCGTTTTCATTTCTGAATACAGACAACTTCTTTTTGTTCTCAAAAAAAAGTTTACGAACTTTAAGGACCATACTGCTGTGATATCGTGAGAATTTTTTTAATTCCTTGTCAGTGTTGTCTTGCTTATACAGAGTAAATTAAATGCTCCTTTAAACTTGGAATTTCAGGACATAAGATGTATGTGTAAAATCAAGATAATAAACTATTTTCCAATTCCTGTTAGAGTTTAACAGCTAAAATCATTCAAGAGTGCTTCCCGGCTATTTATCTATATTTGTGGAAACCGTCACATGTTTTGAAAGTTTCTACTTGCTTTCTTTAAGAACTTTCTTGAATTTTTTTCCATATGCTTCTCTTAAAAAAATTTTAAAATTTAAATTTTTTTTAATTTTTATCTTGCAACACTTGGGACTTTCTCTCAATCCTTACAACTGGTTCTTTCCCTCCTTTTTTTGTTTAGTTGTCTGGCACAAAGTTGTACCTTTTCGCTGTCAACACCACTTTATCTTTCTATAACTTGTTTGATTTTTTCTGGGATTGCTGGGTTTCCCTCTTTTATTCTATATTTTTGCACAGATGGAGTTTCGTCTTCAAAGGACTGAAACTATGAGTCTGGTTGCATTGCTAATTTGCACTTTTTCACATTTTTTAGATTTGATTCTTATTTTCTTTTGTGTTTTATCATTTTGAGGGGGTGAGTATTTCAAAGTTTAGTCACAACTCACTACCTGGAAAAAATTTAAAACATCCACAATGTTGTTCAAGTCCTTGCGCTTTCAGAAATAAAAGTCTCACATTTGACGGTTAAGCTATCCTTGAGCAGTATTTCGTAAATTTTGAGAATCATTTCTCCACGAAATCACGTGATTTGGGCGAAACGCGAACTCTAAATTATCTGACGAAAATATTTCCTTGAATTCGGAATCTCATCGTAGTGCATTGTGAGATAATGTTAACTAGAATGACGAAACTATAATGAAGAATAGAAGATCGAAAATAAAGTTTTGATTTGAGCCGAACGGCTTGTAAGCTGTTCAAGAAGTTTGCCTCCTACCAGGAAGATCCCGAGTTTGGATTCCGCAGCATCGTGTATGGGTGTATTTTATCTCTCTGTTCTATCAGTCTTAATTGTGTCATTTGGGCGACATTGATCCACCAGTACAGTACCCACGATAAATTAATTGTTAGAAACGTTAGACACATTAAAGGCTGCGATTTTTTTTTTTTTGAAAAAAAATAGAAAGACATAATATTTTTTTTGAATTTTAGTGAAATTCGTTTCATTGAAGAAGTGACGATAGTTATTTTGTCACTTTGATGACTGGGAAACGGTTTCAGAGTCTTAGAAACTGTTTTAGAAACCAGGAAATGGAGCATCTACCAGGAAGCGATTCGGTCGGAAACGAAAAAATTTCGTGAAACTTGTGTATCCAATTTTTGCAGTGTACACAAAAAATGCCAGTAAATTTTTAAAATCACTTCATACTTTTTTTTAGATTACAAACTGCAAAGAAAGAAGGTTTTTAAATAAATTAAGTCATTTATCTAGCTGGATAATTGTTTTATGTAATAAAATGTTTGACTTTATTACCAAATAAGCTATTAATAATAAAAGGTTTTTAAAGAAATGTCATAGAAACTCATAAATTCATAAATCATAAATGTATGAACAATTTTACACACATTCAATTATTAATTCAAAAAGTACTTTCCCTATAAAATTCATTAAATATTCATTAAATAATCTGATAAAATAATTAGTAAATTGGAGATTTAAAAAAAACATGTTATAAAATTTTTATATTTTATTACTAAGTGTAAGGTTTATATTGTTTATTATAACTTACCGTTTGAGCGTTGTGAATAAAATTATTCCTTCTATAAAAGGGGAACTTTTTTAAAATCTTCGTTTAAAAGAAATTTTATCGAGTAAGATACATTTATTTGCAAACAAATTTGCATAATGCCCGATCAAAAACATTCGAAGGCATGCATACAGAAAATAATGTTTTATGCGACATAGTAAAGCTCGTAGCATTGTCATTTACTAATGGCAGCTGCTGCATTTCAATTTTGGTTATTAAATTTCCATAACAGACAAAACAAATTTTGATTTCTTTTGCATTTTTAAAATGATATTCTTTGACGTTTTTGTATATGTATAATATTTCATGAAAATATTTGAATATAAATACAATTTACGTTAGAGTAAATAAAGTTTCATAACCAGAAATGGGTTATACGACGTAACTATAGCTTCTAGTCAAGAAAATGCATACTTATTATTCTATCTCTGTATCTATTTTGTAAGAATATACAATTTTTTTTTATGTATTGAATATAAAAAAGTGTAGTTTAGTGGAAATTACGTGTATATAAAATTGAAGAGTTATATTTTTAAATAAATATTTTCAACTGGAGAAAAGTTTTATATTAAATACTATCATTATATGATATTGATTTGTTTATTGCGTGATTTCCGTTTCTAAAAGAAGTGAATAACAAATTTGGCTTTAGCAAAATACATTATGTTATATTTGATAAAAAACATCAAGCGTTTTTATGCAATATCAATGTCGAAAGAATGACTTAAGTTAATAAACGATACATTATGATATTAGATTATCGCTGTTGTTACTGTATCTGAGAAGATAATGGCATGAACATGTTTTATTATTGAGTAATGATAACTGATCAACATTAGTATTTTATTTTGTTTCAAATACAAGGCTATTTTTCAATAAATAAATAAAAAATATGTAAAATCAAAATAATAGCATAAATATTTATTTACAAAAAATATAAAAAACTTTATACATTATGCACAGTATTTTATAAATTTTAATAACTGTCAGATTATCAATACAATTTAATTTTGTTTAGTATATTAAGTGATTGTTACTTCCAAAATCACTGCATTGTAAAAAGTGAACATATAATATAAAGATCTGTTTGCTTATTAAAATTATAACGCTTTTAAACAATATTAAAAGTGTTTTGTATGGCTTAAATTTCTTTTATTTAGTTTAGTAGGTAATAAGGAAGTTTTGTTCTATACTAAGCTTTAATGCTATGATTTCCTATACACCAAACGATATTTATCATCATTCGATATCAATTATCATTTCATAGTTCAATAAAAAAATAATTTTTTTTTGTATAAAGTTCTTTAAAAAGTTTGTTATCTTGTAAAATCACTTTTTATTATTGATTTCCTTGCATTTTAATAATTATTTTTCCAAAAAATTACCTATTACTTAAAAATAAAAGTAAAAATTTTTCAGAAGCAATACAAAATAAAGATGAGCGAATTAAATGTTGATATCAGAATTTCCTACATTTCAGGGATTTTTCTTATACCTCAAAGTCTAGAGAGAAGATAAAGCTAAGACTGATTTTGAAAAATCACATCTAATTAGCAAATCAAAATAAAACACGTAGAAGAATAATCGTTTGAGGAATAGTCGTTTTCAGAAAAGCTGTATTATGCATAAAACATTAAAGACACTATTTTCTGCAATCAATTCAGCCTTATTTGAAGTATAATCTTCTAGTTAAAGAAGGCGAAAACATGAATAAAATATTTTACAGCGCTCAATCAATGTGTTCGCCAACTACCATCAACACCCACCACTTCAAACGCCAAATTATAACCCTTTTTTCGTAACTTCCTCAACATTTGTTTAGTTTCCATGTTAAAAGCGCTTAAGCTGTCTATAGACAGTGAAAGCGATCACGTTTTCCCAATAGGGGAGCTTTAGTAGCTGCATATTAGTGTGGGTCAGCAGAGCATGGATCTTGTGTTCCTATTGGCCCAAAGATTATGGGCACTGGCAGAAGCCAACCATGCGTATGATGCGTTCAGCCATTTGCGATCAATCAGGATTTTCGGTACCGAAGCCAACCAGGGAAATGGGACGAAAAATATTTGATTTGATGCTTCTCTACAATTGACTTAAAATGGCCGACGCACTGTTTTGAGTTTGTTGGTCTTGAGAATATTTTGTCATTTGGGAAAAGAGAATTTAGTTGAAGTTTATTGTATTTCAGTTTTTCAATGAAAACGATAAATATTTAGAAACTGCTTTTAGAAGAGAAAGAGTAAATGCATAACCTTCTGTTTTCGATTGAAGAGAATGTTTATGTTCCGGATAAAATGGATATTTATGATATAAATTGTTTCTGAACGTTCTGTCGTAAATAGGAGAACCATATTTATAATGCAAATTTGTTTAACATTTTTTTACAACACAGGGCTTTGGACGTTTATTATTATTTTTTTAAAGTTCAAAATGTCTTGTTTATTAAAAGTTTTTTTTCAGTACTAAAAATTAGAGTTTAATATTAGTAGCAATGTGATGATCATTTAATATGTTAATCATTACTCATAAGCACCCAATTTTGATAAACGCTTCTAAATTCTAGCTTTTTATTGAAAAAAAAGGCTTTAAAAAAACTATTCTTTGTTGATTACTTTTTATAATGACCATATACTTTGTTGTACATAATAATTTAATTCATAATTATAGTGATGTAGTAGATACGTTTAGGGATAAATAGGCCATTTTTAAATTTACGTTTTTTATTACTTCAAGAGCTTTAATTTTAATATAAATTGTTGTGAAAATTGCGTCTATATTTCCACTCTATCTTCGCGTGCATGTTAAGTCTTTAAAAACGTGTATGTTAAAGAAAAAAAAAATACTATGGTGACATCAATATTGGTAGCGTGTAGGGTTAAATAAGACATGTTTCAATTTAAGAAGATAGTCAATTCAAGAATCTTTACTTTAAAGTTTAATTATTGTTAATTTTGGGTTTACAGTTTTACTCTATGTTCACGTGCAAGAGCGTTTTCTTAAGTTTGTATGTTAACCTCTTCCTTCTCGCTCCAGTGAAAATGACGGGATGAGGTTTCGTTCTCTATTTCTCGCTCCCGTGATATTTCCGGGCTGGAATGTTCAGTAGTAACGCACCAATAAGAATAATACTAATTCATTTCTTTTGCCCGGAAAACATTTTATTTCTCATTTTGCACACCAGATGGCAGTACCAGGATATTTTTAAGGTAATTGTAGATAGTTAGTTTATTTTAAACTAGATGTCAGCACTAATCAGGGATACAGGGATAAAAAAATAGGCACTTTTTTATGATCGTTTTCTTGGAAATTAACCGATCGTCAGGGCGTTAGAGACAAAATATATAAATAAGTGCCCAATGGGGGCTAAAGTAACTCCTCTATAAGGCATAAGTAAGGCCAGTGGTAAGAATTCAATGCTTGTCTGATATCAGTTGGTGATGGAGAAAAAAAAGTTTGCTCATATGCTATTCATAAAAGTATTAGTAAAAATTAAAACGTAAAAAATTATTCTTATTACACAAACTTAGTGCTTTGGGTATTGAATTTGAACTAGAGTTCAAGGCATTACTTGTCTAAATACTTCATTCTTATCAAAAACATACAAATTGGAAGAAAAAAAAGTCGACATGTTTCAATTAGCTCAGAAATAGGCTCCCATTTTCAAGTCTTATTGTCAGACGTGAAGAAACAATAATGATTTGAAATATAAAACGAAGAGTTGCCAACAAAAAAGGTGAAAAATAAAAATGAGAAACAGAGCAAGATAAATCCAGTGGGGCAGTGGCCGACAGGGGCAAATCAGGGTAAAATGCATTTTCATGCGCTATGGAGAGGCAAAGAGGAAATAATGTCGTTAACAGGAGAATCAGTATTCATATGAATAAAACAAGATTCCGGGGCTTAATGAGCTGTTGTGAAGGGGGTGGAAATAATTTCGGAATTGTCGAAACTAAATTTATGCCCAAGATTCTAACAACGTGCAGCCATTGATTTCTCCTCGTTTCCGTAATTATGTTTTCTAATATGCATGCTTTTAAACAAGTAATATCTTTCCACTTCAGTTTCTTAGGATTATTTATTTAAATTTAAAGTGTTTGATTTAATGATTAAAATTCAGTCAACGTTTGGAGTTATGCTGAAATGGAAATATACAATGATCTACATTGATTATTACAGATGTGCAGTGGTGAGAATGTCGTTAATATTCATACTCATAGTTTAGTAATCTTTGGCAGTCTTTTTGTTTGTACAGAAAACAACATTATAGTAAGTATTCCGTTCAGGAAGAGGTTAAAGTTTAGAAAGTTACTTTATAAACATAACAATATTGAAAACAAATGAAGCGATAATCAATGAAGTCAAGCAGAATCAAAATTACTTCTAGATATGTTTTAAATTGTTGATAGAGAGTTTAAAAATTCAAGTCAGAGGAGTATGGTGAAGAAAAAAAACCAGCACAATTTCATAATTAAATTATATTAAATAGTTGTTCAGAGTTATAAGCATACCTTTCACACGATGTTAAAAAATATAATCCAAAACACAACTACGGAACTGATGACAAGATTAACAATCAAACTCACAAAACTAATAATCCTAAGAAGCTGAAGTGGAAATATATATTGTTAATAATATTTTTTTTAGTTCATAATTAAAGTGGGAAACAATTTGGCATGTTTCAAGTGTCCGTAGAAGACGGCAGACAGATTAAGGTAAGAAAAGTCACATTTGTCTAAGAAAAATAGATAAGAAAATAATGAAGAAAAAAGAAAGCTGAGATGATATATGAAGGTACATCCGGGCAGTATATGCATTTACATGTGGAATAAATAATGTGAAGTTATTTGCATGAGAAATGGTATTCATATGAATGTAACAAGACACAATAACAAGAAGATGGTCAAATGTTTCAAAAATAAAATGAAAACTGTCATTATTAAGGCTAAATTTTAGCCCATGGTTCCAACAATGTGAATCAAAAAAAGATTTTTCGGACTGTTTTGCAACACGAACATCAGAAATATCTGTCGCGTTGATTTAATTTTTGAACAAGTCTGCCCTTCCGTATGAAGGTAAAGTTTCATTATCAAGGTATGCGCTAAATGCCATTCGATCAAAATAGATTGATATGATCTTTAGGGGTTTAAGATTTGCGCAAGTGTCTGAAAATAACTTCCTTTAAAATCAAAATGTGTCAGCATTCTTAAAATAAGTGTCCATAATTTATCAACCATAATGGCTTTACCTGTGACTCAAATAAATCCGAAAAACGTCATATATTATTTTTCGTTTTTATTTTTAAGTTATATTGTATGTGAAGAAAAGTTAAATAATCATATCAATAAAAAATTGATTCTTTTTAAATAAAAAAAAAAGCAGAAATGGTTCTTTTAAGACATTTTTAAGAATATGTTTCGCCTAAATAAAATTGAATATGTTAAAAAAAACTTCATTTCAAATTCAAAGGAGAATTTGCGCATGGGTAAACGGGTAATTTTTTAAAAATATTTAAAAATAGAAGCTCATAAAACCTGACAAAAAATCAAAGAATAAATATACAATGATGTGCCAATAATTACCTAAAGAGTAAACAAAGTAGTAATGACCCAAATCTCATATAAAAACTCATTTCTCTACTCCAAATAATGACATTCGACAAGAGCTTAAGTAATGATTAGCAATTGCTAAACAATATTTTATTCTCAGAAAAAAGGTTTTCCGATTTCGAAAGGTAAAATAGTAAATATATTTTACGTAAATGTAAATTTGCTTATTTCTGAACAACAATAACGTAGATAATCACTTTTTTCTTCTCGAGATCTACTGTTCTCATATGTATTAAAAGCAAAATTATTTTTTAGTGTAATAAAGTATTTTAATCACACCCAAGATCTCTTGTATAAAGTAAGAAGAAAAATCAAAACTTATTTTAAAAGCTTAAGCTTAAAATTTTTCCTTTTTCACTCTTAGAAAAGTTAATTTATGATTGTTAAACTATTTTTCTAAGTCGAAACTACTTTTTTCATATTTGAAAAGATTTTTTACGCAAAATACTGTTGACTATTATAATTTTAATAGTATTAAAGTTTATTAAGTAATGATATGCATTAGCTATTTTATGTAAAATATATCCTGGTCCACATGGGATTAGGTAAATATTAAAAATACACCGTCTTGAAGTGGAGGAGATATTTTTTTCTCCTAATATTTTAAAGTAAGAACAGACATTAAAGATGATGAAGGAGTTTAACTTGACAGAATAATCGCTCTTCAGGGATTTTATATCTTTTTTTTTACATGCACCTATCTAGTTGATACTCCAAAGTTGGTATTAAAGAAAGCTAGTTATTTCTACAACCATTTTCAGTTTCAAATTAAAAAGAAATTTTTAAAAAAAAGTATGGATTAAGCTAGAAAATATTTACCAACATTTATCATTTGATTTTTATGGCAATTACTAAAATTATTTCCATTCAATTTCTTTCAACTCTAATAGCTCCATTACAAATTGAATTAAAAAATAATGAGTAACAAATAATATTACTTGCAAAGAAGTTATGGAATTAAATTGGAATGATTGAATTCATTTAAATGATTGAATATGATTACAAACATTAGCTTCTTTTGTTCTATGTTACAACAGTGGAATGGTATTAGAAAATGTTTAATTTAAAGTAATATCAAATAAGTCCAACTAATTAATTTTGATTATTTGGCATTCGTTTGTTGTCTAATAAATAAAAAGAAAATTCTTTTGGCTTAATAAAATCTGGTTTCATGATTACAGTTTTGGAATAAAAATGACGCATTGTTCAACAAGAAATTTTAAATAATTTGAGATTTTTTCACGCTGAATCACGTATGAAAAGCTTTAATGTGAATAGAAAGCTTGTAAGAAGTATTAGCTAAACTAGTGGCGGTAATTATTTATAGAAATTAAACCTCATCTAATTGCATTTTATTCATACAATCCATTGTTTCATGCAATTAAA
The DNA here is from genome assembly GCF_982258835.1 of Parasteatoda tepidariorum. Lineage (NCBI taxonomy): Eukaryota > Metazoa > Arthropoda > Arachnida > Araneae > Theridiidae > Parasteatoda > Parasteatoda tepidariorum. The sequence goes on along the minus strand of NC_141761.1, from coordinate 70,107,580 downwards.
GAAGAAAAACCTTTGTTGATCGAAAATTTTCAATCAAAAAAGCAAAAAGTGATCCTTTGAATTCAAATTTGAATTTAACATGGAAAAAAAATTAGGTGTGACTTGATTAGGTGTGGTCAGAAAAAGCATGACAAATTCTTGTCAATCGAGTTAAGAACGGCATAAATTATAAAGTTTCTGTTTTAGTATGTTGCTTTAATGAAGAGTCCTGATTTTTCGTATTGTTTCTGCACTTCGATGAAAAACCTTGATTCGACTTAAAAGAAAATATTGATGGAAATTTCTTGATTCTAAAAATTTATAACGTAACACAATTTAGGTTGCGATTGCATTTTATTAATTGAGGAAATACTTGACTATAACTTGTACTATTACCTTCAAGATTCTCGATTTCTTTATGTCCTCTAGCTACAATTTCATAATTTTTCTTTTTGAAAGGATACTGAAAAACTTTCTCTAAAGTATCCTACATTTCTACTGAAATTTTTCTGTCCCTTAAGCACTTTTTAAACTAAGCGTTCAATAGAAAAAAAGTTTTACACTTTCGTTTCTCAAGAAGTATTCAACCAATTTCGTTCAAAATTTGTATTTTGCAGTTTAAATATACGCAGTTTAAAAAGGGTAAAATTTTTATTCCTTAAATTTAAGAATGCTTTGATTATTCTATGTAAGACATTAAATAAAAATAGCTTTTTCATAGACTCCAACTACTACTGATTATTCGTAGTTTCGGAAAATATATCTCCTATTGGTAACAGGGATGATGTATTAATCTTCTCTCTCTGTATAAAAACAACAGTAAGTCTGGATGCATGCTCGCTAATCACTCGAGAACAGGAACACCGATTTGAATCGTGTTTCTTTTTTTCAGCAGTTGCAAATTCTTAAAGGGGTTTGTAAACAATCATGCTTTCCCGAAGTTATGTGGTTTGCTCACAGTATCGAAAATTTGAAATTTCATTGGCGTAAATAAATGTTCTAGATTTAAATGTTCACTGTCACTGTAACAACATTTATACAAATTCTTTAAAAATCAAAGCAAGCAAATTCACTAAAAAACAAATATCCTTAAAGCTCGCTAAACTCACAGTATCAAAAGTGAAGTAAAGCAGAAGTAAAGCGTGCTATAAAGGAAATATGTAGGCTAATACGTTATCGAAAATTGAAGAAATGCTATATTTTACCATTCAGTGATAATTTTAAAAACAAATACGCTTATTCTCATTTATCCAAGCGTCATTTCAATTTCAAGGCTTTTAAATTTCGTTTTAAAATCGTGTTTTTTGATCATGAATTTTAAATTCTCTAACTTTATATTATTATCTTTCAAATGAAATATCATACATTTTATAAAAGAAAACAGTACTAATTGGTACTAAAAAGTCAGGTTCACTAACTTGAAGAGAAATATCAAGTTCTGATTTACTCAGGTCATCCACTAACGACAATTAACATAGGTGCGTCGAATATGATTATATCAGGAACATTACACAAAGCTATATAATTATTGAATATATATATATATATATATATATATATATATATATATATATATATATATATATATATATATATATATATATATATATATATATATATATATATATATATATAATAATGTAATATAATAATATATATATAATAAGTTCAAAATGTAGAGAAATAATAATAATAAAAAAATAATAAAAATCCGTGAAATAAATTGTAAAGAAAAAACAGAATAAAACATAATACGAAATCTATAAAGCGAGTAGCGAATTCAAATGAACTTACATGAACGGGAAATTTTTCAAGAATGATTTAAAACATATTAGTTACAAGATTGCCAGATTACAAAATATGAAAACAGAAGTGCAAATTGAGGGGTTTTGTTTTATAGTGCGTTCTTACTGCAGGACTGAAGTGCGTTTGAATTGTTAGTTACCAAAGATGTGCGAAAATGGATATATATATATATATATATATATATATATATATATATATATATATATATATATATATATATATATATATATATATATATATATATATATATAACAGACTACTCTGAATAACTATTGATCTAATGATTAGATCTTCACGTTCTAGGAATCCATCCTTATGGTTCGAGGAGAAGACCTCAAGTATGCTAATTAGTTAGTGTGGACGATATTTTAAACTACGAAATCAGACGCAAAGACGTATTTTCTATACCTTTTTTTCCCGATGGATTTGGATTTTGACCCTTAAAATATAGAGAGTAGCCGCAATCTGGAAAATCTGTTGGAAAGTTTGGTCAGGAGAGCGATCCAAAGTTTGGATCCCTTAATGTTAATTTTACTTTTCTACGTATATCGCCATATTCTTATCCAAAGTTATCTTATCCAATATTATTATATTCTTATCCAATATTATTATATTCTTATCCAATATTATTATATTCTTATCCAATATTATTATATTCTTATCCAATATTATTATATTCTTATCCCATATATATAATTTTTTAAGCAAATTAAAACATTTTTGCGCACAATTTATTAAAATCGCTTATCTAAAGGTTTATCATTTATCCACAGAAAAAATAAATTTTATTATTATTGTTTATTATTTTATTTAATAATAGTCGAAAAAAAGTCTTTTAAAAAGTCCTTTTTACTGTGTGGTCGTTAAACTTCGCTGTCACTTCTATAATTTCTGAACTGCAATTTGCTGTGCAAGGAAACTGCTTATAGTGTCTCTTGGCATCGAAAGCTACCGTTTTTATCTCAAAACTGGAGCAGGATTTGGCAGCTCTGGATATAGCTTCAGCTGTTAACTTTTCATTGCCATCGGATCATACATGCAAAAAACGGTTTGACATGGAGCCATAGTATTGGGACCTTGGACATTAATACGATGCAAATTTGCATTAATCTCAATAAAGTATGAAATTAAGCTATGCATTTGGTCAGATTTATACACAGAATCGCTTAATAATCTAAGAAGTACGATAATGTTGTTCAAATTAGCACTGTGTCAAGGTTACAGAAAATTTTAACTACATCATGGTTCATCAACTAAGAGTTTCGATCCTTCAAAAATATAAGTTCAGAAGTATTCTGAGGATGTTAGTTAATTTAACACCCATCATTTCAATCCTTTTCTAGGTTTTGCTTTTATGACAACATTTAGTTTCGTTTTCTTCTGTAGTTAGTGCTGTTGAATATGAACAAAATGCAGTTCCGTTTGGTTAAGTCAAAGTCTACATTCAGTAAAATCATACCAAATTTCATTAAATAGTTGAAGGTTTTTTGTACTTTCCAATCTAGAAGTATAAAACCAAATTAGTTAAACGCGAAATTACTACAAATTTCGATTGAGTTCCCTGTCCTTTGGAGTTTAAATATATATTGTAGTAATTTTATTTTAAATTCATCCTGTGACAACATTGTTCATAAAGCGTGATGAATATATATTTAAGAGGATGAAATTAATTAAACTATAAGCAGTTAAAAATTGATTTAAACTATGTTTATTAAGTTATATTACATTTAAAGTTGCATTATGTAACATTTATACTAAAGCAAAATAAAAGTAGTTTAAAATATTCCCAAGGCATAAAATAAGTACCTATTTATTCTTTTCACGCGATTCTTTGAGAATGTTCTAAAATGTCACTTTTCTAAAGGAACACCTAACTGATAAAAAGTTTTCCAATATACTTTGATTTCGAAGATATAGTGTCTTCGGTATCTTTTAAAGCAATAAATCGAGCAAATATATTTTCTGTACCAAATGATATCACCTAAGTAAAAAGTTACAGAATACATGTACTACATTTCAGCGAGACGACAGTGGAAAAAAATATATCATTGAAACTTCTTTTCAGGATTTTCTAAGCGAATAAAAGTGAGTAATAAGAGTTTTAATTCGTTTCTGAAATAAATATAAAAAATAAAGTGAGTTTGCAGCTGCAGTAAAGGGATTTTATATTATTCTTTTATTTATAAAATTAACCGTGATATTAAACTCTTTTATTTTTTTATGTCAACACAAGCTGAGTTATGCAAACATATAAACTAAGATATACTTTTATTTCCAAATCAAATTGCGCTCATAAAAGTTTTATGTAACTGTTGTATTGCTTAAACGTTTATTATCATTTCGAATTTCATATAGCTCTCTTTCTGTTTTCATTACATTATTTCATCCTATTTATATTTATTATTTGTGATTAAACGAAATATTGCTTAAAATATGTAGAAATATATGTAATATTTTCAGTATAACGCTTAATGTTTTTCATGAGAGTTTTGTGTTTTCGAATTCGCAATTACTCTGAGAGTTTTACATTTCTTAGATAAATACTTTTCTGATTTTAAAATTTCATGGTGAAATTCTGATTTTTTTTCTTCAATTTTATGAATATTAGGATTTTGTTAACTCGCTTTTGTGTCGGTAGACATGGAAACTTACAATCGATAGATAGATCTTTTTCCGACTAGCTGGAGCATTAAAATCTGTACTGCGGATACATTTCTGATGACAGAGTACTTTAAATCAGTACATATATTTTCTAATAGCTGCAAGCAGAATTTATCGTTATTTTATTGTCAAAATGAATTAAAGTTCAGACTATTTTCCAACAAACTAAGTAACTCAAGTCTCATCGTTTTGAATGTAATTTCGGTTGGAAAATATGAATATGAAACCAACATATTTTAAATTAAATAAAAGTAGTAGTTCAAATGCGCATGAACTGCCAGTTTACAAGGTAAAAGCTCACCTAGGAAGGAATGATGACATTTACGTTCATGGTTTTTAATTTTCTCAATCTCTAATCTGTGCTCTATTTTCGACACCTGTTTTAATCGATTTTGATACACCCAATATGCACCGCTCAAAACAATTAAAGGATATTGAGATTGTGGGTTGATCTTGCACCTGGAGAATTGTTTGAATGACTGATACATTATCGGCTGACGTAGTTGGCTATATGAAATAAAAATGACTTTTGTTTGGCAGAAAAATTGCGTTTTATTGAGCATTTGGGTTCAAAAGAAAATAAAAACGCAATTTAATAAAATATATTTAAAAGGTGTTTCGTTAAAAGAAAATCGTTTTTAGCGGTTACGGTTTCCCCGTCAGACAACAGCGTTTCCCCTACTGCCAGCTACGTTTCCCCGACTGCCAGCAACGTTTGAAGCATCGAATCAATGAGGTTATTAAAAAGGGGCTGGGGCATTCTATCCCACTCCTCCAGAAGAGATCTTTCCAGTTCTTGGAGAGTTTGTGGAAGCCTTAGGCGTTCAGCAATTCATCTGCCTAGTATGTCCCAAGCATTCTCGATTGGGTTCATGTCTGGAGAACACGGTGGCCAATTCATTCGTATGATTCCTTCCTCCAAAATAAATCATTCATCTAGTCATCATGATGTGGCCTTCATTGTCGTCCATTAACATGAAGTCATTTCCAATTGCTGCAGCGTAAGGGACTACAGTAGGTCTCAAGATCTCATTCCCCTATCGACGACCGGTCAGAACTCCATTTTGAATGATATGGAGATCAGTGTGCCCATCAATGGAGATGCCAGCATAGATCATCACTCCCTCACCTCACTACCAAATTTTACACTTTCGTGCACGAACGCCAGATTGTTACTAGTGCCACCGTCTCACCAGATTAAAACTCGCCTATTATCAGATTGAACAGAATAACGGGACTCTTCGGAGAAAAGAATATTGTGCGAATAATTTCTTTTCAAGTTCACATGTTCTGTTGCCTAGTACCTGTCAACGGTGCCCTGCTGTTAACGTGATGCACACCACTGGTCGGCGAGCATGTAGACCTATAGCGTGAATATGATTTTGAACAGTTTGTGTTGAAACTGTGGTGCTAGCAGCCGAGCGAAGGTGCTATTGAAGAAGAGGGGCATTCACATTTCGGTGTACATACACGATGTTTCGAGCATTCAAGGTGATCTGCGTTGCACCTTTTGTAAAACTCGAACGTTGTGTTGTCATATCTTTACCACAATTGTATTTAGAAGATAAGATCCAAATAAGCGATTTTAGCGATCAGTAATCTTTTTGACTGCTCGCGCCAGCGCATCTGTAGCGTATCTACCACTACAAAATTACAATTACAATTCACTAGTATATAAGACATGTTAACTCGATTCTATGGCGGGGTACCTTTTCATAGATGAAGGTCAACACTGTCGATATCTACTACCTCCAGATTGGTGACCCGGACGTGATATGAGGGGTACCTTTTCATAGATGAAGGTTAACATTTTCGATATCTACTACCTCCACATTGGTGACGCGGACGTGATATGAGGGGTACCTTTTCATAGATGAAAGTTAACATTGTCGATATGACTAACCCCACAGCATCTTTCCTCCAAATTGTCATTTAACAGGTCTTCGTATATAGGCCTGATTGCGTCCTGCGACGTCTGTGAGTTCTTGACGACGCTAAACTGCCGGTCAGATGATCGCGTTTTACTACTATATCACATAGTTTTCAGGCAAAACGGTTTCGCAAACATATACTCCATAGTATCGAAATATGCAAAATAAAATATCGAAATATGGGATTTTTGGAAATTGCTTGACCAGAAAACTCCTTAATTTCTTTAAATATTAGAGAGAAAAAATGCACTGTAAAAATATTTTGTGTATCTGAAAGCAAAAATTGTGGCAACTATTCTACACTAAAGTGATGTTCTACTAAACAACACACAAGGATAATTCCTAGTGCTGTGAAACACCTAAATTATTGTTTTAAAACACTTTGTGTAAAGGTTAAGGTTTGTTATTTAGTAACGCTAAAATTTAAAATTACAATAAGATGTGATACACATACGAATCAGTGAAGTTATTTTTACGAGGCAATACAACATAAGGATATAGTAATTTAGATTGCTTGTTAACACTAGTTCTGAAAAAAAGTGAGTTAAAAAATCAAACCCACGCGTAGCGAAGCGAATATTAAGACGAATTCAAACCAAGCTTAACAGAACAATAGCGGATAGAAATGATACATTATAAAATTATTTAATAGAATTTACACAGATTTGAAAATTAAAATATAAATATCCTTAATACGTAACTAAAATATGCATAAAATTTTTAATGGTGAACTTCAGTTTCTGCAGATAGAAAGCAACATTGAAGACGGTCGCAAACTCATTATCGATTGTAGAAAGTTACAGACGAAATCAAAACTAACATACATTAGAGTTTCTAAAAGCGGAAGATGCAAAAGAAAGTAATTTTGTTTTAAAATTTTTGCATTTCGGGTATTTAGCTCGTAAAATCTGCTGAATCGAATGTTCTGAGATCGGTCGTTGAGTAGTACCGTGTGTACACAGACCTGGGGAAAATTTCTTCCCCCTTCAGATCTCTATTTAAATTGAAGGAAGTGACCTCACAACTGAGATCACCTCAGCAGAGGATCAGATTTGTAATAGCATGTCTTTGGATCCTCCTCCTCAGAGATGTTTCCCAGAACGTCGCCAGTACCCTATTGAGCAGCTCTAGAGCCACGCAAATAAAGTACCTACTTACCAATTAAATTAAATATCAAAATATTTTTTCTTTCTTTTTGTTGCCCAAGGAGGCTAAGGCATATTTCTTAATATCGAAATATAGCCTGTTATTTAACGTAAACAACTTCTTTGTATTTACAATGTTACTAGTACCCCCCTCCCCTGAAACATTTAGAGTTGAGAGGTTCCGACATATTGAATACGGGCAATAAGTTACAATATGGCATACAAATGGTAACAATAAAGTGCGGTTGTGACTAGACTATTAAATATATAGACTAATGATTTAAGGACGTACTGAAAAATAACGATTGATTCATGGATATAATAAAGAATAGCCCACTTTATTTTTTGCCTATGTTTGAGAATAGTGTCATCGGGTATTGAAGGTTTAATTCGAGTACATTTAAAATGTGCCATACTTGAATTTTAATTTGTTTAGAAGGCATACAATTTTTTTTCCACTCTTAAATGAAAAAAGTTGTTTTGATTCTTAGAATTTACTTATTTTCACTTCATATTTCTAATTTAAGAAACTGCACAAGTATAGTACCTTGTTAAGTCTTACCTCTAATAGTGCAGTTTCGATTTGCTGCTTGTTTGTCAAGTTATGTTTCGTTATTATCTCATTTGAATCTAAAATAAAAAAGAACAACAGCAATTAGGTAGTTCATCAATGTGCCAAAAAGTAACTAAAGCTATTTTATGACAAATTTATTCATGAATTCATTTGTTTTCTAATTAAGTTATTTATATAAATAATATAGGTAGGTCAATTAAATAGTAAAGTAAAATAAAATAACAATAGCAAACAATAAACACCGCATTAAAATTTCTTCAATAATGATACAATTTATGTATTTTATTTTTTATTTTTTAAACGCCTCTAGATGTTTTTTGGCAAATATTTATATTTTCAATTTGCTAAATAATCAATTGTAAGAATCATAGACCGAATCGCCGTAATGTTACATTAAGAAACACAATATTTTAAATGAATATTCTGAATATTTTTAACGGATAATCGAACTATTTGTAATATAATCACTAGAAGGAAACGTAGTAGTAATAAATATCAGTGTGATTTTCGTAATTATATTATTATCCAACTAAATCATCAAAAGATGCTAGACTCGAAGAATCATTATACAATTATCTAAACTGCTACAAAGGAATATAATAATTAATTGAGGCCTCAAATAAACCATTATTTAGTTCCTTCAAAAGAGAAAGTTGTTTATCAGGAACGAAAATATCCCGCCTGCCACATTCTAACTAAACTTTCTTCTCGTGAAGTTGCCAATTAATGCCAAAAGTGAATCTGATTTCCTTCAACCTAATCTTTCAAACAAATACTCTAAGCCACCAGAGAAAAACTCTAGAGATACCTGGGCCACGCAATTCTTGTGGCTAACAGCTCTTCTACTGGTTGGGCCATATTTCATGATTAGGTAAGCGAAGTTTTCCTTCAGTCCGATTACTGCTTACGTTCACTCTCACTGGGGTTTTAACTCCCAGCAGTTTCTGGGGCGCCAGTTTATTTCTCATCCCGCAAAAAGGAACCGCAACTGTAATTGGGTGCAGACATAAAACACCTACAAGATAGACAGCCGGGCTTTCTGTTTAGGGGGAGATTATGTAAGGAGGAAAATTTCCTGGGTGTTAGGATTCGACTGAGAAGATTAAGAATAGTTGGTTGTCTGTGTCCGATGGATTTCTGCCTTCTTTACCCATGTATCAATGAGATTTCTCTACATTTTTCTTACAACGGAAGTAATATGAAGAAGAACGCGCAGAAATATTGGAGTTAGATTGTTTTGAAAGCTGTTGTTTCTCCCCCCCCCCTTTTTGAATGATTCCTAAATTAAAGTACGGATGCTAGCTTAAGATAAAATGTTTGATAATTCATGACAATTTATAGTGATAATTCATGACAATTTATAGTGATAATTCATGACAATTTATAGTGATAATTCATGATAATTCATAGGGATAATTCCTGAATTCTGAACCGAAGTAAATGACTTTTCAAAACATATATACTTCAAATACTACACTGCTTTGTCATTTGGGCAAATCGGTAAATTCTCAGACTGCTAGAACATATGTTATTTTCAATCTAAAATTTTTTTCGCACTACTATTATCTTAGTTTTATTTACAAACAACTGTTTGTAAGAATACATATCTATGCTGTTGAATTAGGGTTAAATTTCTTGATCAGTATTTTTTATCATTTGGATTAAGGGATGCTAGCTTAAGATAAAATGTTTGATAATTCATGAATTCTGAATCAAAGTAAACGACTTTTCAATACGTATGTACCTCAAATACTACATTGCTTTGTCATTTGGGTAAAACGGTAAATTCCCAGGCAGCTAGATTATATGTTATTTTTGTTCTAAAATTTTTTCGCACTTAGATTTATTTACAATAACCGTTTTTAAGAATACGGATCTATGATGTTGAATTAGGGTTAAATTTCTTGATCAGTATTTTTTTATCACTTGGATTAATTTTTAGAAAACTGAAGGTCTACATTTATAACAAGGCAAAGTTTAACACTTGATTTATTAAAAACACGTTTTTAAAGTTGGTCAAAGTAGAAAAAATAAGCAGAGAGAGTCAGTTTTTACATTCTTAAAAATATGCATTAGAATATTCTTTCAGAGAATAAAATAAAAACTGCACACATAATTAAATGGTATCGTTTTATAGGTAAGCGTTAGCATGATATTTTTGCTTCCCCACGGAGCAAATTCAGTTCGCAATCCTAGTTGATGTGATTGTTTGACCATACTGCAAAACAACAACCAACCATGGAATTTCGTATCGTCAACTATCTTTTGATTATATTTAAGATACAAAACAATCGGTGTTTTCAGAAGCACAACTAATTCACGAATGGTGCGAACGCATGTGAGTGTGCTGTAAGCATTATTCATTATACTGGTATTTAGATTTGAATGCACCCTTCTAAACTATGTATGGATGTTGAATTGATATTAACTAGAAATCGTGTTACTTTGCACTATTTTTTTGTTTTGTTTACACTTTTTTGTTATTACACCACAACTGTGTTACACCACAGTTTTTGCAATGCATATAAACATGAGTCTTTGTTAAAGTTTTTTTCCCCGTATAACTTAAATGCAGGTCAGTTTAATTCAAAAGGTCGACTAAGATAATAAGATAATGAGATTTTTTGACATTTGTCAAGATCACTTGTCCATTTATTTAATATTAAATTTTACAATTACTTGAGTTGAAAATTGCAGGAGAAAACACGTGAACTTGATTGCCTTAAATCAAATGCTTAGTTGTTAAAATAAGAAATAATATGCAGAGTGCGGCAAAAATTAATACACATTTAAAATTACAATAAATTTAACAGGAATTATAAATATATATTGAAAGACAATTATAATTCATGAAAATAACAAAAATAACCTGATACCTTTTTGTATTACACGTTATATTTTTATGAAATTTAATTTTTAAATATAATTTTTAAATAACCCATTAAATAAAATATATTAAAAATAGACAGTTTTCGTCCATATTTTTTGTGTATTTTTAGGAGCAGTATTCAACATTGTATATCAGAAAGATCCCGGGATTAAATCCAGTTTCGGACATGTCTATAATTTCCCTCTCTCTCTGTTCTGTTTCTCTTATGTTGTTTGGGGTATAACGTTGATCCAACTATTTTGTTCCCACGAAAAAGAGATAAATCATACTGCAGGCGGTCCCATAGTTGCATCTGCACGAAATGTGGTGGATATATAGGAAATTAAAAATAAGTATTCAACATTGCAGATTTTCCGAGCACATAATTTAAAAAATTAAACTTTACTTTTAAGTTTGAGAATATTTCCAGTCACATTTTCTTTAATTTTCTAAAATAAATCGTTATTGTCTAGTTTTTCAGTTCTTAACATTTGTTCTTACAAGTTTACACATACCGAAAATAGCACTCAAAAGTTGAAAAAATAAATATATAACCTTCGATAACTTTCATATAAAATTTATATTTAAAATTTATTTTTGTTTCTCTGTAGAAACATTTTTCTTCTAATGGTTCAATAATTACAGGAACATAAATCTTTAAAAAAATATTTATCTTTTTATCTTCTTTTATTAACTCTCACAATGAAAACTATAGTTTTTGAGATAACTATTGTAAAACTCAACAGAAAATATCGATGAACTAGACTTCTCATATTTTTGAAAATGTACTTTTCATCGCACATTAATGTAATTTTTTTTCAACAACATCGGGGAAAAAAACTGAAAATCCGTTATTAAAAAACTTTGCTGAAGATGAACAAAGAAGATTGGTTTGTAGTTTATGGTTGAAAAAAAGTAAAGTTGTTTGCTCTTGCTCATCCTTCTCTTATTGCTTTCAAAAAACATGTTTTTTTTTTATTTTGTGAACTTTACTAACAAGTAACGAAATAGATGTTACATGACTAGTTTTTTCCTATCAGAATTTTTTAGTTTTGATTACAGAAAACACCATAAAACATCTTTGATGGAGGAAAAAGAAGATAAATTCTTCGAAACAATGTTTTAATGGTTAAAAACTTTTGTTTTGTGCAATAAACTGTGAAATGAGCTTAGTAATTGTTATTTTTTTTCATTTTTACCAAATCAGATATTTTTTAAGCAATCTAACAGAAATTGGATTGTAAATAATTATAAATTATAATGTTTTTAATGATATTTTTAACAAAAATATCGATAAGGGATAGTTGCAAGAACGCAAATGAAAATTCCAAAATAATAGACTTAAATAATAGACTCAATAGATAAAATAATTGACTCAACGTAAAATCCGTCTAAAGTAGATATATCGTTTAGTTTTTATGCATACGCAATCACCGGATAAAGTATAAGGGATGTTTCTTAATGATCTTCTTCAATATCTAATTTTAGAATGTTTGTCAAAAAGTAAAAATTATGTTCATTAAGGGTTGATATTAATACGTAAGAGAAGAAATAGCAAAATACTCATCGAAATCAGTAAAATCTCTAAGCGAGATAATCACAAAGTGAGAAAGCGAGATAAAAACATCAAAACAATTTTGATTGTCCATTGAAGGTGGGCAACTACACTAATAATCACATATTAATCTTCCCTGTGCTTCCATTGGTAACCAAGCAGGTTTTGATTTTTCCAGTTTCAGCTTCCTCGGTAATAATTCGTGCGATTACGATAGGGATTTTATTTATTTACTTTTTCTGTAGCAAATAGTTTGCGATCTGTAACGAATATACTATCTTGATTTTATATTTGACGAAGATTTAAAACAAATGAATGAACAGTGGTTTACTTTAAAAAAAATATACGCCACCCAGATATCGAGTCACAGTTCATTATAAGTGTGGTGTGTTGCGAAAATTAGAATTAAATATCGCTAATAAAAAATTGTGTGAAATAACTGCCAGCAATAAAGGGAAAATTAATTTTTTTGAGAAATTGAAATAACGCTTATGTAAGTATTAACAAAGCAAACATTTTTATTGAATTACTTTGTTATAAAAATTTTACTCCAGCAATAATCTTTACCTTAGTGATATTTAGTGATGATAAGTAGAATAAATGTCTGCTGTGTTTTGCCTTTTAGTTCTGTTGTAGTGTTCACGCATTTAATTTCGAATTTTCATCAAAATTAAAACTTTATAAAAGAGTATTAAGTAATAATGATTATCAAACAATGGCTAGTAATTACTATTAAATAATGAATAAATAAATGTTTCACAGATAAACAGTACCTTTAAAACTTATCAGAATTTTCTGTTGATGACAGTGAAAGAAATCTGGATCTTCGAATCTTCAGGCATAAAACCTGGATTATAACTTCTCTTTTAACTACGCATATTAGAAAAACATTACTATTATCAATTGTTATTGTAGTTCATTTACGTCGCACTAGAGCTGCACAATGGGCTATTGGCGACGGTCTAGGAAGCATCACTGACGAAGATCCGAAGACGAGCCATCACAATTTTGATCATCTGCAGAGGGGATGGCATCCCCGCTTTGGTAGCCCGACGACGTTGCGCGCGAATTCGAGCACTTCAAGGTAGAACAGTTTAACGAGGACCAATACAGCACACCCTCGGTCCCGACGCTGACTGATCCAAGTGGTCACCCACCCGCACACTGACCGCAGCCAGTGATGCTTGACTTCGGTGATCCGCTGGGAACCGTGTCTTAACGATCAGTCCACTGCGGGACTTACTATTATCAAACATCATATCATATAATAATATAAAACTCTTAACTATACAACAAAAAATACAGAACATACATTTATTTCGTTTTATATTTTCGGAATATGTTTCCATTTACAGTCATTTACAATTATTTTTTGTGGATGGGCGTAATAAGCCGAGGCTTCATAATCTTTCCACGAACAATCCGTGGTGCAGAGGTAGTGGGTTCATATCCCACTGGAACCCTGGATGTATCTCGGCGCAATGAGGTCTCACAATGAACTGATCGAAAGGCACGTTTTTCAGTAGATCATTGAAGTCAAGCATCACTAGCAAAGGTCAGTGAGCTAGTGAGTGATCATTTTTTCAGCCAGCGAAGAGACCGAAGATGTGCGGTTTCAGTTCTATTGTAAATTTCTCGACTTTTCTCGTAGGTCGTTAGTCTGTAAAAAAAGAGAGAGAGCCGTTTTCTTAGCCGAGAATAAAAATTGTGATGGTATGTCATCCCTAGTTATGTTTCCCAAATGACCGTTATGCAGCTCTAGGGTGACGTAAATAAAGTATTACTTCTTCTAAAGTTTTGATTTTGCATTTTAATATGATAATATTTTTAAGCTTTTCCTTTTAAATTGTGTACAATTCAGAAGTATAATAATAAATAAATTGATTACTTATGTACCGTGATGGACAAAAGACTTTCCCAAACGTCAGCGAAGATCCTCCTAGGCTATTGTACAATTGTTTAGTTTTAATAAAATCAAAATAAAAACTCGCAGTAGGACGGTAACTTACAAAAATTATGTAGAGATGCTGAAATTTCAAGTTTGTCCAACTTGAATTTATCTGCAGTATAATTCCAGCTGAGAGAAATTAAAGTGACGTCTGAAACCTTTTCTCTCTCAAAATCAAGGAGCTTAGGGAACTAAAAGGAAACTAAAATAAACCAAACACGCAAATTAAACAAACGAACTGCCGGGATAGCCTGGTTGGCAGGGCGCTGTACTCACGTTCGTGAGAAAGGGAGTTTTAATGCAGCCGGCCGAAGACTCTCCGTATAGTAAATGGTGATTGGTGCACATTAAATCTGTCGGGGCGCAAAGTCCTCCATGTTCCCATAACAAATTAAACCTCTGGGGGTACTGGATTGGAGATTGATTGTTCTCTGATTCAGGTCAAAATTACTATCTGTGGATGAATGAATGCATGTATGAACGGGTCCATCTAATAAGCGGGTGTGACGTATGGGTGTGACAGAAGTCGAATTCTTGGTCATAGATGGTACCAATGTAAAACAAGAAAAATTGCACCCCCTTGCATTAATGATCTACGAGAACAACAACAGACAAGCGAATCAAAACCAAATTCACCAATAAAAACAAAATATATCATAAATGAAAACAGTCTCGTCCAAAGCCAAGTAGTAGATCTGGTGTATGGAAGTAACATATTCGGTAATTGATATAACTTTGAATACGTAGGGTTAGCAACCGTTCCATTTTTCATGACATTAATTTTTTGTATGTAGAGGGTGTTTTAGTTGAAGGAACTGTTCGTGATTGGCCTAGCTAAGTTTAAAAATGGAAAGTTTGACCGAAAAAATGAACCTTGTTCTGACTGTTCAGTTCGATGAAAAACGTTTGAACCAGCTTTTGAACGAAAATGCGCATTAAAGAACTGGGGAAACCTTCAAAGAAAACGAAAGGCTTCAGCTTTTTAAATTTTTGAAAAATTAGAAAAATATGGAGGAAATTTAGTTGTTAACGTTTTTGTAAAACTTTTTCTGTAATCTGTGGAGGTTTGTTTCGAGCACACAGGCCTGCAAGTTTACTTAGGGAGTAAATAATGAAAAAGTATCTTCTTAACAATGTGCTGTTCTGGGTTGAAAAAAGAGCAATTATGCATTACAGTTACAATAATTAATTATATGAAATTACTAAACAGTAAATTATACAATTCTAACAATAAAACAATTAATAATTCATTTTTTTATTTAAAAAAAGAATTTCAATAAAATATTATGAAATGCCCAATGACCTTTAATGATTTAAAAAGAGATATTCAGAATTCTCTACCAATTACTCGATTTTGTTTCTATTTTTACACAAAACAAAGAGAAGTAGCAAATGTTAGTAATAGTTAAAATTTAGAAGATTTAAACATTCCAAATTTATATTCCTGAACAGTTTTTAAACTGATTTAAGTGCATTTGATAATGACTCATTATTCTTTTAAAATAAATATTTTATTACTTTAGGGAGCATATAAAATCTCTGACTAAACTTATTTGAAAGTTTAGTTTTGACTAATGACTATAAACATGAGCAATTTAAAATAAAACGAAATTCAATTGATTTAGTATTCGATAAGCTGTTTAAAAAACTCACGCAATAAGAAAAAACAAAATTTCTTGCAATAAATTTAAATGTTTTAACTAAAATAAAAATGTCATTGTCTCGTTTTAAGGTACTTTCGTTTCTTCTCCGCCAGAATATTTTTATTTTCCCTTAGTGAAACTTTATTTTAAAGATAAGTATTCAAACGCTTACTTTAAGGTAAATCTACCATTAAGATATTTATTTATTTTTTTATTTACTTCGGTTTAGGTCTACGATATTTTTATATTCGTACGTTATTTTTAGTACGTTATTTTTATATTCGTAATTTAATGATGTTTACTAATTAATAAACAGTAAAAAATATTTTTATAAAGTTTATGATACGCAGTGCGCAGTCTTAAGCCATTTTTTTTATAAGTTCGCAGTTCACTGTAACCCCTCAGGACAAAGAAGCCCTTTCCCAGGCCCGCACGTAGTGAGTTAATACACACAATAAAGAGTACGTATACGTACTAATACTCGATGTAATACAAGAGTACCGTTTTTAGATAGCGTGTGCGTGATCTTCGTCTGGTAGTGTCAGTGAGACATGTTTTTTATATGATATCGTGGGCCATGAAGGGAGAACTGCGTGTTTCTGTATATGTGACCACTGTCCTGGAAGAATTAACCCTTTGCCACAGAATATTTATTAAAAATATTTTTCATACTTTTTCAATATTTTGAATAAATTTAGGTCAAAATAAGAGAACAATATTATATATAGAGTTTAAGAAATGTTTGGTTATAAAATGCAGTATCGGGCACTGGTGTCCGTTCTTGCGTTAAAAGGTAAAATTTTCCAATCATGGTTCACTTCCCAACAGTTTTTAAGATTTGCACTTATTTGCAATTATTTAGATCTAAAAGAAACTAAAATTTCTCACTGAAATTTCCTTAATTTACAAAATTAATTATTGATGGAAGTTTGAAAATAACTGAAGAGAAAAATTCAGACATTTTTTTATTTAGTTTTATAGTTTGTAACAAATATAATTTAGAGAATCTAATAGATTTTTCTAATAACTATGAGACTGATTTTTATAATAAAAATATACCAAAATATATTTTTACTTGTAATTAGAGCGTCAGAAAAAAAATATATAAAAGGGACACCGGTGTCCCATCTTCTCCAAAGGAGGTTAAAGGACTTCCTTAAATCTTCTCTTCCTCTTCGAGCAACTTTTGCCAGAATAAGAAGCGTTAAGTAAAGAGGGAAGCTTTTTCGCTTCCTAGTTTTATTCGTTTCTGTAAACGGTGACCTAAAACTCGCGTGAGAAGTAATTTTAATCTAGAAAATGCAGGTTTAATGCAAAATTTACTTAAACCCTAACGTAACTAGAACCATTTTGTTGGATAAATTTCACACGCTAAAAAGAATAACATTCGTTTTGTGTCTAATTCATAAATTTCGCGCAATCATCTGCATGTTTTACAGAAATTTTAATTCGGTGTTTTCGCAATGGTAAGTTTAAATACTTTTAATTATGTTTAAGAAATTTTTTTATAATTTCCTTTCACCAATTTCGTGTTTTCATGTTCAACTTAATAGAAACATTTTTAAGCATGAAATCAAACAACGCTCCTGCATTTGCTAAGAAATTTCGCACGCTGATTTCAGAAAGTTTGATTCATAAATTTCATGCAATAAGTAGAATTTTTTAGAGAAATTTTGGAGCTTATATTTAAATTGTATTTTCTAAAAGTAAGTTTGGAAACTTTCACTTATATTTATAATAATCATACCAAACATTTATACATTCCATCACTCTATTCTCCAAAAGTGTAATAATATTGAACTTTATAAAAATATTTTTAAGCAAAATATAAAACAATACTTCAGCAGTTTGTTTCCTTAATTGTGTTACTTCAGTTTGTTAAGTCATACTTCCGGTCGAATTTTTTTCCTACAAATTTTGATGAATGCTTTCTGCGCGTGGTAACAAAGGCTACAAAATTATTTAATTATCGAATATTTTAGACCATCTCACTACGTACTGCGCAATCAATATCGTTTTCTGTATTTTTTCTCTCGAACTATTTAATCAAAAAATATTTACACACTTTAATTATTAATAATTCTTGTTATGAACAGAAAAAAGTATTTATTTTCGCCTTTATTACTTCATCCCCAACTGATGCAAGGCAAATATTGAGTTCTTACAGTTTACTTTAGTTACCTCAGACTGAGGCGTAACTTACGTCACCATCCCTTCTTTATTTGCATTTGACATGCTTCTCACAGAAAACTTTCATAAACGATAATTCCTTATGATAAACGCATTTCTAGAACAATAGATTTTTCTTAAGTTTATTTTTTATAGTGTCTGTTTCTCCGAGACTCAGAAATTTTATTCTATTATACCATTGTAATTCCAGAATTCCAATCCCCAAATCAAAAATTGTTATTTTGCTTCGGGCAGGTAAGATTTTTAATTAACAGATTACCGTTTTTTGTTATGCGTGTGGGCATTTTTCTACTTTTTTATTGAACTCGAAAATCCCACACTGGACAGATCGTAAGACACGCAGTTCTCAGTAAATCGCCTAAGTCAAGTATTACTGGCTGTGGTTACTAAGCGGTTGAAAGACAACTTTGTTCAGACTGCGAAGGGACCGAGGACGCGCGATTTCGATCTTCATTAAACTGTTCTACAGTAAAGTACTCGACTTCGCCTGCTGGTCTGCGGGCTACCACAGCAGGGATACCATTCCCTTTGCAGAGAATAATGATGCAATGGCATGTCTTCGGATCATCCTCTGGTACGTTACCCTGAACAGCATTGCCAATACCCCATTGTGCATTTCAGATATTGCCTGAATAGAATACTAGTACTACTACAGGCTTGATTTTTAATTTATTGAAATCAATTAAGACTTGAGACATGCTATAAAGTTAGGGATAAACTTAGCTTTTTTCCGACAGATTATGCTCTCTGACCCCCAAAATAAAGGATCCAGCAACAATTTGGGAATTACGATCCCGATGTAGTTTAATCAGGAAAACGTTCAAAAATTTGAGCCCCTTAATGTCAATTTTATTTTTTGAGTATTTCACTTTGTCTTGAGAATTCTTTAAGCGAATTGAAAATATTTTATATCCAATTACAAAAATCGTTTATTCAACGTTAGTTCTGTAAAAATAATTTTTAATAATTATTTCGTAATTTTTATTATTTTAGAAAATAACTATCAATTTCAAAATAACTATCATTTCAAAATAACTTATTAAATAACCATCAATTACGCTGCTCTGTAAGGAATAAATATTCTCGCATAATTTTAAAGAATTTAAATTTTTTTTATTTCAAAATAAATGATCGGAATCGGATAAATAGTTCGGATTGCAACTAATTTATTAACATTTTTGAGGATGAATTTTTAAGATTGATTCTTTTTAAGTGAAAATCGAATCCTTAGATCAAAAGTTATTTTAGATATTTTGCTTGTTTTGAGGAGTGCTCAGCAAAAACATAGAAAAAGTTTCTGTACAAAACCTAGTCTGATTGGAGCTTTAAAAATGATGTACTGTAATTTTCAAAAATCTAACAAGTAACACCGACTGATATAATTATTTTGGTGGAAAAAATATTCTTTTCCATCAACTTCAAAATACTACCCATGGACTAAAATTTAACTTCGATTTAACTGCAACAGAATTTTAGAGTAGGAACTTGATTTATTGCTCTACAAAAATGACTGGGATCAAGCAAGAATGTAAAATGCTTTAAATTTTTACTACCGGGTGCAATAAAATAGTTTTTAAATCATTTGCTTTACTATTTAGTTAGTACATAAATACAGTTTGGAAACAATTTAATGCTAATGAAATTAAAAGCTATCGTATTTTAAGATTTCAGCATTTAAATGCACAATTTTTATTTATATAAATTTTAAATACATTTCATAAAGTAATTCTTCCTCTAAGTATGTCGAGAGTATAAAAAAAAAAAAAAAAAAAAACATAAATGAACTTCTTTTAGAGTTTTAGGGCGGAGATTAAGCAATAAAGTTTCCCTTCACTAAAAACCACTGCTTTTTACTGCCGTCCTGAAAGAAGATCGTTTTCTCTCAGGTACCGACTTTTTTTCATATTTTTTTCTTTCTGTATATGTTCTGTGTCACGAATCCAAGCTTTCTAGAAAGTCCAATAATGGTAAAAAATATGAAATCAAACGAAATCGAGTTCAAACTTTTTCCAGCTGTCACTAAACTGCCATAAGGAACTCTATGATATTGACCTTCTGTTGCTGAGCCATCAGACTTATGATGGTCTGGGGTAAAATATTGTGCTGAAATTGATATAAAAATACGCTGCTCTGTTATGATAATGGGAAAAAAATCTTATTAAAATTTTGCAAGTGATTTAATTGTAAATGCTATAAAAAGAAATCAAAATTACTTAGTTTTAAGTTATACTTTTGTTAGTTTATTTTGACGTACCGAAGAGAGATGATCTATGAGGTCTTGGAATATTTCAATGAAAGCAACGGTTTTTCTCCAATTATTTATATTTCGGTTCAAAAGCATGGCAATTTTTATGATCAGTAGAGCATAATTAAAAGTCATGACAGCCTGAAACTAAGTGTATAAACAGTATATGTATTTATTTTTAGATTTTGGGTCAATTTTCAGCTTACATGTTTGATGAGTGCAGATGTTTGATGACATTTTTGATAGTTTAGAATAAACTATCTCTAAACACATGAGGCATAGTCTGGTACTACCATCTGGTGTATATAGTGCGAAATAAATATGATTAAGGTCATAAGATATCGATTGCTTTATATTTTTAGGCGCATTACTTTAGAACTTACCTGCCCGGAAACATCACGGGCATGAGAAATAGAGAACGAAACTTCACCTCGTAATTTTGAAGGAAGAGAGAATGCATAATAAATATAAACGTATAATAAATATAAATGTATAATAAATATAAATGTATAATAAATATAAATGTATAATAAATATAAATGTATAATAAATATAAATGTATAATAAATATAAATGTATAATAAATATAAATGTATAATAAATTTACATGGTGCATTGTAAAAGTGAGTGAAACATGTTTCCGTACCAAATGAATTTTTAAAACATTAAAAAAAGGAAGAGTATTGAAAAATATTGTAATTCAGAAATTAATGATCTCCAGTTAATAGGTGGTCCAAGGCACATGTAAAAAGTGTCTTGGACACCTTGCTTCTACAACAGGAACCAATGCCATAATTATTGGTGACGTGTTGAAAGAGTTATCTCGTCATATTTAATCTACTTTAACTTTTTTCTCTTAAAAAATATATATTTTTAATCTATTTCTATTCTTTAAAAATTAATTAAATATGTTGTAATTAAAGTTTCAACAAAGAAGGCTGAAAAAAAGAAAAAAAAAGCTATTTTTGTCTTGAATTCGTTGTTACTTATGTTTTCTAATTGTGTCGTAATTATTTCTTGATTCAAGTCCTATTCATCGTAATTAATTTTAAAACACAAATATAAATAGTGAATAATACTCTGCATTTCAATACAGATCTAAAATTTCTCTTAATAATAAACCTAAATAATGATCATCAGAAAATATGCTGAATCTTGAGTTGCTAAAAAAAGTCTATTGCTTTTATTTATTTTTTAATTCAAAAATTGATACACCTTTCAGTTAAGTGTTGATATAACTGTAACAGATATACTCCAAACTAATAGTGCAGGAAAATGATCTTTTAATATAAAGTGGTTAAAAATGATGGTTGTGCCAAAAAAGTTTTGTTTTTATGCATTTTTCAATTCAAAAATAGATGCAACTTTTAGTTAAAGTCTGTTATAAAGATATACTCCATACTAATTCAGGAAAATTTTATTTTAATGTAAGATGGTAAGAATGTAAGATTAATGAAAAATTAATGTATAGATTTTTAAATTTTTATTAGTACTTTAAGAATTTCATTCAAAAAAGATTCTCATCAACTTTCACGGTTTCTTATTATTTCTTAGCACTTAAAATGCGTGAGGATGATAAATCCATTTTATTATAACGCTAAAAGTAAATTAAAAAAAAATCAATCACAATCGAGGTAGGAAAACTATCTTAGAATTCAACTAGAAATTGGGTTATATTAGCCTGAAAATGTACATGTATAGTTAAAGGCTTCTACTTTTTGCAGTTTCACATCTCATTAATAATAAATAGTTACAAGTGCAGAATTTATGAATTCGGAAGCACTGAAGTTCAAGTTTATGATCATTTCTTGACAGTGAATAAAATTTCGAAAATCAGACCAACCTTCCCACCAAAAAAGAAAAAATAGTCCAAAAAATAAAATTTAGTTTAGGTTAAGCTAAGTTAAGCTAAGCTAAGCTAAACTAATTTAAGTTAAGCTAAATAAATTTATTTTTATGAATCTACCACAAACCCAAAAATATGTGAACATAACATTAATCGAACAAATAACTCTATAAAGAGTATAAGGTAAGCATATCTTCAAAAACTCACAATAAAAAGCTATTGCCTCTCATACATTCATGTGAAGAAATTCATCAAGATATATGTCTATCACTTTCATATTTAAAATGTCCAAAATATTCAACTTAACTTTCAGCTAGAGAGAAAAATGATTGAAAAATTATTTTCCAGATTTAAATATTATCAGCCTTTTTCCCCTTTAAGCTTCAAGTAGGCCAATACTCAAGAAAATCTCTTTATAAATGGCTCTGTCAAAAGCATTCTTTAAAATATAAACATATTTTAGGTTCTCTTAAATATGCAGTTCCGCCAATTGAGAGGCAAATAGAAAGTATATAAACTCAACGCCATAAAAATAAAAGCAAAACCGTCTTCATCCTTTTCTATTTTATTCACTATAAGTTAAATTTACTTTATAGTCAATTTATGGAAGCTTTCTGGTTGTCAGTCATATTTTAAGGGTACTATTTTTTATCTGATAGTTTGACTTTTAAAATAATGTATGTGGAGTTGACTAGATCTATGAAAAGGAGGAAAAATGGATTTTTTCGTGAGTATCTTTTACCCTTGAGTAATCCCGATATGATGCAAATATGTATCAGAAATATGAAATATTTGAAGATAAGAAGAAAAGGGAGAATAATATGAAAATATTGAGCTATTTTCTTCGAAAAAAATCGAGCTTTTAGAAATTGTAATTGTGTGTAATCTTTTTGTGTATGAGTGTTTCTCTTTTTCTTTATACGGTCCAGTTGAACAATTCACGCTCAGCTTACTATTCTAATATAAAGTGAAGTAAAATAAAAATATTTATTGTTTAATACTAATAAATTAAGATTAATAATTTAAATTTAACAAATTAAGCATATTTTTATTCTTGGCACTGCCAAGGTTTCATTAACGAACAAGTTATTTCTCATTATCTAGACTTTATGCTTGCATAATTCCTCGCAACAGTATTTTTTGAAACATTATTTTTGCTTTAATCTAGATTTTTTTTTACAGTATGCATCATAACAGTATGCATTTTTTACAGTATGCATCATTCTTTAATACAGTGTGCATCATAAAAGAAAAAAAGTTATAGTTTCATAGTAATTACATTCTATATATGCAGATGCAATTATATATGTACGCAAAATAAATTGCAGAGTAATACACACCAGGAGAGGGCACTGAGTGTTTAATGCACTGACTAGCATTGTGAAGAACAGGGGTTCGGTCCTCAGTGGCGGCTTGAAGTACCCCCAACTTCAGATCGATGTATACCAGCTTATCTGGGAATCAAGGGAGGCATGTGCGCAGTGCTACCCACGCCGTGAGTCACGAAATTTTGGATACTTGATCTCCATAATCCCAGGCCCACAAAGGACTGTTGCTGGAATGCTTTTCTTTTTACATATAAACCGGAGTAGGTAGATTAAACTAGAACTAGGTAATTTTAACTATACCACTGCTGCAATTAATATAAAATCAAATGAAACATGTTGCTGACAATATCCATGTTTTTGGAGATGAAATTATTTTGCAAATTTAATTCCGTTGCTTCAAATTGCCTGAAGATTTATTTTAAACAAGTGCAATATCTCATTCAATTTCTCCCGCTATTATTTTAAATTTATAAAACTTACTTTAAATGACAAAAGAATAAGCGAAAAGTTTTATTTGTTACATGGCAACGGCGAATAAAACGGGTCAGTTGGACCTGACCGGGTTGCTATATTCCTTAATTTTCCAACTCAAAGTCTCTTTAAACATTTCAAAAGTGCCTTCTAATTTTATTTTATTTATAGAGAACGTTTTTCTTTTGGCAACCCATTAGCTTCTGAAATTGATAATATTACAAATAAATTTTTCTTTAAAGTTTGGCCATGCAAAGCAGTTAAGCCATGGGATATAAATGTTCCATCAGTTATTTTGAGTGACTAATGATCCACTAAAAATGACTATTGGTACATATACAACCCAAGTAGTTTATTATTATTATTCGATTAATTTTTAAAATTATACACATTAAGATTCAAAACGACGTAAAAGGTTTGCCGAAAAACAGTATTTTTAACAAACTTTCTATGCTATTTGTAGAATTGCATTATGTAATAAAACTTGAAATGTTAAAATTCGTCCTAATTACAACCCTTTCTCCCATATAACGGAATCTAAAATCCTACTTCAATAGTTAAAAAATAATATCTTCAAACTATTATTAGATTACCTCTGATAAAATATAATTAATTGCTTTTCTCAGAAGAATGAAAA
Organism: Parasteatoda tepidariorum; assembly: GCF_982258835.1. Taxonomy (NCBI): domain Eukaryota; kingdom Metazoa; phylum Arthropoda; class Arachnida; order Araneae; family Theridiidae; genus Parasteatoda; species Parasteatoda tepidariorum. The sequence continues at coordinate 70,082,752 of NC_141761.1, read as the reverse complement.
TCTTTTAAGTAATTTTCCCATTGAATGAGCATTTTATCGCCAAAAAAAGTTTTCTGAATATCCCCTAACATAAATACAGTAACCCTATCGACCATTTAAAAGATTTCTCAACGCTCTGGTGCACCTTAATGTTTTCTAAATTAAGCATCAATGCCGAAACTCTAACTTTAAGTATAAAGAACAAAATTTAATTATCTTTTTCTTTTCGCATTTACACACACAGAAGGGAAACTTATTTTTTTTACATTATCTCATTTATTTTTGTAAAGGCTTAGGAGCAATTTGTATTACCAAGGGAACACTAATAATAGCGTTTGACAAAAATGTAGATGAAGGTTCAAGAAGGTTTTTAAACAGTTATTTCTTTTTTAAAAATAAAAAAAAGTAAAAAATATCGTGAAGTATATAACGCGGGAAGAAAAATTGCATTGCGAGTGGCTTTGTTCTTTCTTCTAATTAGAATTTGTGACGTTGGAGTCAAATTATGAAAGGTAAATATTTACGTTCTGTAATGTTTGAAATAATACGTTTGAATTATACGAAGCACGGTATACAAGATGCTGCAATTAATTCTTTTAAAACCATACATTGTTTTAATAGGGATGTAATTGAAGAATTTCAGAAGGAAATAATGCAAATAAAAATATACAAGATGCTTTTCCACATAGTATTTTATTAAAATAATAATAATTTTTTTTTCATTTTTAGTAACAATAATTGTAATAATATTAAAGGCTGAGAATATTTGAAAAAGAAAACCAAGAGAGAGATCGGTTTAGATCCATAAAAGTTCTGATTCTTATAAAAAAAATTTATTTTTGCTCGCGGGCAGGAAGCGATATTCTAAACAAGACTCTTCTTCACTATGTAATCACTCTCAGGAAGAACTGATTTTCTATGTTATTGATTGGCCTTTTAACTCCCCAAAATTCTGCAGATGACTATTTAGTCGTCCTTTTTGCTAAAAATGGACATAAGCCGTTCTTCCTCTTTAATATTTAATTTTTTTTTTAAAATTTTGTAAAGAACTAATTTGTTTTTACCTAGTTTATCTTGTAAATTGAAAAAAAAAATATGTAACACATTAAAATTCTAAATAACTTAAGATCCAATTTTCTTAGTTAAAGAAGTTCACTTTTTCTACGTATGTATTTTATTTAGTTTGTAACTTCATTTTAGTGCTAACTATCAAAAAAGTTAGAAACAAAATGCAAAATACACTTTCTCCGACTAAACATATTGTCTGTGACAGAATTCAATTAATAGTTTAAATTAGAATTGGGATGTACGAAACAGGAAGAAAGGATCCGGTAATGTGACTTTAATAGTTTAGTTAGAAGAAAAGTTCATGATTGAGTTTTAAATTAATTGCAGTTATTGTCACAAGCAAGCTATCATCATGGAACTATTTTTTCCCTTTTCAATTTGCATAACTGTTTTTTATACATTAATTTAAAACATAATTTCCTTATCTAAAGATTCTTTTTTCTTTGCAATCATAGGATAAATAAAAGAACCATTACTTATTGAAGATCTTTGAGAAGGAATGAATGAAGGTTTCAAGATATTTTCCATAATAAACGGACATTTTTTTTAAAATAGCAAATTGCCGAAATATATTGTCAGAGTGTCCCACTATTAATATAAATAAACTATTGTTCATTTAATTCAGATCACTCATTGATTTTATCCAAAATGTTAAAATAAATAAATAAATAAACTCTGGAATGTGTATAAGGTAAAGCTATGTGAGTTAGCGCTGCTCAATTTAACGAAAACGATTTTAAAAAATGTAAATGTTAATTTTCTGTTGTCCAGTGATGACGACATTTCTTCCTTTTTCAATATAATTATTATTGTGTTGTCATGCTTTAATTTTAAACAACAGACTTAATAAAATTAAGAAAGCTCTGTCGAGCAATATGTTCTATGGAGTAAGAATAGATTGCCCCTATGAGGAGAGATTGCTATTAATAATAATTACAATGAAATCCTTAATAACTCGTAAATGAAATTATTGCAAGGTTTTGTAAGCAAATCTTGTATCATTTGTAGTAAATATTTCAACTTACTTAATGAAGAACCAGAAAATTGAAGAACCAAATAAATTAAAAAATTGAAGAATTAGGAGAATTATAACTTTAGATTAAAAAAACGAACTCCATATTTTTCTATAGTTTCCGTTCCATATTCCATATTTTGGCAGCCGATCTTTTTGCGGCTTTGAGCACCGCATAATTTCTCTCTTTCATAGAAAAAATCCTCCATTTCTCTTATTTTCAATTTATTATTTTCAATATCTGGAGCCATGAGGAAGAATAGGAACAAGAAAGATAATTAAGCGGAGAAACATCAGCAACAATAACATCGTAAACTTCATGATATAACTGAAAATAAACGTCCCATAAGTTTTTCCTTTTCCCAATATCTTGATGAGTACGTAGCCCCATGGAAAATTCTACAGGTATGCAGATGATATGCGACAGTTTCTGTTAAAAGCACAACTGATCGAAAAACGAAAGTATCAACAAACCGTTGAAAAGGATTTTCCCCAGATTTATAAAAACTGATAATCTGTACTTTTTCTTGAAAAAAAAAAGACAAGAGAAAATTGGCAAGAAAAAGATTTTCTTATCAGCAGTCCAGTGCAGTTATCAAATACAATCATTTATAAACGAAGGTTGTTTTTTAAGTAGGAGCCGTTTAAAAACAAAAATCAAACGAACGAAAATTTTCAAGAAGCAAATTTATTTTCAGATTCTACATGCATTCTCTTTTTTTCAGCCTATTTGCCAAGTTTGTTTAAACACTTATCATTCCTTAGAACTAGATTTGGAATACCCTCGTCATAGAAACTTGCTACCTGCTCTCACAGGTCATTTTCACGCATTCGTCATCATTGAAGTGATAACTGCCAAAATCATATTGAAATATTGGAAAAGATGAAAATCACTCAGCGCAACATTTGGGCTGCAAGGAGGGGTGGTCCAAAATTTCCCTGTTAAAAGAGTTCAACCAGTGAATGTATGCAGCTGACAGGCCTTTTGCCGACTAAAAACACATCACTAACCGTATTTCGTGCTTGGCGGGCTATTTGTTAAATTTGAACATTGTAAAGTTACAGAACTGACCGTATTGTTTACCTACGCAGCTGCAACTGAGCACCGTTGCTCCCAAAGAATGCCGGGACACACCACTCGTTGTGACTCACGCGTCTCCTATTAGTATACGCAACAAAATGGCCCTTACTTAAAAAGCAACCCTCGTAATTCATTTTCATGAAAAACTATTTTATTTTTAAATAAGTTTTCGTGCTAAAATGCTGCAATAAGTATTATTATGGTTACATGAAAAATTTTAAACAAAAACATAAAATTTAAGGAAAACAGAAGTGAAACTGTTTAAAAGCTAACGTCATCTTTTAACAAGCAGACTCAACCGTTTCCCCTTACACAGGGGCAGGCAGCCTCGGTTGGAATGTTGAGGTGATACAGATGGACATCAGGTAATCATACATGGTAAATAAAAGTGACAGCTGGTTCCAGTTTAGGTTTGTCAGGTATAGCTAAAAAATTGATTTTTTCTTCAATACTTGGTTTTTATTTTAGATAAGAGTTCATCTCTGTGCATCGATTGCATAATTTGTTTCATAAACAGTTCGGAGGTCAGTTTTTATAGTGTGGCTGCATAGTTCATTTTTCTTACATAAATAGCAAGCTCCCGAACTGTCCTTTAGAATAGATTGTGTGACTCTTTTTTATACAGGGTTGGTTCTAGAAAGGTCCATTGGTGTCTATAATACCACTCAAGGACCGTAGCTTACGAAGAATATTTCTATTTTAATTTTTTTTTCTACTAACATTCTAAAAAAAAAATTGAGAGGAAAAGGTATGAGTATGCAGGCTTTTGTGTATGTATGAAAAAAAAGTAAAATTGCTACGTTATATCCTAAACACTGGTTATAATTAGTTTGCTCACTAAAATACACGCCTTAGCTGTGTCCTTGTACAAAACCTTGAGTCGCAACCAGAGTAACTTTCTCTTTTTCTCCAATTCTCTGTTTGTAATCTCTCCAACCGCGCAATCTCTTATTTTTTGCCTAAGTTTTTTGTGTATTTTAAATACTATATTTAAGGTTTAAATGCTATATTTTATTCAATAACTGACATATGCAGCAGAATATTGCCATAAATGTTTCATTAATCAAAGAAATAGAACCTTTAAGGCGATCAATTTCTTTACAAACCTGGAATATATAAATTGTTATTATAATATGCTAGCTTTTGGTATTCATATTTACGATGTACTTATCAAAATCCGTCTGAAATCGAGTGTATTTTGCATGATATGATGCACAAAGGAAAACTTTGCTCAAAAAAACGTTTTTTTTTTTAATTTTAAAAAGTGGTGCTATCTTTTTTATTTACGACCTATGTTCATGCAGAAATAAATAGAAGCAATTTTAAGAAACAACTACGTGAATATTACATTCGGTGTATCGTATATTACATGCTTTTGATGAACATTTAATTAAAAAGTTATTGATAGTAAGAATGATAGAATTAATGATAGATAGTGTAAAATATATGATAGATAAATATTTTAAAAGATCTTGCATTTCTCATTCTACCATGATTTTTAAACTTGACCTACAGCAGTTTCTCCTCAAACATCTTATGGTGTGCCCACAATAACCAAAAATAGCTTTGTGAATAAATTTTTAATAAAATACTTATTATTTTAATTTTCAAAAATAAATACACGCATTTATGAGTCAGTTTATCTATTAATTTTTAAGCGCATTTTTATTAATCGGCTTTTTTCAAGCGTTAAAAACAGGTCCGCATGTAAATTTATGAGGAAAAAAATTTAAATTATGTTGCGTCAATAGCCCATGAAGTGCCAGGTCTAATGAGCCCATCTAAATTTTTCGACCATGGACGACAATGGGGTTCAGCAGCGCATGTTCTGTTTGAATGGTCAGCTGAAGATGAACCCTAATGTTTAGTTCCAAAGTATGCTTCATACTCATTTCATCGAGCTACAGAAGGGATGAAAGGCTGAGTAAACTTATAACATTTAAACTAAATTAAGTAAAAACACTCAAGAAAATGGAAAATTAAAAGAGAGAACAGAGACTGCGTTAGGCAAAAAAATAACAAAAAATATATTTTATAGTACTTCTAGCTGTAAAATCAAAGATCAATTTCATTAACCATAAATAGTACAACTTCAGTGAAATGTATTGTTCTATTTGAGCTATTCTATTTTAGCCATTTTTTCTGATTCTATTGAACTCATAGGTGAGTTAAGACCTTAGTGTCACGAAGGAGCACATAAATAAACTGATTAAAAAAATATAGAAAATAAAATAGGCTATATAGATTATGCTTTCTTTTTAATTTTATAAATTTAAAAACAAGTTTGATACTATTACTGCATAAAAGTCTCTTCAAATTTCTAACTATTTTAATTTTTATGAACTAAAAAAATGAATTTATAATTGTAGGGGAATAGTTGTTGTTGTTTCCAATGCCACTCGCTAATATCAGCAAGATTGTTTGGTGAAATCCAGTGATTTTAGGACAGAGTGCGCGTTTCACGTTTTTCAGTGGAATGATCTATAGCCGAAAATAAGCCATACTTGTCACAACCCGTTTATAGGGCGGATCCATACATCCATTCATTCACAGATCGTAATTTTGACCTGCACCAGATAACGAATCTCCAATTCAGTACCCCCAGAGGTATACTTTGCTATAAAAACTTGCAGGTCATTGTGACCCGACAGATTTTTACGTCCACCCGTCACCATTTACTACACAGGGAGACTTCAGCTGGCGGGAATCAAACTCACGACCTCTTGGACATTAGCGAAATGAGCTCCCAAACAGGTTGTCCCTCGGCTTAGGGTAATAATTATACTTAAATAGCAAAAAATCAATAAGTTTTTTTTTAAAAAAACGCATAAATTATATATATATATATATATATATATATATATATATATATATATATATATATATATATATATATATATATATATATATATATATATATATATATATATATATATATATATATATATATATATATATATATATATATATATATATATAAAAATACATACATAATTCATAGGGTTCTAAATAAATGCATGCTTATAGTATACTACATATTTTTTAAATATATATTAAATGCTATTAGTGACAAAATGTGCATGAACTTTTAATTCACAATAATATATATTTTCATGCAAATGGAAAGAAAAAAAATCATATTTCTATAAAGTTAAATGAAATGTTATCTTTTGTTAACGCTCCATTCAAGCAATTTGCTGCAGACGCTCAATGCATGTAGTTACTAATCACTAATATAAGTATATATGATTTCAACAATATTTTTCTCGAATACTTTCTAAAATGAACATAAAATTAGTTTAAATTAAGTCGTCTTTGTCATTATCAAGTCTTCCTTGGCATATATATTGACTTGCTGGTAATTCATAGAACATCTATATGTCAGCAAATAAATTAAAACGAAAATAGTCAGTACAATCGTGGAGATTTTATTGCAATTAAAGTTGCGTGTAAGCAGCTTGATAGCAATGAAACCTAAATTAATAATACCGGTGAAGAAAAAATTGAGTATTAGCGTAAATAATGTTCTAAATTACCCATTGAATTAGTAAGATCATACATATTATTAGAGATGTATTTAGTTTCCAATCCACCTTTTTAATCTAGGTATTCTGTGATTCAATTGTCATCGCCTTTGATGACATTTATATTTTTATATAGCTTTTTCTTCCTTTGTTTCATTCCTTAATTTTCTCACTCACTGATAAATTTAATCAAGTGTTTATTCAATATATCAAGAATCAACATACGATATCTTGTGGTATACTAAATTCAGATCAAACGCACTGCAAAAAATTCCTGATTAAAATACGGTAATAGGTACCGGAGCTCAGTGTGTGCCGGTACTATCTAATGTAAAATCCATATTTAGTGGCACATGTTACGGGATAATAAATCCGATATACCGTAATTTTTACCGTAATAATACCCGCACAACCCCTTAATCACTCTATTTAAATATATATTACGATAAATATTTCAGTCACAATATTTTACTGTAAAAATAGATTTTACGGATAATGCTCCCAAATTACCGGTACTTTATACCGTAATTTTATCCGAAATTTTTTAGTGAAGTTGTCATAGCAATGGATAATATTAAATGCTACCTATTAAACAATAAATTACAATAATTAAAATTAATATTCCGTGAATTCCAAAGAACATTGATTTAAAAATAGATTTTAAAAAAATTTGCAAGAAAAAAAATAACATTTACAGCACAAAATGTTGAATATAAATGATAATGGATATAACTACGTTACATGAATAAATAACTGCTGTTTTTTCATAAGAAAAAGTAACGCTAATAAATAGCGAAAGGCCGCCAAAAATGGATAGCAGTTATTTAGTCCTGTCGCCATGGCCAAGTACTGGTCTCATGTTGATAAACTCGGTATTAAAGAGGGGAAGAAATATTGTACTGCAGTCATTTTCAGGAGCAAAATGAATCACAGTTAGCTATTAGCACTCTCTTTGCATTAGCGTGTGTTTTTATTTTTATTTTCCACCGTATATTAGCTAAAAGAAAGCGCTAAAATGTGTTTGGATTTTAAAAGACCCCTTGATTAGAAAAAAAGAGAGCTTTTGAATGCGGAAAATGTGATGCGAGAAAATAAATTGATTTTAGTTTTGTTCGTTATGCTAGAATGTATTTGTGTAGAATAAGAAAATAAATGAGAAATTCATGTTAGAAAGTTTTTATGAACGTAGAAAAATTACATTCATTTTTTTCTGTGACTGAGCTACACGCACACTTTTTTAATTTTAAAAATGAAAATATTACATGAATATGATTGAAATTTTCAAGCATTATAAATTTATTTTTAGAAATAATGCATTTTATTTTCAGAAGAGTTTGTATGCATAAATGTGAAAGATATGTAACAATAGCAGTTATAATATATTAATACCTGTAGGGTATTTACACTGCAAAATTACAATTGCAATTCACTAGTATATAAGACATGTTAACTCGACACTATATCTCGGGGTACCTTTTCATAGATGAAGGTTGACATTGTCTATAACTACTGTCCTCACATTGGTGACCCGGAATTGCTGTGAACACGCCTACGTTGGCAGAAACGCCCACTTCGATATGAACACGTCTATCTTGACAGTAACACCCACTTCGATTTGTAACGCCTACTTCGATGGATGGACCACATTGAACAGTTGACTTGCTACTTATGACTACGACATTTTCCACCTCCTCACACTGTTGCTACTCAGTCTCGTCTCGATCACGCACAACGTCGGCTTGCATACACTCGAATGCTAACGGCAACACAGGAGCGACTACGATCGTGAAATTAATACACCTCTCACATTCAGCACTCAAATAATACGGTGATCTTAATACATCTCTCCCGGCTTCTCACAAAACAGCAATGAATCAACTAGTGGTATCCAATCATCGAATTCTATCACAGATATAATTCTGGTGGGGGAGTACTGTAGGGTATCTACCACTACAAAATTACAATTACTATTCACTAGTATATAAGACATGTTAACTCGACTCGATGTCGGGGTACCTTTTCATATATGAAGGTTGACATTGTCTATAACTACTCTCCTCACATACCTTTAGATATCCATTAAAGATCTGAACTTTTAACTTAGATAAAACAAGGATTGATCCTCCCGCTCTCATTTAAAATAAAAATAAAAAACTGTTAATTACACAATTCAAAAATATTTCTCATTATAATCATAAAAAATAAATAGCAAATAGATAGTTGCATCTCACTTAGAACAAAGCGAAAAGAAAAAGATTTTTGTATCATTCTTAGCTCCTTCCTCATCTTTATCCAATGATATAATGGGCATATGAACAACAATAAAAGTATTATATACATATTATTTTATATAATAAACAATACGCAATAGTTATAAAATTTAACAAATTAACTAGAAACAAACAAAATAATATATAGTTTTTTTTCATTCATGGTTTAAATTATCGTATTTTTGTTTAAAGTTTTTACGAATGTTGAGAAACTATACATCGTTCAACATTTACTCATTTTTCAGAGAAGTCAATACTCATTTTCAAGTCAACAACATTACTTTAGAAGATTTGAATTTGTTTGTATTTTAATTTCTCATCATATATATATATATATACACATCCATTTTCGGGCTGATCCAAGGTAACTAACAAATCTAAAGCGCTTCAGTGCTGCTGCAAGAACGCGCCATAAAAGAACTTTCTATTTATGCTTCTATTTCATATTTTGTCATCCGTCAAACTTATAACGAAAATATTTTAAATCATACTTGAAATATTGCGGAACTTATAAGTTCATTGGAATTCGCTACTCTCTTTATCGATTAAATTTTATATTTTATTCGGTATTTTTTTTACATTTTATTTTCCAGTTTTTGCTTAGTATGTTTTATTCCATATATTTTTTACTTAATATGTTCTATTTTTATTTCAGTTTTTTTGCAGGCTCCTCACACATATTGATATATTTTGCTCTAGCTATATTAATACAATATTAGGAAGCACTCATTTTCTGCACATATAATCGCGTGAGCTGATGAGGAGATTATATATATATATATATATATATATATATATATATATATATATATATATATATATATATATATATATATATATATATATATATATATATATATATATATATATATATATATATATATATAGTTCTATAGTTTAGTATTAAAAGTTGATCTAAAAAGCTTTATGTTGGATCCTGTGACAGAATATGTTATACATCGTTGTGTTTTTATAAATTTTTGAAACTGTATTCTTCGAAGTTCACATTCTATGTATCAATAGTAACGTATAGCAAAAACAATAAATGTTTATGTGAGAACAATAAAGATTTAGTTTTATGAAATCATAGATTTCGGTAAACGTTTCTGAGCATTAATATGTCATAACTAAATTGATGATGCCGAGGAAAAATTGGCATCCACTTTTTTTTCTTGCATGCTGAAATAGAACTTGACTCGTCTGTACTGCTGCCTTGTGATTCTGGTGGTTCAGTTTGTGAATAGTATAAAAGGATGAAATCAATGAAACTTTGATTTCAGTTTAAATTAAGACATTCAATCAAAACTATATTACTACTATATAGAGATAAATTTGCCTTTACTGCTGAGAGGTGATTCTGTAGGTTTAGTTGAAGCTGAAATCAATGAAACTTTTATCTTCGTTTTAATTAAGATGTTCAATCAAAACTGTGCTTCCTAACAAGTAGTATGAAGTCAAAAAAAATATTCAAATCAAGGTCTGAATTATTTAGTTGTTTTCTTCTATTATTTAAATAAATTTTTAGCATGTTCAAATTTTAACTGTCGTAACTACATACCTTTTGTGAATCGGATTAAAATTTTAAGAACTTTACATCAAAATCTCTTTCTAATTATCCTTACATCTCTTAAATTTCCATTCAGTTGAGTAATTCTAATTAATCGCATTAGAGAAATTCTCTAGTGAAAAAATCAAATAGTTTCTTAATTGAATCAATCAACTACTTCATTAACTAAATTATCTTCTAATTCAATCTGAATATCAGCGAGGGATGTTAATTTCAATTTTATTCTGAATAAAGACCATTCATTTTTGACAACTGAGAAAAATAATTTAAATAAAGAGATATGGCTGATTCGAAAAAAACATTTTGGGCTTAAGATAGATTATAATTTTTTTTAAAATAACAATAATAAAAGAAAACATATCTTCATCACCAATTTTCGATAGAAAAAATAAAATCCTTTTATAATTATCATTTCTTGATTCCAACACAAGATTATTATTTGAATTAATTAAAATATTTAACGATTTATCTCTAATAGAATTTAACCAAATTTCATTCCGGTGATCAGAAATATAAATCGAAATATATTAGAAATTCAAGAATCGGAAATATATTAAAAACTACATATTTTTTTTATTACTTTTGGAAAAAGATTGCAATGTTTATTTTCTTGAATAAGTATTTTTTCATAAATCTTATTTAAATATCTTGATTTCTTCAATTCATGCATTTTTAAATAATAAAATTATATATTTATATAAATTTAGCTACATTTAAAGTATTTTCATACATTTTTTATTGCTATGAGATGTTAAAGTTTGCCACGTTAACAATTTTAGTTAAATAATTCAGTAGTTTGATTAGTTGTGTTAATTTAAAATCTGTAGCAAATAATCTGCTTATTCTACTACCGGCACATTAGGTGCATCATCCGTAAAATATTATACTGTTAAATTTACAATAATATTTATTTTACTAGAGTTATATCGTGCTTTCACGGTAATTATTACTGTAAGATTACAAGATACTAGATTTTTCATTCGGTAACATAATCCGGTAAAATGGATTTTACAGTAAAAAGTACCGACCATCAGGATACCATAAGTTTTTACCATGATTTGATCCAGAATTTTAGCAGCGCAGTGCTATAGCCGTTCGCCAGCTTTTTTTATTTTATTTATTTTCTTATAGCCGACGTTGAACAAACCAATTCTGAGTTCATGACAATATTCAATTCTGTAGCCTTATAATTCTGAACGCAACATAGAAGACAAAGGAACTCCTGATTCAAGCATTGGGACAAACTAGCTGTTGAGAAGGAATTTTCGATGGAAATAACACGCATTTGTGATACATGGAGAGAAAAAAACCACAAAAACTTACCACTCTTAACATGACTATAAGGGGATTCTAACCCATGATCTCTCTACCGCTGAGGATATTTTTACGTCATGCACTGTGGTGGCTGCATGTCCGGATAAGAATTCTTATCAACCAACAACCGCTGGGATTTGAACCTGGGTCACTTCATTAGGAAACGAACTTTCTATCCTCCAAGCCATCACGGCTCTAACAGTAAAGCCGTCTTGAACAGATAATTCCATATCGATTTATTTTATTCCAACATTACTTTCAATCTATTAACCCCTACACTGCTCAACTACTTTTTCTTAGTCAATTTAACATCTAAACATCTAATATGTAGTCTGCCTTTCTTCGTCGGTTCCATCTTTTTCGAGGAAAGTTTTTTTTTACTTGATTATTATTGCCATATCTATAGAAGCGATCTTATTAGCTGGATTTTCTAGGCTTGATTTTTGTAAATACACTCACTTTTTCCAAATATTTTAAATTGATCCAACTTTTCAAAAAATTCCTCATTTATTTTCAGGGGACTGGTGTATGATATTTTGCTCATCAGTGCCATAAGCTCTTAGTTTTACTTCTTTAATCATCATGTGCAAAGACTCTTAGACGCAATCTCAAGATTTTCGAAATCTTTCATAAAATCTTTTTTATATCTATCTACATTATTCTACATTATTATCAGTAAATATCAATATTTGTATACAATTTTGAGAAATAGTTTTTTGTGCTTGCATGTCCGAATCTCTCAGTGCTTTTTCTAAATGTACGAAAAGGTGAATAAAATCTTTGTTTTAATCGTTTCACATTATTGAAAATTGCTTCAGTTTAAGGAGAAAACTACATGTGTAGAACATGCTAATCAAAAAATTACATCACCTAGAACATTCTAAACCTACCTCTAAAAAGACTTTCTGCTTCAGTTTAAGGAGAAAACTTTATGTGTAGAACATACTAATCCAAAAACTACTTCACCTAGAACATTCTAAACTTATCTCTAAGAAGACTGTCCGTTTTTAAAATTATTAAGTGTGTGAAACTTCGTTATTATAATTAAATAAATCATTGCATAAAAATTCCATAAAAAGTTAAACTCAGCCGTGGTGTTTCGAGGGATAAAACACTCGCCTCCAAAGAAGGCAACCAGGGTTCCACTTCCAGCGACGCCTAGTCGATACGAATTCCGCATACGGCTCGCAACGAACGTAGTGCTGACGTGAAATATCCACAGTGGCAGACGAATCATGGGTTAGAGTTCTTTTATCTTCAGATTAATGGTGAGAGGTTTTTCGTGTTCTTTTTCTCCGTGTAATGCAAATGTGGAGCTTGTTTGCTCAAAAAGTCGCCCACGTAGGTAAATTTGCCCCAATACTTGATTGATCCTGCTGTTTCCTTGTCTTCTGAATTGGGTTCAAAATCACAAGGCTATTGAGTTGAACATTGGTAGTCGCAAACTCAAAGTTGGGTCGGCTGTTTAATCACTATTATAAAAAAACCGAATTGTCATTACTTTGCAATCCCGTTTTTATACTACTTAAGAAAAATGTATAATGTTTGCATTATGGATAAAATATGAGTAAATTGCGAAATAAAACGAATACTCTAAAAATTCATAGATATATTACTCTGATTTTCACATTTTAAGGCTCACTTCTATTGTTTGAAGGCTTAACTTAGAAAATACTTATTATTGAAGTACTTTTTCTGAATAAAAATTTTTTTGGACCGTTTTTTGAATCTTGACATTTAAAATACGGGATAGCCACAATCTGGAAAATATGGTAATAATAGTTTGGGCGGCAGCGATCGAAAGTTTAAGCTTTTTAACATTTATTTTCTTTTTCGTATATTTCACCATACCTTGTGAGCTACTAAAGCGAATTAATAAATAATACTTAATTTTGAAAGTACAAAATAAAATAATCGGACAAATAGTTCGTGAAAAATAAAAAATTTAGAATACGATTTTCAAGAGAGATGAGGAAATACGCGAAAAATGAAATTAACATTAAGCTACCTAAACTTTTTACTTCTTTGTTTGCTTAAACTATTGGAACCGGAACCATATTTTCCGCATAACCCCGCTTACTTTGAATACAAATCCTTAAAAAAAATATTGTTTCCGAGAAATAACGTTTTCTATACCTGTTTTCGTATCTGCTTATGTTAGTTATTGTAATTAACACACTGAAGGTTAATGTCCTCAAACCTATAAGTTCCATTACAAGAAAACACGGCTGTTAGTTAAATAAAAATAAATTTAAGTTGTTTATTAAGTTTTGCGTACTGTACAAGAAATAAAATAAGGATGCAGAAAGGCTTTATTAATTTTGGAAAATTAAGGCTTAAGAAAAGAAAGTTTATGTATTACTTGCCGAGCTAGGGCGATAAATTCCCAACAAAATTAATTGGCACTATACATTTTGTACCTGAGAAATGCACTACACGAAAAAAACTGCTACTCATTTGTTTTCCCTGCACAAAGAAGTATCTTAGATAAAAAAAAAATTACTCTCAACGAGGCTATTCAGGCGGCACAGCAGTAACCTTTATTGTTGGGACATGGGGGCCATTACGTTTGTTCTAGAAGTTTCCATGAAAAACATCTCACGAGAGCTCTTTACAGACGCCCAGACCGTTAGGACTGAGGTGTGAAATATATTTTCCTTTTGTGTAGAAAAAATTTCATTTGTTATCTAGTAAATTTATAGTCTCGACAGGACGAGTTGTTTCTTTTTGTACTAAAATTAAATTTCACTTTTAACTTTTTTTGTTGTTAAAATGGCGTCAAAAATTGTTTGATTCTTTGACTCTGTTTAGATTGAAAGTTATAGTATCAGATTTTTTTAAATATATATATATATATAAATATATATGTTCAAAATGAAGATAAAACAAAGGAAAATTACAGACGTATGAAAAAAAGGGGAAAAAAGGATAAAATTTTTAAAAAATCTGGAAAATAAAAGATATAATCTTTTTATCAGCCCACACGATTATATCCGCAAAAAAGAGTGCTTTCTGATATTGTATCAATCTAGCCAAAGCAAAATATATTAATACAATAGTGTGAACTTACTGTTTTTCTTATTTTTCTTCGTGTTTTTTTGTTTTTATTTATTTTGTTGTATATATATATATATATATATATATGTGTAAAATCTTTTCTTTATATTAAAGAATCTTTTCTTTATATGGCGTTGCGATTCTCTATATTTGGTGTTTTGGTGGGTCTATTATTTTTTTTTTCATGGAATCAAATCTTTCATGAAGGTAAAGTTTTCAAGTAAATAAGAGTAAAGCCACACTTTTTTTTTAATTTCACCTTTTATTTTTGCTTCATACTTAGTTTATAACACAGCACGATTTAGTTCCATTGTGTAGATAATATCGTTCATGCTGGGCTATAACAATTTCCACTCTTAATGTCATTAAACTCTATATTCAACTATGGAGCTAAAAGATTGAACTACAGACTGTGTAAGAAATTTTGTTTCATTTCATAACAGAGTTCGAATTAGTACCAACCTTATTGCAGTTAAATCACATTATAATGCAATTTTTATTCTTAAACTTAATTATACGATATTGTGGTTAAAGTTAAAATCAGAGAAACTTTGTAAAATGTCGCAGTTCTATGTACCAATATTAAAATTTTCAGTCGAAATCAATTTTTTTTGAGAGAGGGCGATATTAATATGCACTAATTGTTATTTTATGAATTTTACGATGATATGATTAGTATACGATTAATACAAAGAGTAATCAAATCTGTTTATTGGTGTTTCTTGCACTAATTTGTGTCATTTTATTTACAAGCCAAAGATAAAATTATTTCATGGGGACAAATTGAATTTTGCGCTAAAAGGAGATCAGCTTATAAAATTCCACCGTGTTATGCATTAAAATTATCTACTATATAATTCCAAATTTCGTATAGCAGAGTAGAATCAATATTTAAAATAAGGAAATATAAATCCACAAAGTAAGTATTTATATTCAATGTGAGCTTATATTTATTTTTTTTTTGAACTTATAATATCTATATAAATAATGCAGAATGTTTATACGTTTGTGTGAATGTACAAAATCGGAAGGACCGATCCGGTCTTAATTTGGTGCATATACGTTCGGAAACACGGTGGACATAAATGTCTACTTTAAAACTCCCTCCGATGACCGGTTCGAGTGATATATCCCAAAAAAAGAGTTTATCATAGGATTTGATAAATATTTTACAACATGAGTGATTTTCTAGCCTTCAGCATTAATCGATCAAAAATTAGTTTTCTTGCAGGTTTTCGTGAAATATGTATCTTTGTTTTTCTAAGTAAGGTTATCAGAAGTGGAATCAATGCTAACAATTTCGGAACATATAACGATGACGTCAAGATATCTGTATTTAAAAAGGTATGTGATATCTATTGTTTTTTACATTAATACTTATGCTTTTAGAACATGTTTCTAAAAACTTATATAATGGAAATTCAACAGGAGTAGGACAAGATATAGGAACTAATTAAATCAATTTGAAGTTATCTAATAAATCATGGGAAAATAGTGGTAAATTTAGAATGTATTATGAATAATGATGATGAATGAATGGTGTATTAAATGATGCTAAATGTATAATTAATCTTTCTTTGGCGAGTTGAATTTTTCGTAATATGGTAAATTTAAAGTAAGAAGCCGTTCCAGAATATAAATAAAAACAATAAAGAAATAAAGGTAGTATATTAGGAGTCATGAATGTGCAATATGGTGATATAAGGGTGCATATTCATTTCGGAGGATGGTAAAGAAGCTATTACCACAGTACCTGTATGGTATCTCGGCACCTATATTAATATAATTAGTTCTCAAAGTCATAGTACTTGTTAAGGGAATACCAGTAGTATTTAATAACACATTTAGTCAATAATAGTATGGCGATTTTTAACGAGCTTAGAAATAAGTACCAATATTACTTTGTTCACTAAAAATGATTTTAAAAAAATATTCGTGAGTTACTAATTATTTTCAAGAACTATAAATTATTTATTTTGGTAATCGGTATGAATTGAAATACAAAGTTCTTTTTATTAGAAAAACTAAATTAATTGTGAAAAGTTATTCAAATATGGGAACTGTAAATTGCCTTATTATTGACGCTTATGATGCTTTATAAATTTTTTTTTGATTTGTGCAAATTGAAATAAAAAAAAGTTATGCACTAAGCTAAATAACTAGAGAAAAAGTTCTTATTCAATGAGAAGATTCGTAAAAACTTACATTATTATTATTATTACTGCCATTCATGCTTAATTAATTTTAGTAATCACTACTACTGGTATTATGTAGATTGTTTTTTTTAAATAAATACTAAATATAATAATATTGGTTCCAAAATACCTAGTATAGGTACTGAAGAAATTGGGTTTTACGACCCACTGAAAGAAATTAGTACTTGAGAAAATTGTTGATTTTTGTAATGTTTGACAACCAGGAGTTGACTTAGAGCAATAGCATTTGGCTAAATGATACTGAATACAATTAATCTTTATTTTTGCGGTTGAACTTTTGAAAACATGTTTTGCTCAACATGATAACGTAAAGTCATCAGGAAATGAAACAAGAAATGGAATTTATGTTTCCCAATTATTTATAGGCATATGGCTTTCAGTTTTGTACAATATTTCGTAGTGTTGATTAGTACCGATTTATTACTTATTTACTTTTTTTTTGCCCCGTAGGATGATCTGTTTTTCAGCTATGTATCTGTAACTCTCTTACAAAGTTAGCTAATAGGATTATTTGATGACGATTTTTACAGAACTGTTAAGACAATCTTTTAGTGGCAAATGTTTTCTTAATGTTTTTTATTTTTTATATAAATGTTCGGGCTATCTTTAAATTGTAAATGCTTAGATAGACACATTTATGAAAGCTGTTTGAAATATTGCGATGGATGTTTACATCCAAAATACTGGTTCCCCACGTTGATGTATTGTCGATTTCGTTAATGGAGCGAAATTGACAAATTGTCCGTTCAGTTCCAAAGATGGAGAGAAATTCTAATATGTATTTATAAAGTAATATTCTCTTTAAATATATTCTATCAGTGTAGCTTAGAAAGTAATAGGAGTTAAACAAACAGACTGCCAATTCCCGGTACACCTGCCTCAGTAAGACATGGTGGATATGAACAGTGGCATGTGAAGACTTATTCCATTATGTTTCATAATCCGTGTTAAACAGCCGACGTCGTCCCAATTCGACTAACAATGTTCGATTGTGTACCTTTGTAATTTTGATCCTAATCCAGAATACAAGGGAACACCTGAATCAAGCATTGAGACAAACTAGACTTGGTGGAGTACATTTCAATGGAAATTTGCATTTGCTTTACACGAAGAGGAAAACTACGAATGCCTCTCATGGTTAGCCAGACAGCAAGTGGATTCCAAAATCTGATCCATTTGAAACTGAGGATAGTTTAAGTCAGCATTGCGTTTGGTGCCAGCTGGGAACAGATTTCATATCTACCAGACACCGCTGGGATTTGAACTTGGTATAACTCATTCAGAGGTGAATGTTCTCTTCTCCAAGTCGAGAAGACTTGTTAAAAAAAAGTATGCTTCTGAAAAAAATCAAAATTGTCAACTTCAGAAACTTCTTTAAAATCAGCAAGGCTATGCCACACCAGTGAAACAATTAGAGTAAACCATTGACTTAAAAATAATTATTAATGTCTTCTTTACTTGTAAAATGTTTTGAGTGGAAACGTTTTAGTTGAGAAACGTATAGTAAAAACTAATGTCGAAAAAAAATGTTTTTATATGAAGTAAAAAGTAATACCTTAAAAAGACAAACCTAAAACCAACTCTGTGTATGTTTTTATGTATATTTTGTGCTGCGTTAAATGTTCTGTTTGTCAAAGATTCTGTGTTTTATTTGTCCAGAAACCACTGCGCCAAACAGGTTATAGGCGCCAAAACGTAAAGACAGATCAATAGTTTCATGAAACTGAAGAATAATTAAATCAAAGAAATAAATCTGACTCAGGTATATTGTGATCTAATTAATATTGAGAAGTTGAAAGATTAGATTAATTTTGCATTATGGAAGTTTTACACAACAACAAATTCCTTGTACGATATCGTAACTAGTAAATAAAATCTCGCAGAAACATCGGATGCCAAAATTAAGGGGGAACAAAAATGATGCTAAAGCACAACAGATCATAGTTAGTATAATATATAAAAAGGCGATGATAAATATTTCAATGTGCATCTTCGCAACAAAAGTGTCTTTACAAGAATTCGTTTTTATGGATTCAATAAAGATGTAGATATATCCACTAATAAAAGCAATAAAGGACTTATAGCATTTACTTTAAACGCATTGGAATAACAAATCGAATGAATTGGTTAAGATATTACATAGGTTAATAAAAAGTGCATTTCGTGCTCCTTCAACAAATAGGTCAAGTTTAGGTTTGCTTTAAATATTACTGGGCATTAGAGCTAAAAGAACCCTTATCATGTTCTGTTGCTGACAAGGGAAACTAGGGAAGTGTGACTCGCCAATTTTGAAATAAACTAGTGGGATGTATGCCTTATGAGGAGCAATTTTAGGGGGCAACATTCGTTTCGGCCCATAGAAGGTCTTGTGAGAGAAAAAAAATAATTCAATATATGGAAAAATCGGTATTTTATTACTTCAATGCAGACTATTAGTTATTGTAATTGTCTCATACTCCAATTAATTTGTAATTAATTGGATAATTAATTACTTTCACGTACTATATAATGCATATTTATTGTTAAAATTGATTTTGAAAATTTTATGTATCTGCAGTTTTTCAGAAAAACCTGTTAGGTTAATTTTAAAAAAAAAACTGACATCAATTTTTTTCTTTTCTTCAAAAAACTTTCTAAATTAATTGGAGTATGTAATTGCAAATCAATTAATTAATTAATAATTTCTGATTAATTAATTAATTAAAAAATTAATTAATTATCCAATTAATTACAAATTAATTGGATTATGAGACAATTACAATAACTAATAGTCTGCATTGAAGTAATAAAATACCGATTTTTCCATATATTGAATTATTTTTTATCTCTCACAAGACCTTCTATGGGCCGAAACGAATGTTGCCCCCTAAAATTGCTCCTCATAAGGCATACATCCCACTAGTTTATTTCAAAATTGGCGAGTCACACTTCCCTAGTTTCCCTTGTGAGATGGTACTTGGTATACCTATAAGTTTGACTGCAGAATTTTTTATAACTCAAATTTAGTTCCTAGCGATTTTATTACAGCATTGCAACGTAGAGTTATTTCTTCGTGACCTGCCACACAATATTCCAGGAAAAAATTTTTGTGTACACTAAGAATTTAATAATTTGACTCATGTTTTCTTCGACAGAACAAAAGAAAGAGATCTCTTGATCATCCTTGCAATTGGCCATATCTAGTACTATCTAGGTTTCCAAAGCACTTCAAAATTCTAGTCCGGCAAGCAAACTGTTAGCATCGACAGATTAAATTCAGCGTTTCAGCTTTCTGAAATAAAGATTAATCACGTGAGTTTCTGTCTTCCAAATTGCGTTAGGAAGCCCTGTGGTATGTGTACTATACTCTTGTATACGAAGCCCTGCTATATTGTACATCCTTTGTATGAAGTTATTCAAACTTTTTCTACTTTCTTCTTCTTTTAGTTATTCGACATCTGGTTAATAAATAAACACGCTGATCGTGAATTTTGCAATATTTAATTTGTAAATGGTTTTGTTCTATCAAGAGAGATTTCATTTATGTTAAACTAGAAACATTAACAGAAACATAAATTTCCTATACAGTAAAATAGTAAGTCTTCTATATTTCTCATTAAGATCAAGACTAACTTCTGCGGCAAATAATAGTTGCAGACATGTTGAGAATCCATCAAAGGAAAATATCACAAAAGATAAATGAATTTTAGGATATCAATATAGTTTAAATATAGTCTTTATTATAGCTCAAGTTTGCCAATATAGTTATTTTCTAATACTATTCTCACATTGTTCTTTCCTTAAACATTTTCCCATTATTTTGATAATTGTTTTTAATACTCCAATTTCACGTAAAACTATCACAAAAGACGCTATTAGTGCAAAATCTCATAATGAGCTTCAAAATATAATAACATCTCTCACATTTTTAAGTATGTTTAGAAATTCAAAAAAAAGGAAACTTTTTTTTTCCTTTGGCGCTCTTTCCAGAATATTAGGCCAGGCCTAATTCAGTTATATTCTACGTCTAACCGCACATTGGTATAGATGCTTTAAGAATGTCTTGAACGCGGCTTATTAAATAAACAAACCAACTTTTAGTGATGATAAATCAGTCAATTTTCGTGCGCAATGTGAAAATATCCAATATAACACAATTTTTTTAAATTATCATTAAGTTCCTAATTACTTTATTTATATTCACATTATACGCATAAAACTTTTCTTCTCATTTAAGTAAATATAGAATAAAAATTGTTAATCTAGTCATATATCCTAAATTAAAACAACTATTTGCATAAGCGTTTAATTTTAAATATTTATTCAAGTAGGAATTATTAAGAAACTAATATCTTTAAGCAGATTTTACGTTTCAATAACTCAAACGAATTTAAATTAAATGAAAAAAATCTTTTTGTCAAAAAGGTTTCAAAAAGTATATGAATCATTAGGCAGAAAGTAATAAAGTTAAAAGCATTGATATAAATGCTAATTGGATTTGAATTAGTTAAACAGACTATCTCCGTAAATTAAATAAAGTGAAGATAAATGTTTTTGTAATAAGTAACTACTTTTGTACTTGTTATTTATTCTGCAAATATTCTAAAAATCAAATAAGTCTTCGAGGACATTTCAGCTTTAGAAATGAGTAATTTTATTTAAATTCTCTCCTAAATGTAAATTTAAATCATTTCGGAATCCTTTTTGGTCGTTGTGAAATGTGAATAAAAAGTAGATGTTAGATTTGGCATATTTAAGTGTTTACTTTAAGTTGTATTTGTTTGTAGCAAGTCATTTATAATATGATGCATTATAATCAAATATTGATTACTTTCTAAACGTACGTACTTTGATGGAGTTTATTTTTACACCTATTATTTGCTTCTTATTTCCTTGAAATTATTCAAGGTATATGATTTAATGTATCCATAAAATAGTAAATAGGACTTCAAAGGCATATACTTATGCTTGATGCAGCTATCAACATATTAATGAAATAAGCTTAAATAAATAAATAGAAGTTATTAGTAATCGAAAATATTTCTTGAGATGTTTTGTTTTGGCAGAAAAAACCTAAATTTATATATTGAGAATATGATTCTATAAATAGCACGGCCATGGCATCTTCTTACAATTTTCCATTTTTAGTATTTGTTATTTCACAAAATAAGGCATTTTCCTGATAACAAATTATATAACGATAATATATTGTGAATTGTGCTAAAGTTGAAAAATAATTTTAATAACTTTTTTCAACCCCATCTTTTTTTAAAAGAGCAGCTTTCCTAAAGCCTGCTGATGAATATAAATTAAATGTGAACATAGAATTATGGTTTAAATATGCTCATTTAAAAAACAAAACAAACCATCATAGTTTTTCTGATTTGCTCTAAATGTATTTACTTTATCCAAAATCAAACAAAAAAGAAACAATGAAGTAAGTAAATAAATAAATAACATGTTTGTTCATAAATGAATGATTTCCAGAAAAATGAAGGAAAAGAATAGTGAGCTTAATTAATACAATCAGAAAAACGTTTTGCTCCGAGAAATCTTAATACAGCAAAATGTTCTTACATTCTTCTCAGCTAATTGCTATAGTTCCGAAATTTGATTTAGGAATACATCTGCGAATGACTACGAATACCTCTCACGGTTAGCCCGACAGCAAAGGGATTATAAACCCTGATCCATTTGAAACTGAGGATAGTTTACGTCAGCATTGCATTTGGTGCCAGCTGGGAACAGATTTCATACCTACCAGGCACCGCTGGGATTCGAACCTGGTATAACTCATTCAGAGGTGAATGTTCTTTTCCCCAAGTCGAGAAAACTTGTTGAAAAATTTATGCTTCTGAAAAAAATCAAAATCGTCATCTTCAGAAACTTCCTTAAAATCAGCAAGGCTATACCACACCAGTAAAACGATTAGAGTAAACGATTGACGAAAAAATAATTATTAACATCTTTACTTAGCTTGTAAAATATTTTGAGTGGAAGCGTTTTAGTTAAGAAACGTGTAGTAAAAATAAATGTCGTAAGAATAATCTATAAAAAGAAAAAAGTAATACTTTAAAAAGACAAACCTAAAACCAACTCTGTGTATGTTTTTATGTATATTTTGTGCTGCGTTAAATGTTCTGTTTGTCAAAGATTCTGTGTTTTATTTGTCCAGAAACCACTGCGCCAAACAGGTTATAGGCGCCAAAACGTAAAGACAGATCAATAGTTTCATGAAAATGAAGAATAATTAAATAAAAGAACTAAATCTCACTCAGGTAAATGGTGATCTAATTAATATTAAGAAGTTGAAAGATTTGATTAATTTTGCATTATGGAAGTTTTAAACAACAATTTACTTAAATGCAAATTCTTCGTACGATATCGTAACTAGTAAATAAAATCTCGCAGGAATATCGGATGCCAAAATTAAGGGGAACAAAAATTATGCTAAAGCACAGCAGATAATAGTATAATATATAAAAAGGCGATGGTGCATATTTTGACGTGTGTCTTCCAAACAAAAGTGTCTTTACAGAATTCGTTTTTATAGATTCAATAAAGATGTAGATATATCCACTAATAAAAGCAATAAAGAACTTATAGCATTTACTTTAAACGCATTGGAATAACAAATCGAATGAATTGGTTAAGAGATTACATAGTCTAATAAAAAGGGCATTTCATGCTCCTTCAACAGACATTAGAGCTAAAAGAACACTTATCATGTTTTGTTGCTGAGATGGAATATGGTATACCTCTAAATTTGCCTGCAGAATTTTTTCGAACTCTGAAAATTTAGCTACTAGCGATTTTATTGCAGCATTGCAACGTAGAGTTAATTCTTCGTAACCTATCACACAACATTTCAGGGAAAAAAATTTGTGTACAATAAGAATTTAATAACTTGACTCATGTTTTCTTCGACGGGACAAAAAAAAGAGCTCTCTTGTTCCTCCATACAATTGGCCATATCTAGTACTATCTAGGTTTCCAAAGCACTTCAAAATTCAAGTCCCGCAAGCAAACTGTTAGCATAGACAGATTAAATTCAGCGTTTCAGCGTTCTGAAATAAAGATTAATCACGTGAGAGTTTTTGTCTTCCAGATTGCACTAGGAAGCCCTGTGGTATCCGTAATGTACCCTTGTATATAAAGTCCTGCTATACTGTACATCGTTTGTATAAAGTTATTCAAAGTTTTCTGCTATTAATTGATAAGGTAAATTTTCTACTTTCTTTTTCTTTTAGTTACTCGACAGCTGGTTGATAACTAAACTTGCTGGTCGTGTATTTTGCAATATTTAATTAATAATCAATGATTTTGTTCTAACAGGAGAAGTTTCACTTATGTTAAACTGAAAACATTAATAGAAACATAAATTTTCTGTACAGTAAAATAGTAAGTCTTCTATATCTTTCATCAAGATCAAGACTAACTTTTGCGGCAAATAATAGTGGCAGACATGTCGAGAATCCATCAAAGGAAAATATCACAAAAGATAAATGAATTTTAAGATATCAATATAGTTCAAATATAGTTTTCATTATAGCTCAAGTTTTTCAATATAGTTATTTTCTAATACTATTTTCACATTGTTCTTTACTATTTATATTCATTTAATGCCATAGAGATAGCAAAGACTATTCAAACACACCATGGGATATGATTCAATAGAGGATACGACACCAACCAACCAACACTGTTCTTTACTATATTTTTGATAATTGTTGTTGATACTCCAATTCCAAGTAAAACTATCACAAAAGACGCTCTTAGTGCAAAATTTCATAATGAGCCTCAAAATATAATAACATCTATCACATTTTTTAGTATGTTTAGAAATTCGATAAAAAAGAAATTTTTTTTTCATTTATTGGAGCTCTTCTCAGAATATTTGGCCAGGCCTAATTCAGTTATATTCTACGCCTAACCGCACATTGGTATAGATGCTTTAAGAATGTATTGAACGAGGCTTATTAAATAAAGAAATCAACTTTTAATGATGATAAATCCGTCATTTTTCCTGCGCAATGTGAAAAGTATCCTATATAACACAATTTTTTGTAATTATCATTAAGCTCCTAATTACTTTATTTATATTCACATTATACGCATAAAACTTGTCTTCTCATTTAAGTAAATATAGAATAGAAATTGTTAATCTAGTCATATATCCTAAATTAAAACAACTATTTGCATAAGCGTTTAATTTTAAATATTTATTCAAGTAGGAATTATTAAGAAACTAATATCTTTAAGCAGATTTTACGTTTCAATAACTCAAACGAATTTAAATCAAATGAAAACATCTTTTTGTCAAAAAGGTTTCAAAAACTATTTTAATCATTAGGTAGAAAGTAATAAAGTTAAAAGCATTGATATAAATGCTAATTGGATTTGAATTACATAGTTAAACAGACTATCTCCGTAAATTAAATAAAGTGAAGATGAATGTTTTTGTAACAAGTAACTACTTTTGTACTTGTTATTTATTCTGCAAATATTCTAAAAAGCAAATAAGTCTTCGAGGACATTTCAGCTTTAGAAATGAGTAATTTTATTTAAATTCTCTCCAAAATGTAAATTTAAATCATTTCGGAATCCTTTTTGGTCGTTGTGAAATGTGAATAAAAAGTAGATGTTAGATTTGGCATATTTAAGTGTTTACTTTAAGTTGTATTTGTTTGTAGCAAATCATTCATAATATGATGCATTATAATCAAATATCGCTTACTTTATAAACGTACGTACTTTGATGGAGTTTATTTTTACACCTATTATTTGCTTCTTATTTCCTTGAAATTATTCAAGGTATGTGATTTAATGTATCCATAAAATAGTAAATGGGACTTCCAAGGCATATACTTATGCTTGATGCAGCTATCAACATATTAATGAAATAAGCTTAAATAAATAAATAGAAGTTATTAGTAATCGAAAACATTTCTTGAGATGTTTTGTTTTAGCAGAAAAACCTAAATTTATATATTGAGAGGATGATTCTAGAAATAGCACGGTTGTGGTATCTTTTCACAATTTTCCATTTTTAGTATTTGCTGTTTCACAAAATAAGGCATTTTCCTGATAACAAATTGTACTATGATAATATATTGTGAATTGTGCTGAAGTTGAAAAATAATTTCAACAACTTTTTTCAACCTCATTGTTTTTTGAAAGAACAGCTTTCTTAAAGTTAGCGGCTGAATATAAATTGAATGTGAAAATAAAATGAGTAAATTTCTGCATTCAAAAAACAAAGCAAACAATCGTAGTTTTTTTATTTGCTCTAGATGTTTTTACTTTATCCAAAATCAAACAAATAAGAAACAACGAAGTAAATAAATAAATAAATAACTTGTTTGTTCATAAATAAATGATTTCCAGAAAAATGAAAAAAAAAATAGGGAGCTTAATTAATGCAATCAGTTAAACACTTTGCTTCGAGTAATCTTAATACAACAAAATGTCCTTAAATTCATCTCAGCTAATTTGCTATAGTTCTGAGACTTGATTAAAAAAACTAGACAATTATTTAGCACGAGTGTTAATTTGAGGAAAAATTTCAAGTACTATAACGAATAAAATAAAATATATTGGTATATTATGGGAAAAGAAAGAGACTTTTGAAAATGTCAAAATATAATAAAATAATTTGCTGTATAATTTTGGAAATCACACATGGGCAGGTTATTCAATTTTAAAATTGTAACGTTAAGACGATAAATCATATACAGAGATATTTTAAGACGATTAAACATATTGCTACGCATTCGACATCTCTAAACGTCTGGCATTCTTACTCTTTGCAGTAACTTAAAAAACATCAACGCTATTTCAGATAATCATTGTTGATGTCACAAGAATTTGGTTCAGGAAAATATAACGATAATTTTTATAAAAATTTCATTGTCACCAAAAAATTTTTCTAAAAATAATTAATTATAATTTTTATCGGCTTCTACTTAATAAAAAGCAATTGAAACTTTAGATTTTACAATACAAAAAACGTAAATTAATAAGGTATAAAAATTATTACTCATAATTCAAATTTTTTCGTTCAATAATAAATAAAATAATAAAAATAATAAATAATTGCAAAAAATTGTTTCTTGCCTGAAATCATCTTTAGGTAAATGATTTTCCTCGGAGGGTAAAAAAGTGATTTTTTATTTTTGCGGAATTAGTTTTAAATATATGACCGAAAATGCAAAAAGTGAAATTAACATTAAAGGAGCCAAGCTTTCATCCGCTCTCTTGACTAAACTATTAGGTTCACAATTTTTAAATTGCGGCTACTTCCCCGTATTTTAAGTGTCAGAATTCTAAGTGTGTAAAAAAAATATATTTATTCAGAAAAAGTATGTTTTTGTATGTGATTTCGTAACATAATTAATAGTTATCACTAAGTAATTAGCCCCCCCAGAAACCATTAAAATTGACACTTAGTTCGTGAAATTTTGCACACTGTACATATGCGTTAAAGACACGGGAGAATCAACTATAAAATTCCCTCTAAACACCGGCTTGCACGCTACATCCCAGAAAAATAATTTTCCATAGAATTTGCATTTTAAAAATTATTTGTCAGCATACAGCTGTAATAAATCAAAAATTAATTTTGTAGTATGTTCTTTGGGGGGATAGTAGTTATCGACAATGTCATCTATGAAAATGTACCCCACCATAGAATCGAATTAACATGCCTTATATACTAGTGAATTGGAATTTTTTTGCAGTGGTAGATACACTACAGTACTCCCCCAAAAGAATTATATCTGTGATAGAATTAAATGAACGGATACCACTAGTTGATTCATTGCTGTCTTGTGAGAAGCTAGGAGAGCTGCATTAAGATCAGCGGAACTTTTTAAGTGCTGATCGTGAGAGCTGTATTAAGTTCATAGTCGTGGTTGCTCCTGTGTTGCCTTCCACAGTCGAGTGTATGCGTTGCACGTGATTGAGTCTAAGAAGCAACAGCGGGAGGAGGACAATGTCGCTGTCATAAGTAACAAGTGAACTATTCAATGTGGACCTTCAATCGAAGTCGGCGTGATCATATCTAAGTGGGAGTTTCTGTAAAGGTAGGAATGTTCACATCACGTCCGAAGGTCACCAATGTGGGGAGAGTCGATACTGACAATGTCAACATTCATCTATGAAAAGGTACCCCAACATGTAATCGAGTTAGCATGTCTTATATACTAGTGAATTGCAATTATATTTATGTAGTGGTAGATACACTACTAGGAGTTCATTATCCTAGATTTCCTATGTTAGGTTATCAAAAGTAAAATAAATTTTAATAATTTTGCAACTTGTGAGTAACATCGTCACCGAATGAAACCACGTGTTTCCTCTAATGATACTCTTTCATAGTGTGTCTCTATAAAATCAATTAGTGGAAACTCACAAGAACTAATGGAAACATTTGAAGTTATCTACTAATCCATGGAAAATAATAGTAAATTCTGAATATTACATTTTAAGTCATACTGTATGCAAAGTTAATCTTACTTTCAGAGAGTTAGAATTCTTGCTCAGATTATGTTAAATCTAATAGTATGAAGATGCACAGGAATATGCAACAAATAATTTAAAAAAAGGAAGGTTGTGTAATAGGTGCCATGAATGTGTAGGATGGTGATATTTGGGTTATAATCCGTTTCTGTGGAAAGTAAATTAAATTAAATTAAAACCGTTAATCTTAGCAAATGACAAACAAGAGTTTTCTCATACAGTAGACTTGTTTCTATTCAGGGCTTTCTGTTTAAAAAAATAATCATTATATTTACTCGTTTCCAGAAAAGTTATAGAAAAAAAATTACTTTCAAACTTTTTCTTGAATACAAATGAAGATTGGTACAAATTTATAAAATAGCCAATACACTGATGAGGTCATAATAAAATCACAATGAGTTATCACAAGGTTAAAAAAGATAGAATTGCAAAGCGATTGTTATTCAGGAACTTCACGATAAATACGGACATACACTGTAATAGTATTTTTATATGACTTTTGTTGTTACAAGCCAAAATAAAATTACTTGTCCAAACATTCTCCAACTCTTTTCATTTTATTCAACGTACACATTTTTTTGGTTATTTCTTTGAAAAGGACTGAATTATGTAATCTGAAAGAAAAAAACCGTACGTAAAAAAAAATAATACGACTCTAGGCTAAGAAATGTTTTTTTCCTCTTTATTATGGGTCCCATGTTCTTCTTTTTCCGTCAACAAGAGTTCATCGCCAAATAGCTAACTAATGTTTTCGCCAATCGCACAAAATAGTTACAACAATCCAAGAGGAAGGAGATCTTCTTGTAGAAATAATAGCTGAGAGTGATGCAAAGACAGAAAAAGAAACAAAAAAGTCTTTGGACTTCGAATGGGCGTTTCGGAAATAAATTGCAAATACGATTACTGAAAGGCTCTTAGCAGAGGAAAAACGAAATGGAGCAAGACTTAAAGGAATAAAAAGAAAGCTTTACGAAGGTTTCGGGAAACCCATACTCCTGCCATCCATTTTTCTTCCAGGGCTCTGATCAAAGGTAAATGGTAAATCAATTGCGTACGTTTCCGTATTTTAACAATGAGATATAGCTATTGATTTCTATACAATTGATTTTTCGGCCCGATGCCTTCCTTACATATGGATTGTATTTTAACTTCGCATCTGTCTAATACGTACCCACGTGGAATGGAATTGAAATTTATTTATTTATGTGCATTTAAAAGTTTTCTTTGAAGGTAAATGATCAATGGTATTGCTGTAGTACCTTACTTTTGTGGAGATGTTATTAGTAATGAAGATTTAACATCCATTATTTCGGAAAATATTTATTTATTACAAACCTAAAAGGTTTTCCGAACTGATAAGATTGAAAAATTTAAGTTCCAGCTCTTTCTAATTCAAGATCGAATTCCTCCTTTCCTTCTAATTACGTTTATAAACTGGTTTTTGTTTCAACAAATAATAAAATATCTCATTACTTTTCTCAAAATCAATCTAGTTATTTATTTCTTAGCTCTGTATTTACATTTGAAATTATGAATAAAATTTTAAACTTAGTACTAAAGATTATTATTTTCTTCTGGGTAAGACAGATGTAAGAATTTATTTTTAAGTTTTTTATTATATGTTATGGCATCATTTTAATATCTTTTTTACTTCATTAGGTTTACATAGTTTTGCAATTATGTTTCTTCAAAATTGCACTTCTAAATCTTATTTTCTGATGTATGGATACTGCAATATTTCAAAGCATTTTAACTATTTTATATAACTTCATTTAAGGACAATTTATATTTTAAACATTATAGGCAAATTAAAGGCAATTTAAATTTTCAGAAAAGAAAAGCAAGAAAAAAACTGGTCAACGTTCCATTATTCTACCCTCTATGCTAAGAATAAACTAAATATCCAAAGAGAAAGGATGTAAAATGGTTTTTCTTGCGTTCAGTAGAATAATTAAAAATAGTGGGGGAGGTCTATCAAATTATCATGAAATTCTTCTAATAACTATAAAAAAATTTCTAAACAAAAACGTTTTTTTTTTTTGCTATATAACTATATAAGTAAATCTTAATTTTTTTGTTCCTTAGCATGTATAAAAATTTATTCGAAAAATTTAAGGAGTCATTTTCGGTAGGGGAAATATTAATTGATTTGTCAAAATTTTTTATGCATTAATAAATTTTCCAAAAATATGTGTGTAAATTGTTGTTGGATAGTTTTGTGGCATCATAATTGGAAATTAGAATTGAAATTGAGTGTGAGAAATAATTTTGTAGCAACGAACCAGATGACTTTGGTCAGGCCACGTTTTTTCACGAGTTGGAATATGTGCCCCATATGTTGTTGGAAAATCTACCCCTTTGATATATTACGACTTTGCAACTACCTGAACGAGTGCGGTGCAAGTTATTTGCAAAATCAAGTTGTCATTACTGGAAGAAAGAAAGCGCTTCTTTGCGCATACCATCTCAAAAAGATAAGTTTAATAATAGCACGTTTGTTTTAAGTTCTAATAAAGATCTGAAAGTGTATTTACCATTTTAAAAAGCATAATGAAAAGTACAGCTCTTCTGAAGATGTAACAGCAGCTACTGAGCTTATACTTTAGTAGAAGATGGGAGCTGTATAAGTTCAGCCAACTCATTCCCTAACGTCATATTTGAGCATAAGTAAAATGAGTTATAAGACGTGTCCCTATTTAAAATGCGTACATGTTTCCCCTTCTACGTCTTCAACGAAACATAATTTGCAAAATATCATTGTTTAAAATCTATTTATAAAAATAATATTTTGAATAAAATGATTCTTGAAATAAATCAAAAATCATTCATATCTCCATAATAAAACTGTATATTTTTTAAAAATATTTACCGAACTATATCCCATTCGGAACTGTCTTAGTTCAAACTGTGTAGGCTTCAAAGCAGTTTGATTAAAGACGATATTGAATATTTTATTCCACAGCTCATTGCAAAATAGTATTCTAAATATTAAAATTTCACTCATTAACTCTGCCTTAAATATTTCAATATTAAAGAGGATCCATTTCAAAAGGGCTCCTATCATTCGTATTCCATTTGAATTGGCAAAGAGACGTACTGTATAAATATTAAATGACTATTTAGAAACAAATAATTTGTTTACGGGCTCAAAATTTCCCGTTAAGTTACATAAATACTATTTGTCACAAATTTAATTTTGGTAAATGCAGCAAATCCCACTGACTTATTGATGTTTACATTATTATTGAAATAATCCGAAAAATTTATGATAGTTTTCAGAAAGTTCTTAAACTTTTAATGTACTCATCAGCTTTTGGGAAAGTTAAATGATGTGCACTATTACCTATATTCCATGAATATATCTTTAAAAACCAGAGATTGAATATGATTAATCCTTCTCCTTAAAGAATTGGGTTATTTTGATAGAGATTCTGTGGAACGAAGTTCAGTTCTTATAACAAAAAATATATAACATAAGCGTGCATTTTTTTCAGCTGAAGTTCTGGTTTTAGTTCCAAAATTACAAAATATATACACAATAAATCAATACAAAAAGGATAAATTTATAAATTATATAACATTTTCCATGTGCAAGTCCATTTTGGGTAAATCCGTGGATAAGAACGGGAAATTCATGTTCCTTTCTCCCTCTCTTTTTTTTTCATTAAATAAATGTTAGTTTTCTAAAATTAACAAAATTTTATAACCAAATATCAAACTTATCAATTACAAACTTCTTTAAAATATCCAGTATAATATTAAAGAAATTTAAGCGGATGCATTGGCACAAATGAATTTTGGTTCATTTTGCTACTTTAAAGTTTTTTTCTTAAGGCGATCGGCCTGTGTAGGGGGCAGGGAACTGTCCTTGCATCAGAAAGGTTCTGGGTTCGAATCCCGGGCAAGGCATGGATGTTTCTTTCTCTCTATCTGTGTTCTGTGTCCTTTCACCTTCGTGTGTGAATGCGACCCGCCCTATAAGCGGGTTGTGGTTGTGTGACGTGGGCGACGCTGCTCCACAGCCGTGGCTTCGCCACTGGTGCCCACTGGGTAACGAAAAGAGAGTTAGCAGTTCTGGCATTTTCTGTGGCCAATGGACAATAGTTCCAAGTGCCCATCATTGGAAAAAAAAAGTTTTTTTCAATCAAATTAAGTTTAGAGATTGGGATTTTATGACTATTCAGAATTAGTTTACAATATAAAAATACGTTTAAACATTTAAACATATAAAAATACGTTTAAACACTTAAACAAAACGTTTAAACATTTAATTAACGTTGCAAAACGTTTAATTTTATTCCTGGGCCAGAATGAATATAGGGTAGGAATGGGACATAAGCTGTACCTTTTATTTAATATTACTTCTAACTTGGTAAAAATGCATGTAGTTTTTTACTTATAATAAAAGATGAATGCCTTTTCAGTGTTAATTATAATGTTTTCAAAAGTAGGCTAAAAATTTTATTAGAATTTTAGAAAGATTTCTCATTTTTGCCATGCCCCATCTATCTCCTGTGTTTCTTATAGTAGTTTATCTTTCGCATCTTTTTCTTAGCATGAAAAAATTGTAACAGTATAACCTTTGATCAAACATCAAAATTTTCCTTCTAAACTTGATCTTGTATTTTTTATTCTTTTCAAATTTTTTTTTTCATATTTTATATGTTATGAAAACTATATGGGTAGAATAATTGTAAGAGTAACCTTTAATCAAGTATCACTATTTCCTATTTTTAAACATGATCTTGTATTTTTTATTCTTTTCAAAAATTATTTTTCATGACTTATTATAATTATGAAAACTATGGGGTTAAATTTGAAAAATCACAACTTTTATATGCAGCTATCAACTATTATATTAATCTGCCAACTGTTTTTCATTTATTAATAAGAGTAGCAGGAAATAAATTCATGAACACTGTAAGCTAAATAAGACAGCAAATACATTATGGATCTAAAAACATTGTAAAAAAAAATGCAAAAGCCATCACAGCAATGTGAAAGGAGGGATGAGCACATATTCTAGTTATCCTGTAATTAATACTATGCATTGATTTTTTAATTCGGTAGTATTCTATTAGTATCAAAAGTTTGGAATTTCTTTTAATTTTACCAAGTTAGCAAGTTCGATTCTTCTTTTTATTTTACCTTTTATTTTAAATGATGAATATTTGTCTAATATTGTAACTCATTTTGAAACAGAAAAAAATAACATAAATATCAATCAACTTTTTTTCTAAAACTCTATGTTAATTTTTTTATTTGTTATAAACAACTACACACAAATTTTGTTATTTTATGAAAATACTTCTGCAGATAGATAGATCCCTCAATGGTAAAATTATTCCAGATCACATGGTCTTTATTATTTTTAATTTCCTTGTTCCATTTTTTCCCATTTCATGTTTGTATTAGACAAAGTTTGCAATGCATTTCAATTTCATTACTTTGTGTGAGTCAAACAGGTTGATTCAGACGCAGTATAACTACTCAAATTTGTTGAGCTTGAGTTGAACCATTCATTTACACTCTATATTATCTATTCTACGACTGCAACACAAGTAAAAAATTGACTTAATAAATAAACTACAATTTATTTTCTATGCATTTACCATCGAATAAAACTTCTAAACAATTTAGTAATATGTTTATAAAAGTTAAATTAAACTGCGTTTTAATTTAATTTCGTTTAGGAAAGTTCTGTGGGGGCGGAGTTACCGACAATTCCAACCTTCATCTATCAAAAGGTACCCCCCGCCCCCACATTGGTGACCCGGACGTGATTTGAACACGCAGTAACACCCACTTCAATCTGGTAGCTACGCCACAATACTCCCCCACCAGAATTTTATCAGGGATAGAATTAGATGAACGGATACCACTAGTTGCTGTACTTGTGAAAGACCAGGAGAGCTGGTTTTTAAGGTCACCGGATTTTTGAGTGCTAAATGTGAGAGGTGTATTAACTTCACAGTCGCTTCTCTGTTGCCATTAGCAGTCGAGTGTATATGTTGTGCGCGTGTGAGTGAAACTGAGCAGCAACAGCTTGAGGAGGTGGATAATGATGCAGTCACAAGTATCAAATCAACTGTTCAATGTGGACCATCTAACGAAGTGGACGTTACTGTCAAGATTTTTGCGAAGTGGGCATTACTGCGTGTACAAATCACGTCCGGAGGTCACCAATGTGGGGGGAGAGTTAACGACCATGCCAAGGGGGAGAATTGACGACCATCTATTAAAAGGTACCTCGTGATTGAATGAAGTTAGCATGTCTTATATACCAGTGAATTGATGTTTAATTTTCGTAGTGGTAGTTACGCCACAGCTCTTTAAATTTACGAATTAATTTAAGATTACTTAATTTCATTAATCAAAAACAGTTCGTACATTGAGAAAAAAGAAAGATCAAAGCTACCAGAATAAGGTAAAACTTACAGTCCTTCCGGCTCTATAAGATTACCAAAAAGCACAGTAATTTCTACAGAAGCTCTTTATTAATGATTGATTTTGGTGAAATTAGTAATAATATATTGTCTTATAATATGTGAAATTTTTTTTTAAATGTGATAAAATTGAGTAATTTTTTCATGATACTTTAGACCATGGCATAAAAACTATTTTTTCGGTTAAATTTGCTTTTTAGTACTGTATTTGCTAAATGTGTGGTAATAAGAACTATAGTTTGGAAAATCCGAGATTTCGGTAAACCGTTACCATGAAAACGGAAAAAGTATTAAATGAATGCTTTATTTTTGTTTTATTAAACAGAATTATGTTTTTTTTTATCAGAAATGTCATTACCAAACAGCGCAGCAATTTTGCTTGATTTTTTATTTATTTGTGTAGCTATAAAACAGTTTCGATTGATTTGAGGTATAGTTTTTTTTTTTGTGCTTCCAAACTGGAAAAAAAATAATGAAAACTTTTCTTGCGTTCAACTTTAGCGCGACCAAAACAACAAAGAAAAGAAAAAACAATACATTATCGGTGAATATCATTTGAAATCTAAACAAGATTTTTTTTCCTCCACTCTTGAAAGAAAAATAATAGTTGGAAGCAAAAGTTTCATTGGATAGCATTGGAAAAATTTCCATAAATACAATCAGTGTCTGTTGGTTTTTTGGGATAAGCAGTAAGCAATGACTCGATTTCAAAAACTGTTTCGGAAGTCACATTTCTCGGGTAGTTTAGCAATACTACGATAAAATTCGAATAGCAGTTATCGCTTATCTTTTGAAGAAGAAGGAAACGAAAAAATAAATCGTTTGTTAAATGATGTATGGAAATTTTTCCCGACGGACCTAGCCATTTTTCTTCCTTTTCTAATATATTTGTTTATTTTTTAAACATTTTTTTACGTTGTTTGAGCACTAAAATATAACAAAGTGGGCAAGCTTTGAAGTATTTGGAAACATTCAAGCGATTAGCGAGGAGACAGTATCAAACAGAAGAATTTGGCACTCCAGTAAAATAAATGGAATATGCAAATATCTCAGCCTTGGAAAACCATTTTTCTGTCTGTAACAAACCCCAGGCACTTATATTTATTTATTTTTACAAAAATGAAATATATGTAAGAAAATAGAAAAGTAAGATGTGGATCATTTATGTAAAATAAGGTATTAATATTTTGTTACTTTATATACT
The DNA here is from genome assembly GCF_982258835.1 of Parasteatoda tepidariorum. Lineage (NCBI taxonomy): Eukaryota > Metazoa > Arthropoda > Arachnida > Araneae > Theridiidae > Parasteatoda > Parasteatoda tepidariorum. Next base: position 70,046,515 of record NC_141761.1, on the reverse strand, counting down.
AATAAATTATTTGTAATTCACAATAGACATATAAAAGGACGCTTAAACTTACAGTTAAAATTTGTCTTCAAACCTGAATTTACATTAACTTTCTTTTATTTTTTCCCACTTAAGATTTCGGAGTTAAGTTTCAATTTTAAACTCCCAGAATCTGAAAGTGTTATTCAGGCTAAGTGTTTAGTAACACACTTAAAATGCATTTTGTGATTTTAGTATATTAGTAAAGTACAATACCTTAGCTTCCTAATAAATACTGGTGCGCCGAATTTAAAAATTTCCACATTTTGTTCCTTATTTCCATAACAAGTGAAGGGCTACATCAATTATCAGAGACTTGCGGTCTTGATATGAAACTATAAAAAAAATACGTTGTTTTACATAATTGCTTAAAATATCTGTAAAATCTACTTAATTTTTATTTATTACAAATAAAAATTTTATTTATTACAAATAAAATTTTTATCTATTACAAATAAAATTTTTATTTATTACAAATAAATTTTTTATTTATTGCAAATAAAATTTTATTCACTACAAATAAAATATTTATTTATTACAAATAAAATTTTTACTTATTATAAAAAAACTATAACAGATGACAAAATTAAATTTGTAATATTGGTAGTATATTTGACACAAATTTTTTCCCAGGAAAAATTAACAACAAATTGCCACAATAAAATGTATAATTAAATAAATACATATTGATAAATACATATATACATACATAAATACATACTTGATTTTTTAAAACTCTGTAAATTCTTACAGAAGACATTGACATGCTGTTGACATACTGAATTTAGGAAATTTTAATTCAAAGTATTGAATAAAATAGAAATTTTCCAAAATTACATGTTAACATTAGGAACTCTTAAATTTTTCGTAAAATCATGTATTGGTTTTAATAATAATAAAACTCATCTTAGAATTATATATTAGCTTATCGATAATTCTTCAAAAACTAATTGTAATTCTCTAAATCGTTAATTTGTTTTCTTGCGGAACGCATTCACTTAAGAACTTAGAAAGATGCCCACGCAATGAATCATTATTCCCTACTTTCTACGATTTTCCCTTTTGGCAAATCAAAATTCTTTTCTTTGAAAAGGGTTTCTTCACCCTTTTGAGAAAGGGAAGAATTATTCAGATGCAACTTATGCTAATTGGGAGCTTTTGCTGAGGTTTTAATGAATTTCTGAGTTCTTTTCTCACGAAAGAATGTTTTAAATTCTAATTTAGCCCCCGGCGTGAAATCAAGTAATGCAATTCTATGTATATTTTTAAAAGCGAAAAGTGTTTTGGAATAAGTAATGAAAAGTTACAACAATCCAACACTTGATTTTGTAAGGGCTTTTCACCAAAATCTAATTAATGAAAGTTTCTTTGCATCTCTATCATCCATGTATTAAGTTCTTAAGTTGTTTTTGTCTGTTTATCTGTTATAAGAAGAGAGTTATATTCTTTCTAGAATTAATAAATGAAAGTGAAATAACTTTAATAATACAAGATTTAAAAAAAATTACGTTTAAAGCTCTTGATCGAGTTAGATGTTTAAAGTATATTTCAACTAAGTGTTACTCTTTTTAAATAATCGTTATTTTTTTCCTCATAATCTAAAAGTGTGAACCATTAAGTCCATTTTACATTACTCATCTTGTTGAAATTTTTAAATGATTTACAGTTTCAGAATGTATCATATTTTTTAAATTCTCTCAGAAAAGTTTCCACGATGCTGTTATGTAAGTACCAGATCCGATGAATAAAATCTATGGTGCTCTCTTGAAAATATTTAAAAATATTGTAGCGCTGAATCCATACGATTTATAATTAGAATTAAAAAGATGATATTCTTAAAGAAAAAGAAAATTAAAATTCTGAAAAGTGAATCAAGCCACTTAACTGGTTTGATTTAAAGCATAAAAATAAATTAAAGCATTTCCGTACATGGTTTGAGGTGATAGTTTTTAAAAATAATTAAAATTAAATCGTTAACAATACTAATTACACCTAATTGTAAGGTTTTTGTTAACAAATATAATAATATTCGTAGTTTGAATATTTAGACCTAATGGAACGTGAAAAATAAAAGAATTAAAAAAAATATTCTATAATAATAAAATTAAGAGTTTGTGTCTGTTTGTGTGCGTCTCTTATAACTCCAGAACCGTTTATGCCAGCATATTGAAATTCGACAGTGAGTGAAAGCAGTAATTTGAGCCCTTGATTATGAAAATCTTTCAAAAATTTCATTTAAATCGTTCTGCAGAGACATTTGAAAAATTTTTCATTGGTTATGAAATCCGTGATTTATAGTTCTCATTAAAAAAGTAGTTTATTTCACTTTATTTAATGTTTAATTATTGTTTATTTGTTACATGAGGTAGCATAGAATTGGATTACGTACACATATTAGTATTTCTGAAGTTATTTGAAACCAAGTATTTATTTTGTTTATAATTATGCTTTTAAAAAGGTGTTTCTAGAAAAATTTAATAATTTAAATTCATCTTTGAAAGTTGAAGTAGAAAAAAGTTATGAAGGAAAAAAAGTTATGAAGTAGAAAAAAGTTATGAAGTAAAAAAAAGTTAGGAAGTAAAAAATCATAATTATTGTAAATATAAAACTAATAAAAAATTTTCATCATCACTTTCGGTCTTTTTTACGTAGAAACTAATCTCAGGAGTTTTGAAAGAGTTTTGAAAGTTTATTGTTTCATTTGATTAAAATTGTTTGTTTTTTTACAATATTGGCTTAAAAAAGTTAGTCGGGTACTTAATTTTTGTAATAGTTACTAATTGAAGTAATAAAATTAAGTATGAGCAAATTTATAGTTATTATACTACTCATTCTCTTAAAGGAAGCGTAAAAAATTGCCAAGCTATTGTTGACACTAATGATGCGCATTTAAGTTTCATGCTTGGTACTAATTATGAGAAAAAACTTGCTGCTTTCTAAAAAGCAAAAGTAACAAAAATTATTTTACTAATTTCAGAAAAGTAAAAAAATCGCCATAACATCTTCAAAGCTATAAACGTTTAATTAACTTCAGTAATACGCATTACTGGCATTATGATTATTGGGGCAGTTTTAATAGTAAATACCAAATAATAATAGTTTAATTCCAGAAATACTGCGCAATGTACCCTGTATTAAATTAGTACAGTTGGTACCTGCTTAAACTGAATCAATACTGTGCAGTTTTAATATCGATCAGTGGAAAAGGATTCTTATAGCCAATCGAAATGGACTGGTCAAACGGGAGAAAACTGCCTGATAATGATAAATTTTGACTATCATGAGTAGGCATCTAGCAATACTACATATAGTTAATCTTTATTTTGATGTGGTCCAGGCTCTCAGTAGCCCAGTCCCCTTCTCAACTTTAAAAAGGATTATTAGATCAAAAATCAATGGGGATTTCCATCATCAATTGTCAGAATGGGTAAAAACCAAAGTGTAGAGAGATCTTCGACAGAACACCATTCCAGACTGGCAGCGAAGCGGTGGCTCAGTTTCGACTATATACCGGCCATGACTGCCTAGCCGCGTGCCTGTTTCGTTTAGGGCTGGCACCTGATCCCTATTGTTCTCTGTGCATGAGCCAAGCTGTTCTGGATGGCAGCCACATCCTGTGCTGCAGGGCCCTCCGCGGGTCGTCGTCTACCGAGCGATATTGGGAAGCAAGAACGCACCTGAGGAAATTTTTGCTCTTTAACGTGTCAATTCACCTCTGCCATTTGAAATAAAGAAAAAAATTTAAAAAAAATTTGATGTGATACACAGGGCGATCAAAAGAAAAAGACCATCCTAAATATCTTTTGATCTAAGAATAGAATTTTCAAGATAAATAATACATAAAATATGCCAGAAAATTAATTTTTGATTTATTAGAGCTGTCAGTTAACAATTCTCTCATATTATAAAATCGTAATCAAATGCTATGATAAACTCTTTCTTTGGAATACAGCACATGAATCAGTTGCTGGAGGAGGTTTTAAAGTACACAGTATGTTATGTTTTCGAATATATGTACAACAAATGTGAAGTAAACCGGTTTAGAATTACTTATGGCAATACGGCACATAATCATATGCATACACAATGCATTAAAATTTTGCTATATTTTTACATAGATATGAAAAACAATATTTCCATATCTCATCATATGATATGGTTTAAATCTCCACCCATTGGGGTTGAATCTTTGAATAAGAAGTGGGTTAAATAACTTGTTTCTAGTCACATACGGCCCGGGGAGTGAAATTGTAGAGCCTATGTATCTGTTCACGTATGAGAGACAAACATCGTGTTGATTCTAGAAAATGTTATTGTTGTTGTTGTTTTAATAATTTATGTATAAGATGAATAAATATTTTTCGTACGCGGTAAAAAAAATCAGAAATTAATTAATCAACATTGCGTCATCATACACAAAACTGAACTACGTAAGACATCGCAATTAAATCCATGAAAATAAATCGGATTTCCTTTTTCATATTTTTTTTGTTGCTTTTCAATGCAACTTAAAGTCATTAGATTTAAAAATAAATCGTGTATTTAGAAGTGTAAATCATCGAGATAATGATTATTTTATTCTGTAGCTTTACAGAATATTAGTATTATTTTATTCTATTCCGCTTGGTGTCTTAGATCACGGCCTACTCATGATAGTCAGAAGTGACCATAATCATGCGATTTTTCCCCTAAATTTATACTGTTTCGCGGTCAATACATTTATTTATATTCAAACAATATTATGCTTTTAATTTAAGTTCAAATTAGTATAATTTTCTATTAATTTTGTTCTCAGTTTGAAATGTATTTTTATTATTTCAATTACCTTTAGTTTCACAAAATTTTGATTTACGGAAATGCGTTTCAAAAAGGTTACTTTAAATAAGATAAAAACATGATTTTAGATGCTAATTTAAAAAATGCTAATTTGAAGACGTGACACTTAGTTACCATCTATATTGAGAGTGCCTGACATGAACAAAATCAAAGATAAATAATAAAAATAATTCTGAATCTTAATACGAGATGAATTAAAAGCATATAAATACAATAAAGATATAATTTTCTTATGTTATTTTAAAAAGAAGAATTTGAAGAAATAATCAAAATAACATTAATTTCATATTTTATTTATTTGATATAAAAATAATTGAAATAAATAGTTACGAAAAGATATCAGGAACAAATTTTTTTATGAATTCGATTCATAAAAAATTTTTATGCTTTATATAGAGCGACATTATTCAAAGTATTCTAATGTTCCATGACAAACTAAAAGACACATGCATTGATAATGATAACAATATTATGGTAAGCTTGGTTAATGATACTTAATAAATTCATTATCACAATGAATTGGAAGTATTCAATATATTAGACAAGATGTCATTATATTCAACATAACTCCATTCATCAAAGAACCAAGCTTTAAAATACAATTAAAAAATATAAAATATGAAAATTTTTATCATTACCATTTAAACTTTTATCTGAAAAACTATTTTCCTTACGAACATGACAGATTATTCAAATAAAAATGATTTTTTTTTATCACGATTACTTGTCAATGTCCGTGACATAATTTTTGAGATTGCCAGAGACAATGCAGAGCAAAAAAAATTTCCTTATGTTCGCCGAAATTTTAAAAAAAAATCTTAGTAATAGTTAAGCTTAAACTTCTTTCCTAGTTCCTAATAGTTTCCAAACTTTCAATTCACTATCCTATTACTCCAGAGTTCCAATATAATAAGCTGAAAAGATTTTTTAAAAAAAAAGCTAAATTCATGAACACACGGAAGCCATAATAATACCAGTGAAATGGTTTTTAAGCATATTTTTCTTAAATAATGTGCTGAGATTGTACTAATTTGTAGTTCATTAGTCACTTTAGAAAAAACTGCTTTCAGATTCACAGTCAATTTTTTCTATCGCCATGGATCAATACTTACCCACATAATTGTCCAAACATTGAACAGTATTTAATTTAAATATACCTCAAAAAATATAGTTTTAAATTTCCGCTACTATTAAGAATTGTACTAGCACTTTGGTAATGATGTTGGCAAAATTAATAATAAAATATTGTTTTATAATATGTGCTGAAACTTAGTAAATGTGATAAAATTTGGTAATTTTATTGTGATACCTTCATATGGCACAAAATCCATTTATCCGGTTAAATTTACATTTTAGTTTAGTATTTTTCACTAAATGTGTGGTAGCGAAAACTATAATTTAGAAAATTAGAACGGAATGAACGGATACTAAATTATTTCTTTTATATACCATATATTTTGGCTTTATAAAGCAAAATTAAGTTTGTTTGTTTTTTACTAGAAATGCCGCTACTATTCATCACGGTAATTTTACCAGAGCTTCATTCTCCGTGCAATATTGAAACAAAAACATCGATTGAAAGACTAAGTTAAGAAATACCTTCTAAAAATAACTTAAAATGCATGTTATTTTATTGAACGGTGTTGTTGCCTTAAGACTTCATCGAAATCCTTCAGGAAAGACTTTGATCTTACTAACATAGATTTTTTTTTAGCAGATAGATTTTAGTTGGTAATAATTTGACATTTAATCGATATCGAAATCCTAATAAATTTGAAGCTCGTTATAACCCTATGTATTATTTTTGCCAGGAAAATTGGGTTGGCTTTTATTTTAAGAAACTTCAAGTCATCCATCAAAACAAATCAATAAAAATGTGACACATTTTCATTCATTTTTATCCTCCCAATTTTTAGTATCTTTTCTAAAGTTGATGTCTTATACTTAAAGATAAAAATAAACATTTCTCTTAAAGGCAACTTTTTTTTACTAGAAATAAGTTTATGGAGATTTAACTAACTGAATATCTAATAAATCATCTATGAAAATTGCTCTCAGTGAAAATAAGAAGCTAAAATTAAATGTATTGGAGAATAAGTAAGAAAAAAAAGATGAAAATATTTAATCCGTGATTAATAGTTTTAGAGATCTGCTTGAACTTTTTCTAAAATAAAGTTGGAAAAATTTGCTTTATTAATATAGTATTTAATTAAATATATTTCTAAACTAAGTATTTTATGAATTATATTTAAATTATTGATTTTGAAAAAAAAACGATAATCTCGGTTCAGTAGAGAATTAAAACTGAAATTTTTTTCTGATCAAAAATTAATTTTTATCAGTCAAATATTTTGTTCTGGTAACTTCACGAGCCGCACCTATAGAACTCCTGGTTATAGAACTGGTTCATGAAAAAATGCTTCATCAACTGCGATTTGAAATCCTGTTTAATATTGAAATTTTTAACATTGAAATTTTTGTAAACTTCGAAATATATGATTTAGCAAAGGTCCGAAGATCGAAATGGAAGATCTCAAAGAGATCCACCACGACAATGTGAGGCCTCACTCATCTTTGGCTACACCTACCAAAATTATTGAAGCTTAGTTGGGATGCCGCATTACCCAAATAGACTTGACCTTGCACTATCTGCCTATCATTTATTTCGAAGTTTACAAACTTTTCAAACGGTAAAAAATTCAGCAGGAACTATCACTTCAGATCGCACTAAGTTGAAATTTATACCAATGAGTATCAGAAGCTCTATGAGCGAGAGATCATTAAGTTACCAGAATGTTGGCGACAGATAATAGAATAGAATGGAAAATATGTAACTGACTGAAATTCATTTTTTTCGTATAGAAAAAAATTAGCTTTAATTCACATTAAAAAACCAAAATTACTTTCTTTTTAACCCAGTATTTTGTTATATGAGTCGTTTTTTATGCTGGTATTAGTTAACATTTCTTAAAAAGAAATTATAATTAGTGATTGAATCACTGATGAATTAACAGCTTCAATTTTCACTAGTTCCCTTTCTTTAACATTCCTTCACGCTGGAATGTCTGGAATTTCCTGTCCGGTCTTTTGGATTTGCACGTAGTCAAACCTAAAATGTCAGTGGAGTTGATTAAAAATCTGCTGTATTTCCAGTGGGAATAGTTTCTAAGTTAATGGCGAGATATCAATTGTGGGCAGAAAAAGGCTGCTTTTCGTTGGCAAGTGGGCAGAAGCAGGCTTTGGCATAAAAAGAATGATGGTAAAAAGATTGAGAATTTCAGATGGTGGGAGAGTGTCAAGTAAAGATTAAGAAATCTCACCAATCCACGTGTTGCTTTTAAATTTCGAAATGGCGCAGAAAACTAAAATGTAAATATGTAAAATAATTTTAAGGATTCGGTATTAATCTCGAAAAGAAATTCATTTCTCCACTGATGTGTCGACTATGGCTGATATCCACCATTGATTGAGCCTCGTAGCCAAACCTTCTTTAATCTCTGAAGAAGTTTGTTTTTTCTTGCATGATGCGAAGTATTGATAAGAGTTGTAATATGCTAGACTGCCTGCCCTCTGTAATTAATTTCATGTGATCGATTCCGTAAAACTAAGCCATTGATGAGGCTGACATATCTAGCTCTTTCTCTCCTAGAGTGTCTAAAAAAATAGTGATGCAATGGTGTTTTTCTTTTAAAAAAAAGGACTGATTTTTAAACATCAAAGAATCTGTATTCATTTTTATCAAATTCGAACTTTTAATTAATATAAACAATTGTCTCATTTGAGTCCTGATGAAGCATTTTTCACGGGATTTTCTACAGTGTATCCAGAATTACTTATACAGGGTGTCCCAAAAGGTCGTTTACAAACTTAACATGCTGGTCTGTCATGTCATGATGAACAAGATTTACATAGGAACTTGTGTCCGAAAATTAAAACTGCGACCGCTAGAGAGCGATAGTTGCACGAAAACGGGAGAGTGGGAAAAACAATCATTTCAGGCGTGGACGTTGAAGGAGAAGGATGAATGAGTTTAGTAACGCCAAAATGGCCGACATGCATTACGTATACGGCGCCGCTCATGGAAATGGACGAGCCGCGGCACGGACGTACCTTAAGCGCTTCCCAAACAGACGTCAACCAAGTCATGTTTTGTTTGAACGATTGCACCGCAGATTATGTGAATCAGGTGCTTTCGTAGCACGTAGCCACATCGGTCGAGAACGTGCTACACGCACACCTGTCGTAGAGGAAACCGTGCTACAGGAGTATGCCATCAACCCGCAAAGAAGTCTCCGAGAAGGCGAATGTGTCTTGGGTGTAGCTCGTTCCACCATAATGCGCATACTGCACGATGACATGCAACACCCTTACCACTTCCAAAAAGTACAGGCATTGTGCGCTGACGATTATCCCAAACGCATTGCATTCTCACGCTGGTATTTGCAACAGCGGGTCGCACAGCCAGATTTCCCATCATGGATTTTGTTTTCTGATGAATCCTGCTTTACACGGGATGGTGTCGTGAACCTGCACAACATGCACGTATGGGCGCATGAAAACCCAAGATGTACACGTGCCCATGCACATCAACAACGTTTTAGCGTAAACGTTTGGGCTGGTATTATCGGTGACATGTTGATTGGCCCTTACCTTCTACCTGAACGCCTCGAAGGCAATACCTATCGCATTTATTTAGAAAGAGTTTTGCCGGATCTGATGGGTGACGTTCCAGCCGCTACACGCCGAAACATCTGGTTTCAGCATGATGGAGCGCCTGCCCACTTTAGCTATGTTGTTCGAGAATACCTCGATAGGATTTATCCTAATCGCTGGATCGGTAGAGGCGGACCAGTCCCATGGCCACCGCGATCCCCCGACCTGACTCTCCTGGATTTCTACCTGTGGGGACACATGAAGTCCATAGTGTACGAGACACCTGTGACATCGGACATGGATCTTATCGCCAGGATCGCGGAAGCGGCAGCACGTGTCCGTGACACTCCTGGCCAATTTGAACGGGTTCGTGAATCCATGCGCCGACGCTGTGAAACGTGCATTGTGGCGAATGGAAGGAATTTTGAGCATTTGCTGTGATGTAATGATGTTTTATAATAAAAATCATATTAACACCGCTATCGATATCATTTTTTTTCTCCTCATCCAAACCTGCACTTATCGCCCTCTAGCGGTCTCAGTTTTAATTTTCGGACACAAGTTCCTATGTAAATCTTGTTCATCATGATATGACAGACCAGCATGTTAAGTTTGTAAACGACCTTTTGGGACACCCTGTATTACTTAGCATAAGTATTTGAATTTGCTGGTAGTAGGGTAGAGCAGAAAGTATACAAGTTGATATTTTTTAACCCATTCTATTATCTATTTTAGTATTTGTAAAAGAAACAAACTTATGTGCAATATTTCGTAACACTTTCTCATGCACTTCATACACACTCTCATATTTCGTAGTACTCTCTAACTTGAGACATGCATGAGAAATTTGAAACTTTGGAGTCATATGTATCTGAAATGCGTTCATCATAACTTACTTCCTGTTTGTTTGATGTCAAAAACATTGTCTAAAGTTTAGTTAGTTCATATTTCAAATCTATTACACCTCAACAAGAATAACTTCATAACTCAAATAATTATTTCAGGAACTTTTGAAGGTACTTACAATATATAATATAAGTAACTCAATATCATTTATAAAAACCAATAAGTTGTACTCATTCTGCTTTCTGTTCTATTTGAGTTTTGATTTCGAAACGCGTTTTTCAAAACTTTAAAAATAAAGAAGTATTTCTGAAATTTGCCTCTTTCGCTTGAATAATTATTTATGACACCTAATATTTAATATTTTTGTTTGTTTTCGAAAAATATTCTAAGAACATACATTAACGGTGGTTATTATGTATTCGAATATTTCTAAAAGTAAATTGAATATTGTTTCTCTTTCAACTTCCTGAGCTAAAAATTTTTCAATTAAAGTTAACAGTTTTGTTATAAACTAAAATAAAATTTTATACTGAAGCTTTATTTAATCAGATGCTGAAAATTGCAAATTTCAATGTACAGTTAATCGAGTAGTTTTATCTGACTCCAAATGCCGTAAAGCATTCTTATCGATTAATCGGCAAGCATCGACGCCCTGATTAATCGATAAGAAAGATGAATTGATTTAAAGGCCTAACTATTGTTCACATTGTGTACAACTGAGAGGTGGTTTTAGCTAGCGAATGTAATCATGCATGGCGTTGCATCTTTGTGAAAATTCCGTTAATTGATTTAGTGGAATAGCGTAAATAGTAGAATTTACGAAGTTTTAAATCGATTAATGCCTTTAAAACAAATTCGCTCTTTGTTTCTAAAATAGCTACTGTTTAAAATGCGAATATTTTCAATAAAATTGTAACAATTTATTGAATTTAGCAACGTCTCACAACAGTTCTACTTTATACAAGAAAAATGTAAAAAACTTAAAATTTAGGTTGGACGCAGTACGAATTAATCTGTTCTCTATAAAGATGGTCCTCATTTACAAAACTTTTGGACACTTATTGCTGTTTCCGTTATTGAATAATTACTAATGTTTTAAATATCAGATGTTATTGAAGTTTACCGCAAAGTTTATTAAGTAATACATGTTACATTTTCTTAACTATAACTATAAATGAATCAATTTCAAAAATGTTTTAAAATTTAAAAAAAATTAATTAATATTTATTTGTGATATGATAAAAACTATTCTAAAAAGAAGTTATTTTAAATATTAAAGACTAATAAAACTATCTTAAAAACTAATAATTCCTTAAAAAAATTGTTCTTAAATTTTTACTTAATTTTATTACTACCGAGAAATGAGCATAAAAATTAGAATAATTTCAATGATATTTTTATAAAAATCACATTTTCAATGTTATGTTTTCGAACACATAACAAAAAAAGTCATTAAAGTTGAAGATAACTCCAGGAATTAATTATTATAGTTTAATTATAATTATATTAGTTTTTGATGTCGGGAAGAATGATTTTTCAGATTTTAGTGACGTAACAATAGTGCAAGAATTTAAAAGAAACATTTCATATCACAGCAAAAAATCTATTTAAATTTTTAATTAGATTGGTAATTTATATTATTAACTCAATTATTAACTTGTCTCAAGATTTTAAGAGAAAAAGTGCATTTTAGTGACCGAATTAGTGAATTTTTTATAGTGACGTTACTTTTGACTTCACTACATAAGCTTTTCTGATTTTTAAAAAAATGATGTAATCATTTTTCTTTTATATAGTAAAAAACCATTTTTCTTATTTCAAATAGAATTATAGAAAATTATTGCTTTTGTTTTCTTCTTTATTGAAATAAAAATTATTTTTAAATTTTGTTGTCTTTTTTTTTGTATGATAATTTTTCCAATATTTCTATGAAAGAAAAATGTTCTGAATAATCCTAAACTCATATTAAAGATTACTACATAGTATTTAAAAGAAACATGCTTTAGAAATTTTACTTTATTTTTCTCTTTATAAAATTCGTAAATGATTTCAGATTTTATTTTAAAGTTTTACTAAAGATTATAAAAATTTTCTTCAAAATAAAAAGTAAAAATGGGAAATGCTTATTAAAAAATAAAGAAAATTTTTATGATTTTATCAAAATTTCCAAATATAGAATAAATGCGAGCGTTTTTCTGTACTTATTATATCGTACAAAAGTGGGAGAAACTAATATAAAAACTATTAATGCATTTAAAAGTAAATTCAATTAGTTGGCATAGACCCTAAGTTTAATAAATTAAAATTTGTCTTTATTTACTTTTCTTCATATATCTCGAGGATGAATCAAAAGAAAAAAATAATCTAAAAAAGAAAGTAAAAAATAAACTCTTTACTCAATGATCCCATCGTAGCTAAAACATATAACATAGTTCATCAAAAAAAGGCAACAGTTTTGAAAATATATTCCATTACTTCTTGGAAACATTTTGAATAAAATTTAAACAAACCATTGATTAAAAGAGTTCAATCATAAATTCTATACTAAGTAAATATAATTTATTATCTTTTGTTCATTAATTATTATTTTCTACTTAAACTAAAAGACATTTATTTCAAGCTCAAGTTTTTGAAGTGACAAAATTACGTTTAGTGTATTTCTTTCGAGCATAAAAGGTTGGATTTGCTAATTGGCAATCATCTTTTTTAATGGTTATTTATTTATTTATTTTTTTATATTACAGCCATCTTGTCATTATTCAAGCTTTTTTTGTAGCTTTTGAGAAAAAAATTTGACTCATTAGAAAATAATTGGGCACTTATATATTTTATACTATGAAATTAAAAAAGTAATAATAAGCATTTTAATTGAAATTATAGCAACAATACTCAAATTGTAACGAAACATTTCAACAATTCTAATATTAATTTCTGCATCAACAATAACATTTATTTTTCTTCAATAAGAAATTCTTAGAACAAACGCTAGTTTGAAAAAAATGTTGTTTTGTTTAACTACTTATATTTCCAATTCACTTTTTTTTAAACACAGAATTACTTTTAATGCATTTATTTTGTGTTTATTTATGATTAGAAATTGCAATTTAAAAGATAAAAGTCTGTTTCTTAAAAATGAAATTACTTAAAGATGAATTATTCTTTGACTGCGTAAATTGCTTCGAATATTGTTTGAGCCTACTCACTCTCGTTGGGTCAGTGTGCTTGTTGTTTTGAGATAGTGAGTGAGTTGTCTGTCAGATTCATGCCATAATTATAACCCTCCTTTGGTACTGGTTTTGCAAACAATTGGTTCTCTCAAAGTTAATTACGCATACATTATTCATCCTTACTAGCGATTATTCAAATACTGTTTTTTTTAAAGCTTAAATATCCTAATTTGCTTTATAATCACATTTACAATTGACTACCGTATAACAAGTTATAGTTCAAATTTTGAAGTTGTTTCTTCAAAGGTTGGGGTATGTTCGTCCACAAATAGAAATAACAATTTAAATGATGAAATCCTGTTCTTAAAAAAGGAAAGTACTTGTTCTTCTGTTCCTTAACCTTGCAGTATCCGCGGCCCAATTTTCAATAATAATTTTCATCGTGCCAAACCAATAGATCTGAAAACAACAGCACTCGCATTACTTGCTATCTTAAATGATTTAATGAACAAGGCAAACAGGGAACGGAAAAATTGTACCGGAATATGCAGCTATGGTGCTTGTTCAATGTCTGGAAGATTCAAAAGTATACAAGCACTTGTGAAACAAAAATCACCACAGCGTGTCCAGACGCATTGCATGATCCACAGAGAAGCTCTGGCTTCCAAAGGAATGAGTAATGGTCTGAATATTGTGTTAACCTGAATATTTTGCATTGTTGTAATCGTAGTAAATTATATAAAAATGAGACCCCTGAAATCAAAAAAAACTTTTCCGCACTTTGTAAATACATGGATACAATATATTCAGGGCTATTATTTTATTACCAGGTGAGATGGTTATCACGTGGGAAATTTTTGCAGCGTGTTTATAAACAAGTAATATTTTAAAAAAAATGTATATCAATTTTTACTTAGATCAACAAGGCAAAATTCTCCCTCTTTCACACACACTTTTCATTTCTCTCACTAATTTATTCACGCGTTTCATTTTCCATTTTGTTCCCTCCATGACTCAGACTAGAGCCCAGAATGAAAAAAGAATCTGAAAAAGAAAAACTTTTTTCCATCGATCTACAGGCTTCGTCACTTACAGTATTTATTCCTAAATTTATCCAGCCAAATATCTCATGTAAGAAAAAAAATTTCTATCATATAAAAATAAATTAATTAATTAATCTTAATGAATTAATATTTGAAAAAAAAACTGTATTAACATCAAGTACCATCCTCTACAAGTTTAAAAAAATTTATTTGAACTTGGGTGGAAGAATAAAAAGTATTTTATTGATGATTGAAAATTTGATTAAGATATATAAATATATATACAGGGAGAGTTTGAACTAATAGTAGGAATTGAATTAAGAGAAGAAATTGCCAATTTCCTAGAAAAGGAAAACAGACCGGAAGTCGAGTTTATTTGCTGAAATTGTGTTACTTGGTCCACTTATTCGACAAAATGAATAACTTGAATCTTCAACCTGAAGGATTAAATACATATATGTTGGATGCGAGTGATAGTGCGAGGATGGTTGCGAGTGTTTTTTGTAGAAAATTGGAATTGTGGAGCAGAAATGTAAAAAGAACCTCGCAATGTTTGCAAATGTGGATGATTTATTTTAAACTTTAAAGTCTGAAGAACAATGTGTAAAAATTGTTTTTGTAGCCTTTAAAAATCATTTAGCCATGCTACGAAGAATTTTAAGAAGTATTTTCTTTATGAAGACAAACTTACGAGTGGATTAAGGGTTCACTTCATAATATTCCTAAAGGGTTCTCAATTGCCGAGGAAGAAGCCTTCATTGACTTCACGACAAGTGGTGAAATCAAAAGACAATTTACTAATAAATCACTCTTTGAATTTTAGACAGGAGTAGATGATGAGTTTTCCGCACTAAAAACAAGGGCATTTCGCATTCTATTACCATTTTCAGCACCCAACCTTTGTGAAACTGAATTTCCTGTTTTGGCTTCTTTGAGGGCAAAATATAGATCTCAGTTAAATATAGAAAAATAACTGAGAGTGTCTGTTTCTAATAGTAAGCCTTCCTCCGAAAAACTTTGTTCTGTAATCTTTGCTATTTTAATTTAGTAAGTTTTCATTACGTAAGCTTTGATTTAGTAAGTTGTTTTAATTTAATAAGATAATTATTAAATATTATGTCGAAATGTATTTTGTATGTGTGTGTGTGCTTTCAATCAGTTAATCAATTGTTTAAAAAAAATATTTTATCTTAGCGTGCTTCACAATTTGACAATTGCTTCTATTTTTTGATTGCGTAAATTGCTACGTATATTGTTTGAGCGAGCTCAATGGGGCTCGCGTTCGAACAGTGTGTTTGTTAATTTAATGTAGTGAGTGAATGGGATTTATATTCGTAATGTTCAGCTTACGCTAAAGTTATCTTTTATTTTTGCTTTCGGAAATTCCGTGGCTCGAACGAGGCATCCTGAGCATACCGTTCAGAGTATACTGTAAAACAGTATCAAATGTCGAATAAGTACATCCATAATTTATCTTTTGCTTAATTTAATATCTTAATATAAATTATATAGTTTTTCATTTGACGTTCAGTGGATTTTTATCACACGAGTTTTCAACCCACGCACACTGTATTTTCATCAACATTTTAATAGACAAAAAAAAAAGTTTATTTATTACACTCTTTCTTATATGCGTTTTGATTAATTATTCAACATTTTTCTGATTAAATCTAGAAATTTTTCTCAGGAATATTATGTTGCACAATCATAAAGAATTTAGGTATCATTATTTGAAATAAAGGGGAAAAAAAGCAAAAACATAAAAATTAAAAAAAAATAAAAAATATGTAAACCATCATTGATGCCAGAGATACTTAATTAAGTGTGGTATTAAGAAGTACTAGTATTGTGGTAATAGGTACTGTAGCAAAGAGTACCTATACTAATATAGGTACCTAGTCACAAAATGAATACTATTTACGCCCCCCAAAAATGGAATAGTTACCAGATGCGTGTAAGTAAAATATTTTATAGGGTTTCCATGTTTATATTTTTAGATTAATTTTTTAAAAGAAAACTACCGTTCAAAAAAAAATTGACATATGACATAAAATGGCATATGATTCGCTAAAAAAGGTTTCTTATCTACTGAAAAAATTGCAATGAACAACCGTTGTTCTGATGCTTAGAAAAATGCTTGTTGCCCAGTAAACAATTTGTAATGGACAATAATCTCTATACGAAAGCCCTTCATATCAACGAATATATTAGCAAAAACAAATGCATCATGTTCAGGTAACTACTAAGAATATGTGAAAAACTACTTTTCTTAAACGCTATAATCACAATGAAAGTTAATAAATATTACACACCAATGGAAATCAACTGGATAATCACACAATTTACATTGATCCACTTAATAGCCATGCTGATACAGAAAAGTACACATTTTAAGCATTTGAGCTTTCTAATTAGTGAAATGCATTTGATTATATAGCATTAAGATTTTCTCACATGCCCCTGGTGTCCTACGATATCGAGTAATTTAAATAATTCATATAATATTTAATTCCCTTTGAACAGTCATAGATTTAAATATTGATCTAAATAATAAAAGGAACAGTTTGTGGATGAGTGTGTTTCTCAAATAACTTCAGAATCGTTTGTTTTACGTTACGGAAACTTGAACAACTGGCACAAAGGGCAAATTTAGACCTCTTTCCTAAAAAACGTTCAAAAATGTCAACTATATAAATGAATGTGATGTTATATAAATGAGCAGTTCGGGAATAATGTTAAATAAGTGAATTTTTCTTGTTGCTTTAACGTTAGGAATTTTATAAATTAAATTGTGAAATACTAACGGGGAAAAAATGCCAAATACAAGATTGTAGAGTAATGAATTTTCGGCAATGCGTTTGCCTGAGTAACACATTTAATTGATTACATTTTCAAAATCACAGGTTAATTCAATTAAGAGAAAAACCATTTCAAATGTGAAATACTGGTAACATTAGTAACAAGTGTAACCACCAGAATTTTGAATACAACCGTGCAAACGGGCATGCATTGTGTTATGCAGATGCCGTATAACATTTTGTGGGATAGAGTTGCATGCCTGCTGCGCTTTGTCAGGCAATACTGAGATAGTTAATGCTGTTTGTGGATGGCGCTGATATTTAATGTATGTTGATTAGTATTTAATTATTTTTTTTATTATTTGCGTCAAATAAGTTCAAGAAACAACGTGGGAGCATGCGAGAGCTATGTCACCGAATTTATATTAAGTTATCTGTAACCACGCGTTTCTTCATAGTCACGATTTTAAAGAGTACTTCGATAAAACTAACTTTAAAATGAAATATAAAAAAAAGTTTAAAACAAAAACACAAAATTAATGAAGAAATGGTTATACATATTCACTTTCGGAGGAGCTGAAAAAAATTGCCACATAAATGATGTTTGAATTTGATTGAGTGACAATTGAATTAAATGATGCTTAAGTAATACGGTAATATGTATTGATAGCATATTGGTTATTGATTCTTTTTTAATAGGCATCAACTATACTAATAAAGATATTTAATGTAGAGATAAAGATTCTGTTGTAATATGTTTTTACAGCTCTTCCTCACCCCTAGAAAGAGTTAAGTATCGGAGAAAAATACTTGATTTAAAAAGATTTGATTTTGACTATCATCAATTGTTTTTCGAATATGATTCGGAATATAGTTAATGATTTCAATATTATAATTTTTGAATGATTCAGAATATAGTTAATTTTAAATTTTATGGTTTGAACGTCTAAAAGAGCATTTTACTTAATCTAATAACGTAAAATCACGTGGAAGGACAAGAATTAATTTTATTTGAAACAGAGTTTGGGACTGTAAAATTTATAAATTTTATTTTATATGTAAGTAGTAAGGCTCCAACTAGCATAAAATGAAACTTTAGTTCTTCTATAAATTTAATTCAAAACTTAATATATAACTCCTTAAATAGGAAAATATAAATTCTCAACCGAAAAAAAGAGAAAAACGAAATATTATTTTCGGAAAAGGAAATCTTAATGAGCGCGTTTAGAATATAGATCAACAGATAGAATATTTTTAATAAAGTTCTGTTTTTGATGAAGTTCTTTTATTTTTTAATAAATTTACATATTCTATGGGATATTGACATGGTAATATGAATATTGCATTTATCATCATAGATATTGCATTTAATTGTTTTTAATTTATTGTAACTTTTGAAACTTCTGTTTCGGGTATAGAACATATTATCAAACAAGCACTCAAACTTAAGTTTAATCCAGTAGTTTTTCTTTTTTTAATTCACATTTTAGTTTCTATTCCATAGTACTAACTACTCGGAACATAATTCAATGCCATGAAATATTTTTTCAATCACCAAAGTTTTTGCTCTTAAAGTAAATAATAGTTAAAAGTTACTTTCAAACTACTTTCAAACATATTTGGTTATTGATTAATGGCTTAAAATTACAAATATCACAGATTAATTTAGTTAAGTTAATCCATCATAGAAACCTGCTTTTGTCAGAGCGCAATATACTTAGATGATTGATTTCATTGTTACAGTGTAACAAAGAAACTTAAAACATTATTTCAGTTTAAATATGTCATTAATGATAAATCATTTCAATTACTGGAAACTAAGGAAGTCAGTTAAAGAAGCAATGTAGAGGCCTTTAAACACTGGTGCATGATTTAAATGCCAGTTTAGTGCTCTTGAAAAGTGTTGGATTCAAAAATTTTATTTTACATTAAGTGAATTGAATTTGATAACAGCAAATAACGTTTCACAATTCGGATTAATTGAAATTTCTTATCACATAGGTTCGGGATTTTATAAATAGGATGAAAAGTTTGATTTTGAAATGGAACTACTTCAAACATCTATGTACATGAAAAATTACGAAGCAAGAAATATTTTCATTTAAGTAAACATAGAAAACTTAATGTAAGATTTCCGATTGATTTTATTTAGTAAAATTTTGTTAACACATTCCTTTTATGTTGATTAAATTATACAATATTCTGAAAAATAAAACTTTCGTACTCAATTTTTAAAAGGATTGTGTCTAATTTTATTACGTTTTCAAGTATTTGCATTCAGGTGTGCTCGAGGATTGAATTTTAGAATAACATTTTCAACTCCTTTTTAACTAGCTAGTGAACTCGAAATTTCACTATAGCTCTTTATCTAATGAAAATACAAGGTTTTACTTTAACTTGAATATTACAACCGGAATTTACTACTAAATTATTACCCAGATATACTTTATGGTCAATGACTATCACAGATTCCGTACCGATAATTTTTTGCAAAAGATATGCATTCGTTCCTTTTTAATTTGAGCTTCCGGGACATCCCGATAGCTGCTATTTTCAGTTTCTGCTAAGCATCATAAAATGGTTTTTTGGGATTAAAAAATTAGGAGTCCACAAAATAAACCTTGACTCACGTTTGGTTTCACGATATTTTCTTCTACTTGTTATTTGTTCATTTTCGTGCTAGGGACTATTTTTTAATTTGAACACTGGCAATGCATGGACTTAGGAAATAATGATAACATGGGACGCGTGCATTCAGAACAATCTATAGCAAGATTGTTTTCATCAACACAAAATATTTGCACTGTTCTTACAATTTATTAGTACAGGTATTGCAGTGTCCTAACAATTTATTAGAAGTAAGGTATATTGAAATCGAAACCTGCTAATATTCGATTCATAAAAGGCTGGAAAGTTTGATCTGAATTTAGCAGCCCAAATGGCATAAGCACATATTCGAAAAATCAAATGAAGTAGTTATTGCTGCCTTGGTAATGTCCTCAGAATTAACTGGAATTTGGTGGTGTGCTCTATATAACGTAGAAAATATTTCCCTACCTTCAAGCAGCTGTGTGCGATCTTGAATATAAAGTAAGGGATATATGTCCGGTATAGTTACTGCATTCAAACAAAGATAGTCGTCTGTCACCATTTGCTTTACGGACCATATTTGAAGGACTCTATTAAAAACTCTTACGTGAGCGAGATTATTTCCAGTGACATTAGGTACGAAAATTCTTTTTACGCCACTTCTGAAGTACAGGATGCAATCTTTTTGGTTTGGCAAATACAGGAGAGCTGTAGTTTCTGCAAAGTGAGAAACCAGAACATTTTGAATCTGTTTACCTAAACAGCAAGAATTTGTCACCGATGGAAATTTAGCCAAGATTTTCTTATATCCTGTCAATGTCTTGATTAAGAGAAAACAGCTAAATCAAGAACGAAATCTTATTTTTCAACTCTCAATTCAGGAGACGGAAGTTTTGTATTTGCCTCAATTAAGCGGTTGTGCCGGGCATCTATGAATAAGTTGAAATTTATTAACAAATCGATATCAATAATAGGTTGCTTAACATGGGCTACAATAAATTTTCACTGCAAGGGATGTCACAAGCAGCTCTGTTCTATTGGTATAGATTCTGTTACCATAAGCAGCATACAATTTTAATGCAGCACCACACATTTTTTATTTTATAATAATAATAATAACTACAAATTCGTCAGTCGTCTCGAGGACGACCACACTAGTATTCATCAATCTGGCAATTAGTTTGGCCATTAGGTAACAGCTTTTCTAGTTTTCTGAATTTTCAGCAGAATTTTCAGTTCAAAATTTTCAAAGACTTCAGCAGTTTCTTGCTGAGGATCCAAAACTTATATTGTAAAAACTAAACTAGTTGGCATGGTGCAACGTCTAAGAGGTAAGCGTCCTTTTAGTACGAATCCTCGAATAAAAATGGACTTCTAGGCGTTTTCAACGAAAACTTATACCATGTTTAGAAATTTTCGTCAAATTAGGAACTTGTTCAGTCAGTTCTGAAATTAGGTAATCTAAATTTGAATGTTTCGATACAGAGTCATGTACTCTAGTTGAACTGACTGAAATTTGAGTAGCAAACTATAGAATTTGATTAGCCATAGACAAGTTATTTAACTACTCACTAGAAGCAGCAAACACTAGCTTGGAGTTGGCACGTAGTCTATCCAACCACAATCATTATAGTAAATCATCGTTGAAATTATTTTCCACTTACTTTCGTATTTGTTTCAACAGTAAAGCTACGAAAGTAAAGCTTAAGAACGCTAGTCACCAAGTTCAACATTTTTTTAACCAAGTTCGTAAATTTGACGTATCGCTATCACCATAGGCTTTAATAATTTATCATTAGCCACTTTTAATCATTCTTTTTTGAATTCCTGTTCTTGCTTATTTAATGAAAATTCTTTCATCTTATGTACATATTCTACCATTTTTTTTTCTTTTAGTTCCAGCTCTTTTTATTTACACCCCATTTTATCTGTATTACTACTGCTGTTTCTCGGGAATTGAGTTTTCTTTTTAATCGTTTTGGTATTTCAATGTGAAACAAAATACACATGTAACAGTAAGCTACGGAAATACAGTCTTACCTTTGAAATGATTTCTTTCAGCTCCGTCTTTACTGCAAGACTTTCAATTTTCCAGCGTTTTGTTCAGCACAAAAGTTCCCGCCTTTATCAAAATAACTCTCGATGAAAGGAATTTCTGAATCATTGATTTTACGTCTACTCTATAGGTTATTCCACATAGAGTATTCCAATGGATCATTCCACAAGATTGTTCCACATAAAATCTCCAACAAATGCACAGTTATTCTAGTCGATGATAATTCAGAAAAATTATTGACGACTGCAGCCGTACAAGAATAAGTCTTCAACTAATACAACTCAATCAAAGTTTCCATCCAAAATCAAAAGAAATGTTTTTATCATAATCAATCAAAACACTTCACTCCTGGAAATTCAGCAACTCTCCCAATTTTTTATAGTTGATTAAATGAAAATAACACACAATTTATGACATTCTAGTTCTAGTTCGCACTCAGTTTTGATTCAACTATTGGCGCCGAGCGCCACTGTTGCATGGTCTTTATGAACACGCAATTTTAAGCTGTGATAATTAAGTGAAATAAACCACTGAGAGCATCTGAAAAACGACTGTTTATCATCGAACTGAACAAACGATGATGTAAACACCCTTTGATATTTACAATGATTATATGGGTAATATTAAATTAGCATGAGATCAAGAAATGAGACAACCTTCTACTTCCCGGGATCAAACCAACATCCTGGAAGATCCTGAAGAGAGAAGGCCTCAGCACGGATCAATTAAAAGTTCGACGTAACTAACATAAGCTGCCCAGAGGAAAAATAAGAAAGATGTCACTTTGTATGTCAAAGATTCCATTAGATTAAAGTTGTCAAAGATGTTATTACGCTTGGACTACTAAAGGATCAAATTTCTTGTTCATGGTAACCCATGCTTATGCCTTATATCTTCAAGAAGGTATCGATTAAACATAACTGATTATTATTAATTATTCATCCTCAGATGTTTTGTTTGGCTGCAACTTTGCCTAGAAAGCGCCATGATTGCCGTCTAACCACGACGTATAATATGAACTTATTTAAACTGCGCATTTTACCTCATTAAGATTTCAACCCCATAGGGGTGCAAAAATTGAAATGAAACGCATGGCTAAAATGACTGTAATGGCAGAAAATTTTCCGTTTCTCAGCACCAATGTAACACGTTGTTTAGCACTAAAAATATTTGTAGATATACTTTAAAAAGGCGTCTTTTCCTTATAAAGAAATTAGCTAAACAATGGAGGTTAGGTGTACAATGTTTAGTCAATTATTTCTTTCTTTCTTTTTTTGATTTTATCCCGGTGTAATATGAAATACTCCATTCTCCATTTATTTCATTAAGGAAATCAGTGAAATGAAACCCACAAAGAAATGTGGAAGCATTCTCAAAAATAGGACTAAATGATGGGTAAAAATTTCATGTCAACGAAATTGCGCTTTGAACAGATGTCTGGATTACAATTAAAAAAGAAGAAAGAAAAAACAGTTTGTGATAAATGTAATTTCAACTGAATGTATTGAGTTGATTTTGTTTAAGAAAAAGGAAAAAAAAATGTAAAATTAATTAGAGTGATGTCATAATTTTCAATTTCATAAATTAAAAATAGTATATTTCACTTTATTCTTAATGGTCCATAATTACCATTTATAAAAGGGCGGAAACACAGTTATCTGAAAAACGAAAATGCTATAATAATGAGAGTCATATCATACACGGCGAAAGAAAAACAAGACTGAAAATTAAATGTAACCAAATTTTACCACATTTACCAAATTTTAACAAAGGCTTTAAAACAATGTTTCATTGTTAATATTAGCAAAACCATTATCAAAGCACTTCAGTTAAAAAATACTCTGATTTTTGGTGTTCCCATAGAGTCAGAAACACGGCAAGTTTTACCCTATTCTATTTCTTTAATCATACTTTTTTTCTCAGTGTAATGTCCAGTCTAATCGAACACTTTTGTTATCCAAATAAAAAAGAAATTTAATGAAATTCAAATAATCGAGCCTTTATCAAATTTTTATTAAACTATTGCTTAGTGTGCTTTCTTGATTTTACTTTACTAACTGACTTACATTATATAATATTTGATTTTACATAACATTTGACACATTAATTGATCTAAATTCTGAAACAAATATTTAGGAAAGGCTGAACACGTACCTAGGTCAACAGCAATTTTTAGTCTTTTTGGTGTCTTTTCAAGCGTCATTTTTTGTATTTGCCTACATAAAATAGCAATTTTCATAATTCTGTCCTACGACACGATTAGACAAGTAGCTTATAAGTTAAAATATAACTTGTTTTTATTGATGCAAACGAAAATGACATTTTATTCTGTAAGCAAATATATACTATAGAATTTGTATATTGTTCCTATATATATAGTGACTAGAGTAGAATGCGAATGTTCTAACATGCATGAGCTATTTTAGTCGACATGTTTGATGAATTGCATCCTGACATTCCATTACTGAGTATTATAATTACAGAAGGCAGACCAATTCTGATGTTCCTGACTAAAATGGAGCACTCAGCAATATTGAAGTCCGTAATTATTTAAAATAATTTTGCAATTTCCGTTTTGTTTAGTTTTAAAATAAATCGAGAAATACGTAATAAAAATAAAACTTTTTTTACAATTAAATTAAAGGGTAACATTGAAAATTGATATTTGCTAGTGGTATTTTTGTTTTAAAAAAGTCTCCGACTACATAAAAATAATGAAGGCTGTCTTTCTATTGAAAGAACGATCTATGTTGAATGTTTTATACGTTTAAGAATATAAAATTTCTTTACTATTCCTCAATGAATCAGTAATTAGGACACTGAACTGTCATTGTGGCGAAATGGGTTTCGATCTCCGGTGGTGGGTTTGTAGCGCAACCAGCTTTAGATTGATGACTGTCAGCATGTTTGAAAAGTAAAGGTGGCCAGTGTGCAGTGATGATCACATTATTACAACCATGCCGTTGGCCGGCCAAGGAATTGGGGTGCTTTAACCTCCATTAACCCTCTAGCCAACAATGACGTATTGCTGGAATGCTTTACTTTATTCATAATAACAAATTAATATAAATAAAATAATCTATTGTTATCTATGCTGGTTGAAACCAAGATAACAGAGTCAATAGTAACAAAAAAATAAAACTTGGATTAAAGGAAACGATTTTTGTAAAAATGTATTACATTTAAAGCAATAGCTGAAAATCTATTAAATAGAAAACTTTACGTTTTTGCAAAGGAAACACTCGTATTGTATAGCAATCTGTAAAGCCTTCCAGTTTACCTTTAATTCCGAAACACAGCAAGTTGCCATCCACAAGTAAATAACGTTATGCTTGTCCATTTTAAAACAATTGCTTTTATAATAATGGTAATGTTACTCGAAACTTAATGAATGTTAGAAATAAGTGAAATAATACTTAACAATCAGCTCAGATGTTTGACTTTACAAAGTGGAAATTTTGCTTCGGCATTGTTGCGAAACGACAATTATAATGAAAGCAATGTACGACAATTACTT
Organism: Parasteatoda tepidariorum; assembly: GCF_982258835.1. NCBI lineage: Eukaryota > Metazoa > Arthropoda > Arachnida > Araneae > Theridiidae > Parasteatoda > Parasteatoda tepidariorum. Next base: position 70,020,992 of record NC_141761.1, on the reverse strand, counting down.
TATATTCCCTTGCGTTAATATAGTTTGATGTAGAAAATAGTATTATATTTTCAGTTGTAACATCATTTTTAAAAGTAATTAATTTTTATTAGAAATTCGCATTTTTTTTTAAATTTAATAATTAATTTTCATTTTACTATTCCCAGCTTGCAATCAGTTGCCAACCCTCGCATGTCCGGTATTGTTGCTTAAGCAGTATGCTCGCTCATAGACGTGTTGTTGTTACTGACATGTTGTTAGTACCGTCTAAGAACAGTACCTCTGAGTTCAATGGTAAAAATAAAACATTTTTACCTCTGAATTTAAAAGGTACTTCTAAAATACGTAATCATCACCATGACTCTCATTCTACACTCATGTGCCGCTTATTGAAACACATAGTTCAAAAGTAAAATAAATATGTTCCTCTTATTTTTTATCTGTGTACTTTTTAATGATTTATTTGTTGATTTACTTGATTAATGATTTATTTGTTGATATATTTTTTTGATTTATACTTTAATGATTTATTTGTCAAATGATAAATTTTTTTATCTGTGTACTTTTAATGCACTTTAGCATCCAAACAGAGTCTCGGTGCTGCCATCTAGTGTGGCAGAAACTAGACGTCCAAATTAACATGGCCAACGGTATCTCACCCATTGTGGTGGTCCTGAAAGAGTGGATACCACTTCTGGAGAACGCACTAGGTCTGCTCATCGGGAAGAAAGATTGTGCAGCTCATATGATATTAAAAAAAAAACTTTTTAATGATACATATACTTAAATGATACTGTGTATTTATGTTTCTGAAATATTTACATATTGATGTTTTGTGCCATACATAATCAGCATAGTGTAATGCCTACTTATGGATAAAACTTAACCAAGCAGTTATTTATTAAAACTTTTATTATTTGTGGGTTTCTACTCTTTTTATAATATTTTGAAGCGATGCTGTTTCCATGATAACAAAACGTTTAAAAAAATAAAAATATAGAATTCTCAGTATTGCATGAGAATTATTCCACGTAAAAATCGAAAAATATTGCAAAATGATGCAAAAACTGTTAGCAATTGGTAGAAAAAAAAACACGTACCAGTCGATAAAATTATTCAAAAGGTATTAGGGAATCTGCAACAATGGTTTTCAAAAATGCAATTTTATATTCTCGATATTGCACCCGATCGACACCTTAAAGTGGTGATTGCTTACGAACCACACAAAAAAATATGCAAACTGCAGAAAAAAAACACGATTCAAATTGGTATTGCCGTTTTCGAGTAATTATATAGACTTTCGCTTATACATGCATAGAGAAATATCGAGTATTACTGATGTAATCCCGTTATAGTATAGAATACGTAAAACGTATAGTATTTCTAACATAGTTCTATTCTGTAATATATTTTCTATAATAAATTGTGCGTGTACTATTCATTTTCTCTTAAAAAACAATTCACTTGCTGATAGTTAACATTTGTCTATCGTAACCGGTGAATTGAGTGTTGGTATCTGCTTCGCATTATTTCTGTTTCAAGTTTGATGGTTTAAAATCAAAACTATTTTTTAAAAATTATTGAGAAATATAATCCATTTTCTTTTTACTCTTTTTGTAATTAAAATATAAATTGCTCATTAGGTTTTTATATTTCTTTCAGTTGCATTTAAACTTATGCAAATAAAAGAAGTAGTAATAAGAAAAAGTATAATCCACATTGACTAATCAATGCAATATGTTAATCTAAAAGCGTTATTAAAGAGCAGAATTACTTATTCCTTTTCATTAGTAAATATATTAGTATTTATTTGCGTATAATTTACATAAAACATGTCGCCGATTGCCCAAATCTTTTAATGTAAAGCATTTTGTTTCTTTAATCATTTTTGTCCATTGGAACGTCACACGTGGGGCAGACGTGGGGCCACACGTGGAACGTCACAAACACACATGACGTTACTTGTAGGATCCAATTAAATCTAATCCGATAAACGTGATGATAAACCTTAGTCTTAAAGCTGTAATGCTAACACGTTATACACTACTACGTACTAACACAACTACGTAATAAGATTAAACACAACCATGTGGTTAGTTGCAAGTTCATAACAACACTGTGTACTTATAATGGAATTGAATTATTACTATTGTCACCGGTAAAGGAAACAAATCCAATTTTTTTCACCAAGGTTAAGTTAGAGATTTAAATACATAGGCTGTTGACACTTTTTATGCTATTCTTTTTATAATATTTAAAATTGAATAATGGTAGTTTAGATAATGAATTGAAAGCATTTTCTTTTTCGAACTTAGTTGCATTTTTTAAATGATTGAAGTTTACCAAGATAAAATAAAAACATTATTAGATTTAGTTCTCAGAGTAAAGTGTTTGCTAAGAATGAAAGAATTCCACAGAATAAATATTTATATGAATAAGTGGTAAAAAATATTTTAATATAAATTAAGTTTCTTAATGGTTGCAAAAAATAATTATTTAAAGGTAATTTTTTGTTGCTAAATAAATACAAAAGTTGTTTTGAAACATGAATGAAATGAGAAGAATATGAAACATGAATTAAATTGAAAATGTAACTTCATAAAATTGTCTCGCAAACCCTATTTTATACTATAAAAAAAAATTCATTTATATATTTTAAATATTTTATTTCCTAAAAATCTTTTTTCTTTTTAGTTAATTTTTATGATTAGTTTTAAAAAATAGTTCAACCGTTTTGAGAAATTCTTCAATTGTTGTTTTGCGTGTAAACATTTATTCTTTATTTTAAATCCCTCAAGACTTACCGAAATTATTTTTTTCATTGTGTATGGACATTTATTATTTTTTTTGGTTACATTTGAGACTACTTTAAAAACTTGTCGTTTTATAACGACTAAATAAACAACATAGTTTTTAAAACTTGAAATGTTCATTAAAAAGGCATTTACACATTGCACGAGATTAAAAAATTAAATTAAAAAAAGATTATTCATTTTTTTTTATCAAAATTACAAGGTAATAACTTAATTTCATTCATATAATTAGATTTAAGATACAAAAAGTAAATGTAAAACATTTTCTAAATCCAAAGTGGAAGCAATTTAGTTCACTTATTAAGTTAAATAAATTTAAAAAAAACAATAAAATGTTAATGAGAAAAAGCATATTCATAAGACCATATTTATTAGAGATTCTTATTAACATTTAAATAAAGATTCTATAGGTAAATTATGGGTTAACAACTTGCACAATTTGAGTGCATTGATAGATGATCTGTGTGTGATAATTTGAGTTTGTTAATTTGTGTGTTGCATTTCATGAAAACCAGATTGTTAGATAAAAAGTTATCAAGGGTAATCAGTAATATTTGTCTACTACATTTTTAATCAGAAAAATCCTTTAGAAAAAATTTACAAACATACGCATTTTTTATTAAATAATTTCTGCACCACAAAGTTATTAAACAAAATCTAGCACCATATAACTAATATTTGAGCTTAGGTTAAAGCCATTTCAAGTTCATTTCGGATGAAAACTCATACGTTATAAGGAAAAAAAATACGATATATATGGTCTACAGTTTAATTAGTAAAATTTTGGTTTCAATTAATACAATTTGAAAAATTTGTTGATGTACAGCGTGCAAAATAAAAAGCGGATCACCCTGAATAACTTTTAATCTAATGATTAGATCTTCATGTTCTAAGACTCAATTTTAATGGCGCAATGGGGTGACCTTAAATGTGCTAATTAGTAAGTGCAAACGATATTTTAAGTTACATAATTTTTTTAAATAAACATAATTTTTTTTAAAATGGATTCTGATTTCTGACCACCATAATATATGGGGCAGCCACAATCTGGATAATATAATCTCAATAGTTTGATCAGGAGTGCAATTCAAAGTTAGAATCCCTTAATGTTAAATTTATTTTTTGCGTATTTCACCTTATATCGAATACTTATAAGATTATAAGACGAATTAAAAAATTTCTGCACACAATTATGAAATTCATTTATCCGAAGAAAAATCCATGGAAAAAAAATTAACTTTTAGTAAATACTTTTTTCATAATAATCGAAAAAAATTTGAATTGTAAAGTATACAATTTTTTACATTATTTATATGAATGCAATTTTAAGTGACAGAAAAACAAAATACATTGTGCGAAATCAATCGAATAATTCCAGAGAAATCCTTTCGAAAGGTCGTATAGTTAAAATTCAATTTCTCAAGAGCTATCCGACCATTTCGCATTTTGCCATTTAAAATTGCTTTCTTCTTGTTCATGTTCTTTTTTCTTGCCCTTTGAAGTTGTTTTCAGGCCAGCATATTATGAATGTAAAAAAATGGAATTCATTGAAAAAATTATGTTTATAAAGACTAAGTAGGTTATTAAGTCAAATTTTGTAATTTAAATTATCGTTTTCAATAATTAATTACCCCATTTAAAGTTATCCCTATACATGATTATTCGATTGTTGAAATAAGTAATTAATTGATTAATTGAATAAGTACATCATCCGAATATAGGAAAAAGTACATCATAATCAGATACTTGAAATAAAAGTTATTAAAGTGTTCCATTATTATTTTGTCCACTGTGTATATCAAACGTGTGATAGAGCATTTAAAAATGATAGACTGTTTAAAAGATCGCTGCATTTTTTTAAAATAAGTACATTAATGTGCAACATACATGATTAGAAATTTTTAAATTCATATTTTATCTACCTCATATATTTATATGAACGAATTTCACCATTTTCCCCGAAATATTAAAACAGAACAACCTTTTTAAAATTGTTTCGACTATTCAGTCTAACAGATTTCAACAAAAGTTAAATAACTAACTATTAAATATGAATATATATTCATGAGGTTCACTTGTATGTCAAAAGTTATCTGAAAAATTAGAGTTCAGTATTCAAAAACTACAATAACAAAACGCATCAAGTTCTTATACTTTCACTACTTTAGAGCACGATAGACTGCATGATGCCACAGCTGATATTAAACATTTAAATCAAAACCAACCTGTAATTCTATTAGGCACTGAGCAATCTAATATAAAATTTCTTTCATGCATTTTATATTAGAAACCGCATGTTTTCAAAAACAAAGCACTTCAAATCAATCCGAAGTCACGCAAACTAATCCTACATCTGATTTTTTCCCCTTTGCATAAAAAAAGAAAGTGAAGCGAGATGTTAAGAAAAGGGCTTAGAAAATGGCAGAATAAAAAGGAATTGTCTTCAGCGACATCTCTTGTGTGTTTTGCGAAAACATAACGACCATTTTTCTTAGCACTTTTCCTTTCTTTTGTAACCTCTTCTTCATATATTTCAAACCGCGCCTTAAGCTGAATGGAGATTAATCGAAAATCTATCGCTGATATTGATATTCTTGTGTGGATATAACCCTTATATATGTATTTTTATATAGATATATATTTATATACAGATATGTGGTTTATCTTTTTGCTGTTTATGGATATGATATCGATTTAGATATCACAGAAAAATATAAAAAAAAGTCGAATTAATACAGTTTTCATTTATTTTCTGTGTTTCCTTTACTAATAATTTTTAAAATATCTTTTTAATAAACGCTGTTTACTTTGCTTTTTGAATCCGTAATAGATTTAAGTTTTATTTGTAAATTAAAATAGTCGACAACAAACATTTATTTAGTTTACAACAGTCGTGTAATGTTTATTTCTTTTTTTGCTTAATTATTGCAAAATGAAATAAAATTTGGAAAATATAAGCTAGAAATTGAAATTCTTCGAATAAAGTAGAGAAGGTTTGTAATTAACGATTCTAATATATTATTTTGGAATCTTGGTCAAAAATTAAATGACAATTTTTTTATAGATTAATAAACATTAAAAACTAACGAAATCGTGAGAAGATCTACTGAAAAAGGTGGGGAATGCAAACATCAGCAGAGAGTAATAAAAAGGTGATTATAAAAAATACATCAAATTCTTATCTCACAACAAAGAGCTTTTGATGTTAGCATTCCCGCTTTCTTTTGTAGTGACTTGTTGGCGTTTTTGTTTTTTTTCCCTCGCTCAACATTAAAACCAGATGACAAAATAACAAAAAGCTATAATCACATCATCAGCTCACGGGATTATATCCACAAAGTAGAATGCTTTCTAATATTGCATTTATATAGCCAAAGCTAAATATATTAATGTAATAGTGGGGTAGTTTTGGATATAGAAAGCACTCTATTTCGCGGATATAATCCTGTGAGATTATATCTTTTCATTATTTTGTTTTCTGACTTTCTAAAAAATTTTTTTTTGAATTTTTAAAAAATTTATTTTAAAATAAATTTGTTATTTTTTGATAGTTTTTATCATTTTTCTTACATTTTTATATATTTTTTTATTGCGTTAATAAATTTATCTATCTATATATCTATATATATACTTTGCTTTCTCTCTCTATATATATACATTATATATAAGAAGAGAGTGGAATGATAACACATAGCCAATCACAGAAGACTTCTGGTTAGTAATGCACAAAACAGCCAATCAAAATTGAGAACGCATGTATGTGAAAAGGTAATAATTTTTAGTAATGCTGTCAAAAAATACAAACTGACCTCAAATAAAACTCAGAGGACTTCGAATCAAATAATTAAGAAAACTCTACTATTACGTTTATAAAAAGGAAGATTTATTAACTCAACAACAAAATTATAACATCGCCATTCCAAAACAAAAAAAAAAAAAATTAAAAAAAAATCTCACACTTGTGACTTAAGGCTATAAAAAGACCGAACGATTATTTATGCAAACGATTATATATTATTATGAACTAAACTTTATGCAAACGATTGTTTATGCCATCATTAGATAAAAGTGTCATTAACGCAATATTATCCAGTGTTTGTTAATAATTTTGAGTGGCAATGTAAAAAGATAGTAGTTCTAAAGTTTTATAATAAAATGTTTGTTTTGATAGAATGCAGTTATTTATTTCAGAATTCCAATATATTTTAAGAGCTTAGATAAATCGGGTAGAGTTATTGGAAGCACAAAACAACACTCTCTCAAAAAACTATTTACATTCCAAATTATCAAAATATATTGAACAGAGTTTACTTTAAAATACTTATATCACTTATTAAAAATAGATCGCCGTGAATATCTTAGGCGATATCAACAGCGGCATAGAGCTGAACATGATTTAGCTGCAAAAAATTAACTGGAAAATAATTGTAGTGCTATTAATACGTGACGGCGGAATGCGCGGCGAAGAAACGTTGAAAAGTCAAGACGTTTAAATAAAAACGAATACCTTGGTGTACTTACGAATACTTCTGATTGAAACTAAAATATTTTGTCAGTTGACAGTATTGAAGTTAATTGAGCAGTTACTTACAATGGTATTTGCTCCTGAAATATTACTTAGAATCAACTTATAAATATAACATGTTTCAATTTGTTTGTAATTTTTGTAAAGTTTTTTTTCATCAGGTTTTAATTTTTTTTAGTTTAAAAATTATATTACTGGGGGGGGGGAGATAAAGCACCATATAGGGCATCCTATAAGATCAACAATGATTTGAGTTAGGCTCTACCACGCGTGCTTCGGATACGGAGATTAATGTTCGGCTAATGCCCTATAGTAATGTGTAAAATAATATTGCTGCCTCGCTTTATATAAGTTCATAATATTGTTTTTATTGAAATTGCTTTATATAAATTTATAATGTTCATAATAAGTTCCTCTGACATTTTACAATCCTATCATATTCTCTCTATGTGATGTTGGTGCAGAAAAAATACCAGCTAATATCCAGGAAAACGACCTTAAGTTTGTTCGCGAAGCGAACGAAAATGTAATTTCGTAGCAATAATCGGGGGTTGGAGAGCGGTAGTGAGCAGGGGGCGGAGCCCTCTGGTATATATATATATATATATTCAAAATGTAGAGAAAACATGGAAAAAATTACACAACAATGAAAAAAGGGGGAGAAACGAAAAATAATAATAAAATAAAAATAACAAAAAACCGGAGAAAAAAAATTTAAAAAAAGCGAGAAAACGGAAGAAAATAAATAAAAATCCGGAAAATAAAAGATATAATCTTTTCATCAGCTCACACGATTATATCCGCAAAAGGGAGTGATTTCCTTAGCACTCCTTTAGGCAACAAAGCACTCCTTTTTGCTCGTATAATCGTGTGAGCTGATGAAAAGAGTATATCTTTTATTTTCCGGATTTTTATTATTGTATTTCTTTTTTTTCCGGTTTCTTGATAATTTTATTTTTATCATTATTTTTCTTTCCCCCCCCCCTTTTTTTTTCATTGATCTATAATTTTTTCCATGTTCACTCTACATTTTGAACTTATTTTATGAGTTCTATTTACATGCAGCACATGCGCAATAAATAAAACTTATTGCTTTTCTTAATTTTCTTCGCGTTTTTTTTTCTTTTTGTATTTATTTATTATGCTATATATATATATATATATATATATATATATATATATATATATATATATATATATATATATATATATATATATATATATATATATATATATATATATATATATATATATATATATATATATATATATATATATATATATATATGTATATATATATATATAATTCAATTTCAGTATGGCTGCATTAGCTAGCAAAATAAAAATGTGAATGGTAAGAAAAAATCATTCGAAGTAAAAGTAAGAGGAGAGGTTTGTTTTATGACTAACTTTTTGCCGTAAAAAATAAAATAAAATGTTTTATATATCACCTTTACCAGGAAAGAGTTATTGAAGTTTGAAATATAAAACTCCTATGAGAAAAACTAAGGTTGTTTTTGGTCCGAAAATTTTTATTCTAGAATTCGAACGGGATTTTAATATAGAACTTCTTAGAATAAAACATACGTGACGGGTTCTACTCTGCTCATAAGACCAGGAAGCTTTTGAATTAGGGAAAGGAGATTAAAATTTATTATGAGTTTTGAAGGTTTTATTTACTTTCTGCTTCAACTTTTAGTAATTTCCTTAGAGAAATATGTAGAAAACTCTATTTTCTTTTAAAAACGTCACCTTGAAGCTTTATGTAATTTAAGTGTAAAACTTTAAGGTGATTGCTCTGTACATACTTTAAAAAAATAAGGTTTGAGAGGATGAAACAAATTTTTTTTTCAAATGAATCAGATGAAAATTAAAAAAAAAGAAATTTCAACTCACCCTGATCGAATTCGTAGAGATATAACTTTTTATTCAGTGACCATATTGGTTTGTAGAAATTATTTCAATAATTAATCTGCGAATAACGTAAGGTACACTCTGTAAAAAAGGAAATGAATCAAAACCAGCTGTCGGGTATTCACGAAATTCAATGAAATTAAGCAAAAATTATTTTTTAGAAAAAAACAACATAAGAAGATAAAATAAAAATGTCTGGAAAATATGTTCTCATTTATTCTCGCAAGTTATAATCTGGACATTTATAGAGCTTTGTGATTACCATTTAATATCACGAATACAAAAAAAAAAATTATCTAATAAAATCATCTAAAAATATTAAGGTTAGATTGTCTTAATGAAATACAAAAAAAACTTTCCTATCCCATATTCAGATTCAAGACACGTAAAATAAATAAAAAAATAAATAAATAAAAAATAAATAAATAAAAAATAAATAAATAAAAAATAAATAAATAAAAAATAAATAAATAAAAAATAAATAAATAAAAAATAAATAAATAAATAATAAATATATTAAAAATAAATAAATAAAAAATAAATAAATAAAAAATAAATACATAAAAAATAAATAAATAAAAAATAAAAAAATAAATAAAATATTCTTTAAATTTATGAGCTGTACAGGAAACTTTTGTTTTCACTATTTGTCTTTAAAGTCTTGAGCCTAAATAAATAGGATAATACCTTAATGGTATTTTAAAGTTAACTATATTATATCTAATTTAGGTTAAAATTTGTCCATCTATTGCCAGCGCTTACTATGGTGATTATGAATCAAATAATCAATATATAAAAAAAGTCACAGGTCATTGAAAATGAAAAACATTTGTGATCATATTTTTTTTTATGTTTGAAAAGCTACTTCAGCGCTGTACTGCTAATGATTATTGTGAGTTATACATTGATATTAATATAGTTATTTATCTATTGTAAGTCGAGTTCTTGGCATGAGTTGGCAACTTGTACTTTGAACTCCTAGCACTGATCTCCACATACGAAAATTTGCTGAGCTATTCTTCATCTTAGTACAATTCGTGTGAAGTGAAGTACTACTTAATATTAATCCCATAATGCACGATAAATAAAAAGCTACTTTTGCTCAAAAGATAAGAAGTACAACTATGTACTGTGTATTGCATTAATTTGATTTAAATGTAGGGCTAAACGGTCCAAGGTCCAAAAAAGGACAGGTTGCGCCAAAAACACATGGTTTTGAAAACAGATTAAAAGATTAAGTAAAGAACGTATATAAAATCAGATAAATTGTAAAACTCTAAAATACTGTAAAGAAAAAAACTTTCATGAGTGAATAAAACTTGATTAAAATGATAAGCACAGTAAAACAATTATATACAACTTAAAATAGCGCGTAAAATGGCAAAAATGTTAGCATGATGGGTTTTATCTAAAAAGTATTTAATACATAAAATGATTCCTCCAAAAAGGTATGATCCTATAGGATAAAAAAAAAAGGGCAATCAATTGAAATGTGATCAATTGAAAGTAAAACGATTGCATAGTGGTGGAGGTTCTCCGAACAGCAAATGAAGAGGATTCAGCCGAGTATATTTAATGTGTAGACGGATGAGCTTGACATCTGCCTAACACAAGTGACAGGCCAAAGAATTAACGTAGATTTAACAGCATGCAGTTTGTTCTCACTTTGTAAGTCCCAGCGCTGTTGCCACAAAGACTTGGTAAATTGTCGTATATAATATTTCATGTCAGGTAACAGATAGTGTTAATAGAGTTGTAGCAGTTCGGATGGCAGAATCAACCATATCGTTACCTGAAGTATCAACAAGACTGGGGATCCAACAAAACAAAGCATCATAACCATTTTTTAAATGCTGACCAACGGATGCTGAATGATGAATAAACAGAATGAACATGACCCAGCTCATCCTGTTTATTCATCTGTGACTGATGTGAGCATGACCCAGCTGACACAAAACACGGAGGCTATTAGAGTAGACGCAATACTCTGACGCAGTTAATGATAAAATAAGTTGCTATGCTATGGGAATTGCTACAGATACAACAGTAAATACAGAAAAAAAATAGCAGGTATAATATAGTTTTGCATTTCTTCAGCTACATCGATTCTGCACCCAACAAGTGGTGAGGATTTTGAATTTTTGGTAAAAACTGTAACAAACTGAGAATACTCATGACGATGAAAGGTGAATAACACTAGGACCTCTATTGTATTTTTGTATGACTCGAATGGAGAATAAAAGTTATACGACGGAATGCTCCATGGTTTTATAAGAAAGTAACCGACTGATTGAGATGGTACATCGCAAAATTTGATTATCACAATTGTTGAACGCATGATAGCATTAAAAGGAGTATATATGATTGTCATGTATCATAGAATCGTCGCAAACTTTGTGAAATCTCACATCGAGGAGAGTACGAGTTTGATGACAAGGTACCAAAGTAAATTGTTAGAGAGAGCTGCATACATCGGAAATAAAGAGGTGATTGATTACATATTGCATATAAACTTCTACTGGAAGAACCCGAAATGCGCTGCTACAAATTTGTATAGTCGTGTGATGCCCTATATCTTAGAGCTTCAGATTTAAAGCAGTTGTAGTGGCATAGACTGCACAAGCGTAATCAATAATCGGTGAGAGATAATATCCTCACTTTGTAGAGTCTGATTAGGGTATTCTGATTCACACACCAGAACGTATTCGGGAGAACACGGTAACACATTTAAAGTTTTTCCTAGCGTTTTCTAATACATAATATATTATACAATTTTCTCAGACCATCATGGTGGATAGGTCTGTTCCGTGCATATTCTATTAAATAGAACGTGACCGCTAGACAAACACGCAGTATTGAAATGGTGGTGCATGTGATATGTATAATCCTATGGATCCAGTATTGATGTTTGCTGCTGTTGATAGTTCTGTAGCCAACTTCTTTAGTTCCTGAAATGAAAAATCACTATAATATGAAGATCTGCGATTGCGGAAATCGATGGTATGGCTTTCGGCGTTGCATTTAGGATTTCGGAAAACTGGTCGATGATTCGTTGCACTTGAGATGGCAGTAAATGTTTCACTCAGAATATGACCAATGGAAGCAGAATACACTGTACCGTTCTTTTCAAATGTAGGAAAATGAAACTCGTGTTTCTTGACTCTCTACCAAACTTGAATGGGAGATTCTATTGATGATATAGATGAGTCATGGTGCTCCCAAGTATCCTTTAGGCAATTGCGTTGGATCTTGTATGCAAATGCTTTTGTCCATTTAAATGGTACAAGATTTGAAGGGGGAGGGGTGTGACGGATAAATTTCAAAAGTCGTTTCGGTCGCTTCTTAGCTGTTAGAACGTCCTGAATTCCATCAAGTCTTGCGATGGAGTAGCTTAAGTCTTTGGAATGCTCTCTTCTACAGCTTTAATGATTATAGAAGTCAGAGGATCAATACCGGCATTTATCAATAAATCATATTATCAATAATTAGTCCACTTAGTGCCATGATGTATGAAAACTAATGGTCTTTGATTCGTGGGAACATTAAATTTATATAAAATTATGAGAGAAAAATTGACGCTGTTCACTGGCAGGCACTGGAGTGATCTTCACATTTGTTGTGAAGATCATCACTCACAGAAAAGTTAATGGTAGGTAGGAGAGCTGGTGAACTTAATGCTAAATCGATAGAGTGAAAGGTCTGTGTCGGCATATGAAAAAAAGGTTTCTTCACCTTGGTTTAGAAAATAGAGATAATGGTCCTGTATGAGTTGTTGAATTTTTTGCCCTAGATTATTGGAAGTAGCACTACCCCACACTATGACCATAAAACCTCCGAGCAATATAAAAAGAGAAAGAAATTGATCTACTACTTCGTTAAAATCTGCTTGAGAAACGGATGCTTGATAAAGTAGATAGATAAAACAGATTATGAGGAGAATAATAATGGAAATTTAAACTATGCTAGCCAGTAATGAAGCTGATAATGAAAGATGAGTAGATGGCAGTAAATTTGAAGTTAAAATTGCAACTCCACCATGAGGATGACACCCATCATTAAAATCATGCTAAGAGCAAAAGCAATTACCGAATTTAAAAGTAAGAGACGACGTTAAATGAGTTTCCAGCAGAGAAAATTGTAGGTTGTCAATTGATATTTAGAAATAATATCCTAAATTTCAGAATTATTCCGTATACGTATACCACCCCAATTCCATGATATATAAAAAAAATAGACATAATGAGGAGGATGGAGAAGATTTTATTTTAACATCAAAAGTATGAGGTCAATCAAATACGCATTCATCGTCTGAAGGGTCAGGAGACAATTCTACGTCAAAATCCCTTTTCGTCAGAGCAGCAGAAGTGGATTTATTGACGCATTGATTATACTTTAGTTCTTTTTTTCTAAGATTTGCTTGGTTTTTGACCATTGGGGTACATTTCTTGCAAACTGCTTGGGAAATGTTGGTTTTTTTGAGTTGTCAGTTTCATTTACTTTTATTAGAGGAGATGACGTTTTTCTGTATGAAGTTGATGTCGCATTAAAGTTGAATTGTGGTTTCTGAACTGTAGTGTGAAACTGATGATGAGAGATAGAAGAGGAAGTCGGAATGTCCGTTTGTGTTCAGACAGAGCAGAATTAAATCTCAGCTGCCATGAAATAGGACATTCCTGTATAGGGCATACGGTTGGTGAGTAGTCGGTGGGCTTTATTGAAAGTTAAGTTTTGCAACATTTTGACACTTTGTATTTCTTTCTCTTGAGATCATTTTGAACACCTTTGGCCCCATTGAAGAACTGGAGTTAGTAACACGAACACCCTTGTATTTAATGCTGAAGGGGGGGGGGACTCTTAAGAAGTGTCTCCTGCACCTGAGCGACGAGTAGAAACAAATGGGCTTATTTTGACAATATGCTTTAGAGTTTCTGAACCTTTGGCCTTGAAAGCATCTAAATGGCCTTGGCACAGATGGTTAAACGTCGGAATGTAGTTATGCCGAGTAAGTCTTACAGAACATGGTAGTTTCGGTGCAATAAAATTAAGGATTAGATGCTTCGTGGGTTTGAGGTTATCCCCCCTCCGAATCTTTATTCTTCCACAGTTGTTTCTCCACTCTGCAGAATAAACGGACGCAGATATAATACCTTTAATATATAACCATATAGTTGCAATAAGACAGAATTCTTTCTTGTTTTAGACCTCAACTAAAAAGTCGCCTGAAAGTAATGTTTTCACAAAGGCAATTTCTCCCAGTACAGAGGGAAAAAAACTGTGAATCAAAAAATGACGAAAATTTTATAAATGAGGCGTTATTTACTTTCGGATTAGTTAGTGTAAAGACATAGAATAGTGTAATCAAACGATGAAGGGCTTGTTCAGCTATTTTTGCTTAAGTGTGTGGTGTGCAGAACTGAACACCTTAATATTTTATTACATAGATAACATCAACCACTTCCACTACCAGCGTCCCTAATCTGGACGAAGTACACGAGTAACCCCTGAAGCACAATTCTCCACCCTCAACAAGCTGCCCAGTAAGTGACCCTAATGACATACTGATTCGTGACATGCTGATTGATGCATACAGGCCAATATGTATCTCCCGTTTACCTAAAGCACGAGCCAAAAAAGTATGTTAGGGTACCAGTACGTCCCGCTACTACCAGGACCCTCTTTTCCATAGACACGGGTCTCCACACACGTGGAGACCCGTGTCTGTGATAGGAAAAACACGTGGTCGGTTTCTTCCTATTAATTTCCGATACAACAGTGAGGCAACCGACCACAGGTGAGAAGCCTTCAAAAATGAAATTAGAAATCAGGATGAGAGAGAAGATAATGGAGAAGTAAGTAGAAATAGAGAGGAAAACAAAATGAGAAAAGATCATTAGGGTACTTCGGAGTTGTGACTTCTAGAGTTTGCTAAAGAAGGTAACCCCCTTGAGAGTTGTCGAAATCTTCTCATGTAATATTTATTGGCCCATAAATAGCATGATCTGAACTAAGGCCACGAGTACTTTTGATTTTTGTTTGTAACTATGTGAGCGCCCATCTCTCCCACTCATAATATTTTTCATCCCCATTACATGGGTAAAACATGCATATATACTTTAGTAATTCTGCTTGTGTGGTTAAAAAAAGATTTTTTTCAATATCTTTCGTAAAAAAATAACCTACATACTATCGTTTTAGCTAGTTTCTTCGTGCTTTTTTTATTTAAAAAAGTTTTAGATTCCCCTCTTCCCAATCACTTTAAATAAGGAATCATTTCAAGATAAATTAGTAGGTAAAATATATACTTGTTAACCCTTTCCCTCTCGCCCCCAAGAAAATGACGTGGTGTGGTTTCGCCCTCTATTTCTCGCTCCCGTGATATTCCCGGGCGGATTCTCGTAATATTCCCGGGTGTTCAGTACTAATGCACCAATAAGAATAAAACTAATTAATTTCTTTGGCCCGAAACACATTTTATTTCTCATTTTACACACCAGGTGGCAGTAACAGGACATTTTTGAGGTAATTGTAGATAGTTAGTTTATTTTAAACTAGATGTCAGCACTAATCTCATCAAATCAAATACGTATATAATATTCGTGTATAAAAAATAGGCACTTTTATGAACGCTTTCTTGAAAATTAACCGATCGTTAAGGGGTTAAACATATTCAGTAGTATTTTTAGTGGGCGAGATTTTAAATTTGTTGCGTTCATTTACTAAAACTTTAAAAACTAAGAATGGCTGTAATTTTGAGTGAAAAATGGCTATATTTGAAGAAAAGCAAATCTTACAATACAAATTAGTCATTCCAATCAATTTTCTATTGTTTTTATTTTCGTCAACTTAAAATCAGAAAATCTCTTAGATCCAAGATCATTTATAATAGCTCTTACCAGAGCTATTTCTATACAATTTCGGACATAAGGCTTTATATTCATTAATTCCTATTAGAGACTGAGAGAATGCCTTACTTCAATACCTCATCGCTTTCATAATTATGCCATATTTCTACGAAGTTTGCGTATCAAAACTTCAGAATTTTGTGCAGCAAAGGAAGTCAGGAACTCGACTAGTTTCTGAATAAGTGAGTCGTAAATTCTAGTTTTAATGAGTCCCCCAGGCTAATGGAACCGTTTGAACACGTTTCTAAGAGTACCGTTGTCGATGAATATGCTATAAGTTTTCGGACAATGAAAGCCAGGTGGTGCTGCTTTGCTCGGAATAAAGCTGCGAAAACCAGCTTTCTTTGGAGTTTATTAGAAACTAATGGCGATGCATACACAAAGACCTCTTGCAACTACTTTTACTCTAACTAATCATAGGATAGAAGCGATAAGCGGAATACTAAAGCGTTTTAACCTTCTGAAGACGGCTGGTGCAACAATTATTTATACAGGCAAAATATCTCGGTTCCTATTTTCTTGTTAAAAATAAGCTTCATTGAGCGTACTGGCCGTGTTAAAGACAAATGTGGCCTCATAATATATATATATATATATATATATATATATATATATATATATATATATATATATATATATATATATATATATATATATATATATATATATATATATATATATATATATATATATATATATATATATCTGGTCTTTTGGATAGAATGGTCTTTTTCTGCGTAAGTTATAATTTTCCAAACAATAATTTACACTTGTTTGCAGTCATTTAGACCTAATAAAAACAGTCCTTAATCTTTGGAATTTCTTTAATTTACAAGATTAGTTATTGATAAAAATTTGGAAATAAATGAAGAAAAAAATTTAAACTGATTTATTTGGATTTTATATTTTAATGGAAATATAATTCCTATAATCTAATAATTTTTTAGTATCTATTAGACTGTTTTTTTATTAAAAAATACCAAAAAATATTTTTAGAGCTTAATTTCTGATTTATAGTGTGAGAAAAAATATATAAAATGGACACCGGTGTCTCATCTGCTTCAAAGGGTTAAAGTAAGACAAAATGAAAATTTCCTCAGCATTGAAATTATGCTTTATCACTTAGATAATTACTGCATTTTTACTTTTTATTAATATAATTAAAATCAATATCCTCAAATGTATCTAACTTTTAAGAATTAATAATGTGCACACAAACACACAATAATTCTTCATATAGAAATCTGATCTTATCAGGTAGTAACCTATAAAGAACAATAATCTTTGTGCTTAACAAAATCTTTTATCGCAATTACTTTTCTTATTAGAAATGCTAAAGAATAAAACAACATAAATAGTTCTTCCTAAGCTGTGTTTCTTAAAAATATTTTCAGAGTCTTTTAACAACAATAGTACAAAAATCTATTTCTTTGTTTTTTAATTATAACGATTTATTAACCACACATATGTTATCTAATAATAATATTTTGCTTTGACGTATTGGTGAAATAAATTAGTAAATGTCAGAGCTAATGAAGCTAATGAAACAGTATTTAAATGTAATACTTGGTATTAACAAGCAGGCTCGCCCGTGTGGCAAGTAGCATTAGAAACAACAAAACAACAATAAGAACTTGGCATTAAAAATATACTAAAATTTTTTTAAATTATAATAAAATATTTTAATTTTAAGATTTAAGAATTACAGAAATGTTAGCTAATAATAATAATTTGTTTCGTCGTATTTGAGAAAGAAATTAGTAAATGTTAGAGGATTATAAATAAAACAGTATTTAAATGTAATACTTGGCATTAAAATTATAATAAAAAAGTGAAAATATTTCATTTTAATAAAAAAATTGTAATTCAAAATAAAAGGTAAGACTAATTAGATAATAAATTTCCTTTTTATCTTAACTTTTTGAACTAATCTCATTTCTGGAAGAAGTGAATTTAAAAATTAGAAAGTGCTGCTATTTTTTTTTTACCTTTCACTTTATTTTGAAGTTAAGCCATATCGAGCTTCATGATAATATTTTTAGAGCGATTTTCGTTACTTAATTTTGTAGACTTTTTTTTATATCTGTATGAAAGGATTATTATCTCAAAGTTGATCGAGTATGTTAATGCTGATGAGATAATTATGTTAAAGATCTACATCACTTAGTTTGTTGGATCATTGTTAGATTTACGAATAAAAAAAATTGATAGAATTTCTTTTTGTCATCGATATTAATCTTTTAAAAACTACTTCTGTTCATTTTTGAGGAAGTCGCTTTGAGAAAAGTTAAATAAACATAATCTGTAAAACCTTTATTTAAGTATATTTCAAAAACCTTCCCTTTATATTTTTTTTGCAAAATATTATCATAAAAGCTTTAGAGAAACTATTATGATAATAATTAAGGGAAGGGAATTAATTTTTTATTTTATGTGTGAATTCAAGAAAACAATAATAATAAAATTGATAAATAAACATGTTTAACACATAAGTTAAATTTTAAATCAGTCTTCATAACAACGAAATGGATTAGCTTTATAGCTTTAAGTTTTTAAAATTTATAGTTGCTCAATGTACAAATTTTTTCAGAATCAATTCTTAAAAAAAATATTTATTGTTTTATTTTAAAAAGATGGCTGTATTTATTCACATTTTAAACTTACAGAATATAATTCAAATCTTTATCCTCTTTTCCCTACAGCTGTAATAGTTTGTCTGATTGTTATTGGAACGAAAACTATTTTTCCGATGTGCCTCATATTTTTTCACCTTGGCGATCACCCCTGGCGATAAATTTCCTTATCAGAGTCGAAAATTATTGCTGAATCGTATCAACGCAATGTATAATACGAAGAAACAGTTGGTCCAAGCTGTCCCCAAAACTGCTACAGACAGAACAGTTGGTGGTTTTGAGTTAGTAAACGTACGGTTTTTATAGTAAGATGAAAATTTTAATGGAATACGCTAGTGCCAAACTATCGAAGCACAGTGTTATAGATGAAACTAAAAGAACCAATGAGAAGAGGAAAGAAAAGATTTAAGTCCGGTTTTTTTTTTAAAAACTGGAAGAGGTTACATTCATATTCATCAGAGTTAATGACATGAAGAGGATATAAAAGTGTAGTTGTAATGTCATGTTCACGTTTCAAATTTATATCCTGTAATTAACTTTAACTGGTTTGTAGTGATACATTCTCCTGTTCATCGTGGAGAATTATGGGAGTTTTATGTGTCATAAAATATATACTAACATCAGAATAAATTTCTATTAATGCTGCAAAAGATGGCTCACTCTATGTGCAGTTATGGGTCATATTATTGATTTCTGGAATGGGCATTAAAAAGTAAAAAATAGCTTTCTGATCCAGCATCACATAATCTTAAAAGAGGCTCAAAAGGAAAATAAAATGTTACAATTTTCCTTTTGTCTACGTAGTTTACGGCCAAATTTCGCGCCATGAGAGAACTTTTTTGAACTAGCTCTTTATTTTCTTCTACAAGTCAGTTTCTCCAAAAATATTATTTCTCGCCAACTTGATGTAGGTGTCCTCTTTTTCATTTTTACCATCATCACATCTTGGCTCAGTTTTGTTGTGAAATATTGCTATTAAGCTCTTCAACTTTCTCTCCCCTCCTTACTTAAGATACTTTCGTTTCAGTTTTATGGCGAAAGCGAACTCGTAAAAACTCGCCAGAATGTGAAACTTTTTTTTCTTCATTTTTGTTCGTTTCTTGGCGGTTAAATTGCTAGTGTTGTGTGAAACTTTATGTTACGTAAAATTACTGCTAAGAGATGGGCTGGCTTCTTTTTTTCTTACATTTTTATCATGTAAGTGGAATTAGGCGCAAACTCTAAACCCCTGTGGGGGAATGTGATGAAGTGGGCTATTTTTATCATATATATTTACGTTTATTATTCCTGATTTTTTTTACTGTAACTAGAGAAGGACTATAGTTGCTTCAGATCTTTATCAAAAGGAAAAATTATTTTGAAAAAATAATAATTAATCTAATTATTTTTTTTACTCTCCAAAATAAATTAGAAATTTGTTTCTATGTTTGTCAAAAAAATTAATCAATTGAATAGTATTTCAAAATAATATTTAATTATAAAAATATTTCTGTCGCGTTTCAGTGCATGGTTTTATTAGAAATTAAAATATTCTTAGCACTAATTCGGAACATAGTCAAAACATAAATTATGAATAATCAGTTACGAATTGTGTTACGTTTAGCAGAGCGATATATTGTTCTTTTGAAAAATAAACTAACTTATTAGTTAAGGTTGTCTACAGTTCTTCAAATTATTTTTACTCCATTTGCTTTTAGATTATCAGAAAAAAGTAAATATGCTGCAAGATTTCTATCAATAAGCACTGTTAATGTTTTTAAATATTTTCAGCATTATTCAGCAGGAAACAAATTATTATTTAATTAATTATCCCTCACTAATTATTATACAAAATAGTTTTGATACCGATAAAATACAATCTCTGAAATTCTTTTCCTGTTTTACAACTACAATCCATTTTACGCACATTTTTAATGTTAGTTAAGTTATTAAAATTGTTCATATAAGATTTAATCTTCTGTCAACGATAATTCAAAGAACATAAAAAATATATTCCTGATTTAACGTAAGTTAAGTTAGTCGCTTTATCGTAAGTTATCGTGATTTACGAACGGAAATCACAAATAAAACTTTGATCATGTTTTATTTTATTTCGTTGAAAAAAATAATTTATTCATAGATAAAATTTGAATTAAGGCCATCTCAAATTAAAATAGTATTTTCTCTTAAAATTACCAGCATTTTCTTTGCACAAAATCATCTTTTCTTCCATACACCAAACTGACATCGTCTATCATCTCTGATAACGTACTGTTCTATTTTTCCCCGTTCTTCATCCTGTTTCTAATATTGCAATCTCTGACTTAGAATATTACAAAATATAGCTATCTGGTCATATCCGACCAAAGTATTCCGTTTTCATACAACAAACACTATTCACACAAAAAAACTTAGCATATTTTAAACATGCTGTAAAACAATGTTATAATTATTAAAAGGAATAGCTTAGAAGAGGTGTAAATAAATGTCGAACTCACTTAAAATATATTTTCAAGCAGTTAGAAATTACGGAATCGATTTGGGGAGAAAAATCATAATATTTTTGATCAGATTTTCAAAAAAAATTGGGCTATTACAAACGCAGAGTTCATTCATCTTGAAATATCATGTCCGAATCTTATTTAATACGATTTCAGTTAAATAGCTACAGAAGTTTAAGTACAAACTATGTGTCTCGTTTTTATCCAACTACCTATTCTTCTCCAACTTTCACCTATTGCCCTCAATGAGATTTTATAACCGTCGTTGAGCAGCTGAACCAATTTTGGGTTTACGACTACTAATGTTCATTTCCGTAGCCTTGTAATTTTGAACCCAATCCGGAAGACAAGGTAACTCCTGGATCAAGTATTGGGAGAAATTTGCCTTTGTGGAGAACTTTTTGAGGAAACTAACCCGCATATGCATTACAAGGAGAGCAAAACCTCGAAAACATCCCACAGTTAGCCTGACGACAAGGAGACTTTATCCCATGATCCGTCTACCACTGAGGATATTTTAAGTCAGTACTGTGGTCGAAGCCAGCCGGAAGAGGTATTCGTATCTGCCATCACTGGGACTCGAACCCGGTTCGACTCATTGGAAGGCGAACTCTCTATCCCCTAAGCCTTCACGAATTTTTAACGAGATAGCATAATATTTATTAAAATTCTTCTGCTATGTTTTTAGCGTGATAGTACAGTGAAAACCAGTATGTAACTCCAACTGTCAAACTGCATAGCAATGTGAACTTCCAAATTCAAAATTTATTTTGCTTTCTGAGGTACGCTTTAGTTACAATCTATAAAACACAATCAGCAAACATAAATTTATTATTATTCATGAATTAGTAATAACAAATACTTATTACTATTATTATTAATAAAAACTTATATTTATAGGCGGACAAAAATGGCCTTGTTCTCAAGGGCTGTGAAGGCCTTGGGCTCAATTCTTTTTGGAGGCTTAATATCTACCTAGCCTCAGATGAATGGGAAATAATTTGTTTGAGAAGTAAAGGCAACAGCATATGTGGAATTTTGATCACATTGTCATAATCATGCAGTTAATCATGAAATTATTGATTCTTAATTTCCATGGGAATTCTGACCAGCAACAACTGTTCGGCAAATCTTTCCTTTATTATATTTATCATTATATGTGTCATCTAAGGACATTTGTTCTCACCTACAATGGAGAATTATTTTAAAAATCAAGTTTTTTTAACTATTTAACTATTCACTCAACACTTGACTGAGTTTAAATATACATAAAATAAAAACCAAATGCTTGTACTACCAAGGAAATAAAAACATATCTTTTTTTTATAAAGCGAATTGTTTCTCCTAGAAAATCATAGATATTACACAATCAAGCACATTTTTAATCATCGGTAATTATTAAATATCGAGAGTTTATTTCAATGCTTATTAATTGAAATATTTATACATAATATGCACGATGATAGTGTAAAACAATGAATAATATGATAATAATATAGAATTTTGCTTTTGATCATTCGAAATACTAATAACATACGTTAATAATAATGTTTATATTCTTATCACAATGTTTAATAATGTTTTTATTCTTATCATAACATACCGTGGTCATATTTGCTTTTCCATTTCTTTGAAGGCAAAGAGTTACAAAACTAAACTATTTTTACGTTGTCGAAATCATTTGTGTTACCAGGATGGTGATTAAGCAACAACTCGCACATGACAAATTAAATTTGTCGTCCGCAAGAACAGTTAAATAGAAATATACTAGGCAACTTTGTACCAGGAAATAGAATTAGTTATTTCTCCAAATAGTTTATTCCTACAAGCAATGAAATTATGCTTTTATTTAGAATAAAGTGAGAGACAGTCTTTTGTGTAATAAATGCATAATACTGTTTCCCTAAATAAATAATTCTCACCAGTTCAGAGAGGTTCGGGAGTTTTATCTGAAATTTAAATTGGTGGTCGTAAAATGACTTTAATGCCCTAAAACTATTTGTGACAAACGCCAAATGAATATATTCATTTGCTAATTTTTACTTAGTCCACTTCCTGTAATTGCTAAAAAAGAGAGGCTAATTATAAGATCTACCTATAGAGGGCGCTATGGAGTGCCACGGACTTTCTTTGTGGCTTCGTACCTGAACTTTAACGGGATTTCATCACTTACTGTTACAAAGAACAAAAGTTGTTCAAAAATATTTATCGAAAAAAGCGATAGGATTTCAGTAGGACTTCACTATAGTGAACTGTCTGTAATACTTGTAACTATAACGAAGAACGTAAACTATAATAAGAACTATAATAACGTGTAACTATAATAAGAACTATAGTGAAGTGATATATATATATCACTTCACTATAGTTCTGCAATTCATTCATGACGAAATCTGCTTCTGCTGAACAACGCCGATTTGTATGAAAAACTTGTCATTAGTTTCGTCAAATATACAAGTACGCCTATCATTTCGGATTTAACACTTAATATTTTAAGTGTGTGCACTCATCTTAGAGATTGCTGATGAGCCCCTTCTTAATTTCAATTTAAAAATATAGTCGGAAAAATAGAAAAGAAAAGACAATAGGTATTACTGATATTACTTTACTTATGCTGTTTTAGTGTATATACTATATACATTGTACGCATCACGATACCTACTGTAAGTACTGGAGAAGCAGGTTTTTTACAACTACCGGAGAAAATAGTTAAATATGGAAATTTATTCTAGCCAAATGATACTGAACATTGTTTATCTTAAGTTTGAAAGGACGAAATTCTAAAAACACGTTTTTCTAGTTTAATTACGTAAAACCAACAGAAGAGTAATAAATAACAACAAATAAAACAAACTTAAATTGTTTTAAGTTAATTAATTGCGTCCGCATATCTCTTTCAATTTTGTGCATGGATTTGTAAAGCTGATCATTACCGATTTATTGATTATTTAATTCTAGTTCAATCCATAAGTAGAACGAGTATTTAGATAGTATCTATAATAATAAACTGAAAGAGATGCACGAGCACAAAATAATATTTATTTTCAACGGGACTTTACTTAGAAAATAAGCAAAGTAATGCGAACAAGGTACAGAAAAAAATTATATGTTGAGGTTTTTTTTTGGGCTTTTATAATTATTGATTCGTAAAAAATATAAATTCCTCCTTAATAAATGGAAGTTGTTTCAAGTTTTAATTTTTTTTCACCATTGTTTTTTTCTTTTTTACTTCTAACTCTTCCCCCCTTAGCGTTCGATGCCAAGTAAGTGATTTTCTAGGGTTGTTAGGTTATTTGCCTCCATGTCACTTAACTGAATCTTTCCTCCAAGGAATACTCATACAATGTCACTTAGATGGTTCTTCCATTGAGTATCTTCGGAATTAATAGATTTATCAATATAAATAAAAGTTATACATTTACATAGGACTAAAATATGAACTTTACATAAGACTAAAATATGAACAATATTTTTAAAAATGGCACTTACTCAGTTCTTCCATTAAGATCTTCAAGTATATCTCTAAGTTATCGTGAGACAATATAAATATTTTCAACGTACCGGAAGTTGGTAAACTTTAAGAACCTCTGTATTAATTCATTTTTAAAAAATTTTTCACAGTTATTTGTAAAAACATTATAACATATTTAAAAAATTGAATATGGGCCAATCTTACATCAATATCTTATATATATATATATATATATATCTTATATATACCAATCTTATATATATATATATATATATATATATATATATATACAATTCCCTCACTTTGAAATAAATAAAATGAAAAGACTGAAATAAAATAAAAAGAATGTATTTGTAGGTATCGTTTTGAAATATTAAAAAAATAAAATTAACAAAAGATCAATTTTCTTTCCAATTTGTGTAAAAAGTATTGACCCATCACTGTATTGACGTTCGTATCTAGTGTGCTGACTTATTCCCTCACAACAATACATTTTCCCTCCTAAATCATCACTGACTAAAATCTTATAAAAATAATATTAATAATTTACAACTTGCAATATAGGGCAACATTGCAGTATGTTTTCATCTTCAACTCACTAAAGCTATACCGGTAGAATTTATTAAAATAAGTCCCTCACTTAAATACACAATATCAAGTAAAATTTTTTGCATTGTACATGTTTTACATGTTTTTTTCTTTTCGAGAGTAACGTTTAAAAGAGAAATTTTTGCATGGTAATCACATTGGAAATTGTTGCATATAAAGCCTTTTTCTTTTCAGTCATTTAAAAAATGATATGTGTGCCTTTTTTCTAAATTACAACTTTGTTACATGAAAATCGGAATTTATTTCAGGTGAGTTAGTCATTAGTATTTATACTTGTTACGTCAGATAGGCTCAAAGAGTAATGTGGATATCAGGTAAGGACTACGTCATCAAATTAGCATTCCTAAAGAAACCGAAAATCTAAAGAAACCAGAAAATCTTCTGAAACCAAGTGTTTATTTATTTATGGTTACGATTTTAAAATATTTTCTACTAAAACTAAAAAAAATGGAAGTATACGATAATTGTATTTAAGTAAATACCTTATGGAAAATATTGTTAGATAAAAATGCTTGATTATTGTAAAATTTGACTATCATGAGTTGACCGTGAGCAGTAACATCAGTCCAAATGATACTGAGTGCAATCAACCTTTATTTTAATTAGATAAACTTCTAAAATGAGTTTTGCATAATCTACTAACGGGAAGTCAATGATAAAAAAGACATCATATAAATTAGTAAAAAAAATTGGAATTATCTTAGATTTGTTAATTGTATCGATATATCCTTTTAGTTTTGACAATTGCTTTGTGTTTATAAATATCAGTTCATTGAATATTTACTTTTTTCAATCCGAACGAATAATGTATATTCAGCTAGAAGTCCAATAAAATTAGACTATTTCCTCTAAAAAATAAATACCCGAATTTTTTTTCTTTCATAGAAAGCATTGTGATGTTTTTCCATAGGATTCCTGAAAACTTCCCTTCACTCATCTGTACATTTCTTTCTTTTTTGATGAAATTTGGGGGAGGATTTGATGCGGAGAGTTAAATTTATTCTAGACATGCAAATGTGGCATATATCCCGATGCAAATTTTTACGATGAATTGAAGTAAACCATCCTCAAGCTAATCGGATAATAATTAAAAATAGAGATTTTATGTACAAAAAGTTTAAATTTGCACTAGTATCTATCAACGCGTCTGATATTGCTATCTAAGCAAACGAGAAAATATGTCTAAGTATATTTCCACTTTAAATCGAACGAGACGAGTCACAAGCCAATAGAACAAATAGTTCAAAAGTTAAAATAGTTTCTATGTTTAGGAAGTACTATTTTTGACATGCGCATATGCAAACTATTTACATTTCAATCAAGAAACTGTATAGAACATACAATGTATATCTTTCCATGTAATTTTTACGCTGAATTTAATGAGAAAAATCATGAGACAATAGCACTAATAGTTTAAAGGTTACAAGTATTTTTTTTCTAAAGTACATTTTAGTGCTCACACTTACTTACGTATCTTATATTCCCATACAGATAAGAGAGATATAAATAAAAATACTATTTTCGAATTGCACTTATCATGAAGAAAACCCTTAAGACTTCAAAACTATTAGTTCTATCAGCTCGAATTTTATCTCATAAATTCAGAATAAAAACCTTCATCGGGAAATTTAGCTCACATATTCAGGTTGTTTATAGATAGTAAAGTAAAAAAGTGTGCTAAGTCGAGACGGAAGCTGTAATTTTTATACATAAAAATGCTTGGATCTTTTGAACTATATAACTTCATTAGGAAATCTACCTCAAATATTCATATTGGTTATAACGCCTTAATTTCAAATTTTTATGAGCAAGAGAAATATTTCCATTACTATATGCTCAAAGATTATTTTTTTTAGTAATTAGCATTTAAGATTTTCGCTTTCTTTTGATAATATATACAAAAAGAATTTATATTACAATTATAAATAAGAAAATATATTAAAATTAGGCATCCCATTTAATTAAATATTAGGACACTTTTATAGTTTCATATTATTATCGGACAATATGTTACTATTAAAGTGTTCTTATATACTTTCTTTATTTAGCAGTAAAAGTCAAAAACTGAAATTTGGAAGGGATAAGAAAATGATGACAACGGCCATTGAGATATTTTCTAACTTTCAAACGTTTTTTTTAATACTATAAAGAATACCAAGAAAATGTATGAATACTATATTTTTGAACAGAAATAATTTGCTTGCAGTGTAATATTTGACAGCTATGATCAGAAAACTGTCGAACATTCAACTCATTTCTTACTGAATAAATAAGCAGCAAAGTTTTCATATCCTCCCGTCCTGATTTTTGAGATCTGTGTGCGGCGAGACGTCATGAGGCGAGTAATCAAAGCTTTAGCTTTCAGTGCGGAATGAACCAGCCCTTTTATATCTTCTCTTTGGCCCTGGGAAATAATGATTAACTTACTTCTTTAGTTTGTTTTCCACAAATTACCCACTTTTCCGCAAAAAAGGGTAAACCGATCAAAAGAGAGTTGGGAAGTTTTTAAGTATTTTTTATAATAACATAGTTTTTGTCAAAAAGTATCTTGTGCTTGAATTTTTTCTTGAAAAACACCTTTTTTTTGCTATATTTACTGGACCAGAAATGCTTTATTTTGATTTGAAGTTCGTTAATTTTATTCTTTTTCATGACAAACTTCGAACTAATTTTTATAATGTTTTCATCAGTAGTTTTCCTGATAAAAAATGAGATATTGGTTTATTTTTTGGTAATCATTGTTTTATATCTACGAAAGGTCTCCATTCACGATTACCTTTCATTCTATTACATGCATTTATACATAATAGTTTATGAACCCTTTTTATTTGTAAATATCTGCTAGGTATTTTTAAAATATATGACATTTAATAAGTTTCCCCAGTAAAGGAAAATGCTTTCTATCTTACTTATTAGTTTTATTTTAAATTTTCTAGCACTTAAACACCTGTTATTTTGCTTATATTAATGATCAGGGGCTAATACATTTCCTTAATGCTTAATATATAAGATGTTCCCTGATGAATAAACACTATTTTATTATTAGTTTTATGTTCGTAGAAGGTAGCCATAGAGTGAAATTGAGATGTAAATTATCAATCTTAAACAGCAGCAGCTATAGTGCAACCCTTCACAAAATTGGAACTTTATTTAATTTTAAACAATCTTAAATATTAAAGTTCCATTAGTAGTTTAAAGCACTTGTGTAAATTAACTTATATAACACTAGGTTCCTACGACTGGAATTTAAACTATTCTTCCGAGCAATAATTAATCCCGTAAAATCTTGACATGCACATTGCCAAATAAGGAGATGGATGTCCCATCTCATCTTTCAAAGTTTGACCCAACAGTTAGCGGCGTCTTGAAGCTGGACGTTGCGCCAATCTGCCCTTGATGGATCGCCAGATATTTTATGATGTCTTTTAATCTGCCGCCAAACCGTTGGTGGAGCTATGGATGCGCAATCCTGTCCATTAATTATTAATTAACATTTGATTAATTGTTGTTTTCCAACGCGAGCAACTGACCTTCGATATCTGGGGCTGGAAAGAGGATCTAAACGTTAATAGCGTAATTACTTGCCACTGACGATACTGGAAGGCGATGGTTTATTGAAGCTCTGAGGGAGATTTAATTTGTCTCTCGTTGTGAAGGGGTAGAGAGGATTACAGAGTTATTCATTACCGAAGGAAGACCCGTTTTATCGGCTTTGTTTCATATCTGTGCCTGGTCCCTCACTCATTAGTGTCATTTTCTACAGTTTTTGCATGGAGGCCATACCAATTTTGAGAATTAAAGTTTGCTGCATATTTTGCATCACTATATTGTGTTATAAAATTGTTTGGTATACATGGTTTTATTTTTTATAACTATTTTATCTATATGCAATATTTCGGGTACTTTCTTTTCAATAATGATTCTTATTAGCAGCATTGCAATTGTCATGGATTAGATCTAGTTAACTTGATTCAAATAAAAAACATTTTGAGAAAAAAGATGTGCTGAAATTTTTTTTTGTTTCCGACTACTATATTACATTTTATAATTGTTTGGTGCATATAGTTTTATTTTTGTTGTTGTTGTTGTTGTTAATTTACGTCGCACTAGAGCTGCACAATGGGCTATTGGCGACGGTCTCGGAAACATCCCGGAGGACGATCCGAAGACATGCCATCACAATTTTGATCCTCTGCGGACGGGAATGGCACCCCTGCTTCGGTAGCCCGACGACCTGCGCGCGAAATCGAGCATTTTACGGTAGCACAGTTTAACGAGGACCAATACCGCACACGGACCGTAGCCAGTGATGCTTGACTTCGGTGATCTTCTGGGAACCATGTCTTAACGATCAGTCCACTGCGAGACTTTATTTTTTGTAACAATTTCATCTCTACACGGAGAAACATTTTCCAATCGTAACGACTTTTCTGACAAAGCAAAACACAATTCATGTTAAAAAAATCGAAGTATACGGTATTTAAACTGTTTGTTTGTTTATGTTTTCGTTAATTCTTGTAACGGTTTACCGAAAGTTCTGATTTTTTTAAAATTATAATTCTTATTACCACACATTTATTACCCCACACAGAATTAAAAAGTGAATTTAACCGAATAAATTGGTTTTATGTCATGCTCAAAGGTACTATTGTAATAATGTTTTCCCACGTAAACCGAATTTCATCATATTATAAAGCCATATTTTATTGTTAATTTTATCAAAATCATTACCAAAGTGATTCGGTAAAAACTACCAAGCTTTTTGATGTTCCCATACAGACAGAGACATGGTAAATTTTGCAATATTCAAGTAGTTTTGACCATATTTTAATTCACAGTGTACAGATCTATTATGGCTATTTTATTTCCAAAAAATTCTTAAATCCAAATTCTTAATTCTAAAATTCTTAATGTCTACATTACAACCATATTACATAGAAATTTCTACGCGTATTGAGAAATTTCCTATAAATAAAACAAGAAAATGAATTTCAAACTCTTAGAAATAATAATTGACTCGATTTTTTATCTTTTCTATCTAATAAAAATATTCTCTTCTAATATGATATAATGCATCTGATATTTAAAAATAGTGAAATTTGACTGAATAAAAAAATTAAAACTCATGTAATTTTTAGAGATGTGTAGCATAAAACTTAGCATCTGTCTGTGCTAGTTTGCTTTTATTATATCAATCACTTTCATTCTTTTCACTCAAAATAATAGTTTATGTTACATGAAACAAAATTTAATTTATACTGTATTATACAATGAAATTAAAATCATTGCTTTACAGAGTTGATTTTATTTAATTGATTTATTTAAGTGAAGTTAAAAGTACAGTATCCATTCACAATTGTTCAATTTATACTGTATTATGCAATGAAATTAAAGTTATTGTTTTACGGAATTGATTTTATTTAATTGATTTATTTAAGTGAAGTTAAAAGTACATTATCCATTCACAATTGTTCAATTTATACTGTATTATACAATGAAATTAAAGTTACTGTTTTACTGAATTGATTTTACTTAATTGATTCATTTAAGTGAAGTCAAAAGTACATTATCCATTCACAATTGTTCAATTTATACTGTATTATGCAATGAAATTAAAGTTATTGCTTTACGGAATTGATTTTATTTAATTGATTTATTTAAGTGAAGTTAAAAGTACATTATCCATTCACAATTGTTCAACTTATACTGTATTATACAATGAAATTAACGTTACTGTTTTACTGAATTGATTTTACTTAATTGATTTATTTAAGTGAAGTTAAAAGTACATTATCCATTCACAATTGTTCAATTTATACTGTATTATGCAATGAAATTAAAGTTATTGCTTTACGGAATTGATTTTATTTAATTGATTTATTTAAGTGAAGTTAAAAGTACATTATCCATTCACAATTGTTCAACTTATACTGTATTATACAATGAAATTAACGTTACTGTTTTACGGAATTGATTTTATTTAATTGATTTATTTAAGTGAAGTTAAAAGTACATTATCCATTCACAATTGTTCAATTTATACTGTATTATGCAATGAAATTAAAGTTATTGTTTTATGGAATTGATTTTATTTAATTGATTTATTTAAGTGAAGTTAAAAGTACATTATCCATTCACAATTGTTCAATTTATACTGTATTATGCAATGAAATTAAAGTTATTGTTTTACGGAATTGATTTTATTTAATTGATTTATTTAAGTGAAGTTAAAAGTACATTATCCATTCACAATTGTTCAATTTATACTGTATTATACAATGAAATTAAAGTTACTGTTTTACTGAATTGATTTTACTTAATTGATTCATTTAAGTGAAGTCAAAAGTACATTATCCATTCACAATTGTTCAATTTATACTGTATTATGCAATGAAATTAAAGTTATTGCTTTACGGAATTGATTTTATTTAATTGATTTATTTAAGTGAAGTTAAAAGTACATTATCCATTCACAATTGTTCAATTTATACTGTATTATACAATGAAATTAAAGTTACTGTTTTACTGAATTGATTTTACTTAATTGATTTATTTAAGTGAAGTTAAAAGTACATTATCCATTCACAATTGTTCAATTTATACTGTATTATGCAATGAAATTAAATTTATTGTTTTACGGAATTGATTTTATTTGATTGATTTATTTAAGTGAAGTTAAAAGTACATTATCCATTCACAATTGTTCAATTTATACTGTATTATGCAATGAAATTAAAGTTATTGTTTTACGGAATTGATTTTATTTAATTGATTTATTTAAGTGAAGTTAAAAGTACATTATCCATTCACAATTGTTCAATTTATACTGTATTATGCAATAAAATTAAAGTTATTGTTTTATGGAATTGATTTTATTTAATTGATTTATTTAAGTGAAGTTAAAAGTACATTATCCATTCACAATTGTTCAATTTATACTGTATTATGCAATGAAATTAAGGTTATTGTTTTACTGAATTGATTTTATTTAATTGATTTATTTAAGTGAAGTTAAAAGTACATTATCCATTCACAATTGATTCATTGTTTTTTTATGACATCAACCTTCTAGAGGTAGTGTATGCAATTGGGTACTTGCACTTATCGAAGAAGAAAATCTGCACCAGCGGACACTTATAAGCAAAATGGCGTGTTAAAGTTAAGCCAAGTTTCTCCACATCAGTTGATAACGTGAAATTAGTCAAATACAGTGCCATATCGCAATTCGAATTTGTCGAAATATAAATCCTTTTATAGTCTATGTCTCTTAATTAACCTAGAATAATTATTTGTTCATGTATTTCATTGTAACCGTGATATATCTTTGCTTTGTTTACCTGACAACTTCGATGTATTATTAGTTTTTTATGTTCCACATGGCTTCATACCTGTTTTTGTGTTTAGCAGGTTCAAATATACAGTGAAACAATTGAAATCTTTATGAAAGAACTTGAAATGGGTCACTTAAGAGAATTGGTACTTGGCGGGCTTGGCTTATTTGAATTATAATTATAAGAACAGTTACTAACGTAAGCAAATGCTTCGTTTCAACAACCGCTCAGGATTGAGATACCCACAGTACGCCACTTGCAACTTTCTTTATCTGGCATACACATCGGACACAAACAACACAATAAAAACTGAAACAAGAAAACTGAAAACCTGAAAACGAAAGTTAGCTGAACTGTGATACATTAATAAATTTTATAAATTAGCGTTTTTTGTTATAGTTTTTGAAATTCGAAGATATGTGGAAAAATCAAGTTTTAGCTAAAATGCGAAAAAAAGGCCTTTGTATCTTCCCAACTTTTATTCATTATTTCATTCAATTATTATTTATTTTCTTTCATCAGTTTCACGATTTGGGCAAAAAAAAACTTTCATGCATTTAATTAAATAAATTTAAGTAAATATAAAATTTCTAGACAAATTTTTAAATTAATGGGGTTTCAACTTCTTGAACTGAGTGGAAATGAGCTGAGTTGAACGATTTTACTTGTGCAAAATTTAAATTAAAATGAATTTAAATTTTAATTAAAATTAAATTAATATATTTTTAATTAAAATAAAAATAAATTTAAATCAATTTAAATTTTAATTAAAATTAATTTAGTATATTTTCAATTTCAATAAAAATTATTTTAAATAAATTTAAATTTTACTTAAATTTATTTGAGATTTTAATTTTACATGAAATTTTAATTACATTAACTATAGTATAAATAGTGTGAAAAAATTATATTTGTGTCTTTTAATTTATTGAGAGTTTATAAGATTTATTAAAAATTTAATTCGATATTTGAAGTTGCGCTTATATTTATCAAAGCGCTTATATTATGCGTTTATGTTTATTAAAGGAAATGAATTTAACGGCATGTAATGTACTAATCTATCAAACTAATAAATTTATTTTTTATTTCGTTATCTATGAGCAAATAATATTAGTTCACTCGATATTTTGAACGTACGTGCGATTCTAAGAAAAAATTTGAACTGCCACGAAAATAATAAGATAGGGAATCAGACGGAACTCTTATATATTTTAAAAATTCAGAGGAGAGTTTTCTGAAAAAAGGAGATTTTTTGTTTCTCAGTACTTTGTTTCCTTCCTCCAAACTAAATTTGCAGAGTTAATGTATTTTGACTTTCTTCCTACACACCTTTGAAGAAATGGAATCCTTCAGCTTGCTAAGCTTGAAAAATGTAGGTAAAAGAAAAATTAAAGGATCTCTATGTTCCTACGATTTAAATGTTTCTATTCTAGGCGTCCATTACCACAACATTCGTAATGGATTTCAACTTTCTACAAGTTTAAATTAAGAAATCTGCGTTGATATAATAAAAAAAATTACTTAAACTAAAATTTCGAAATTCCTTTAAAGTCTTAATTTTAATTTCTAGGCTTGAAAAGTTGGTATATATATATATATATATATATATATATATATATATATATATATATATATA
The DNA here is from genome assembly GCF_982258835.1 of Parasteatoda tepidariorum. Lineage (NCBI taxonomy): Eukaryota > Metazoa > Arthropoda > Arachnida > Araneae > Theridiidae > Parasteatoda > Parasteatoda tepidariorum. The sequence continues at coordinate 69,986,698 of NC_141761.1, read as the reverse complement.
TATATATATATATATATATATATATATATATAATAAATAAATAAATACAAGAAAACACCCCCCTTTTTCTCCTCCCCCCCTTTTTATTTATATATATATATTTATATGTCGTATAGCTTGGTATATCTACGAGCAAGAGTTTAAAAAATTCTTGAAGAAGAAAAGAGCAAGTATAGTCACATTTTATTTTTAGATTCTGACAATCTTTTTCCAATATCCATTCAAATTTAATTATTAATTTCGACATAATTTTTTTAAATTTATCGTTATTTCAATCTTTATTTAAATTTTAAAATTTTTGAAGCAATCATACGTAGTGGAAATAAAAAAAATGTATGTATTAAAATTCTTAAAATATAATATTTTAAAATTATAGATGCTGTTAAGGGAAAGCTGAAGATTATTTAAATCCGAAGGAAATTGTTCTTAGAGTTGCGGATAAATGTCAAAATCCATTTGATCAATAATGAAATATATCCACTAAAGCCGGGGGAAAAAAGATGAGTTGGAAATATATAAAAAATGTGGATCTGCATAAAGGCGAATAAAATTACTTTCTTCCTGTTTCTTTATAATAAAAACTTTTCTTTCTTCCGTTCCTATCTTTACTTTAACAAAAAGTAGCATTATAGCCCATTTTCGTCGGGTTTTCTTTTTCTTTCAAGATTTAAAGTGTTATCATCAGCATACATATAAAGCTCTGTAAAAGTTAATAACTTTTTTTTGGAAATATATTCCGTCTTCTTATTGCATCATTTCTTCACAGATAGTCATGGTGCTCTAAAATGTTATTGAATTTTCTTCTTTTTTGTTGTTGTCTGAAATGCTGTTTTAGATCATTTTAACTAGCTTTTTTATACATTTTTAGAATCATAACTTTATGCAAATGTTCTTTAACAAAATTGAAAAAAAAATTTTTTTGTAGATAAATGCCCATTCTTTTTCTATTGTAGCTCACTGACTTCCACCATTAGGGAAAAATATGAACATAGAAACAAAATAGTATAAAAAGAAAAATGACAAGTAACAAGCTGGTTAGCAAGCTATAAGTTTAACAAGCTGGACATAATCCTGGTTATAAAAACCAAAATATAGCTTTAAATTTCTTTATTCAAGGAAAAGTCATAGCCATACACTGTTAGAAATGTATGATATTATAAAAATGCTAAATAACAATTTATTTAATTGTTATTTTACCATATTCAAGCAAAACAGTCAAATAACCGTAAATAAAATGATATTCAAACTGTTAACTGTGAGAAAAACCGTTTATTAACTGCTTTCACCAAATACGGTTAAACAACCAGAATCTTATCCCACCAACTGGGCCCACCTAATGAAGCCCCTTAGTTCCTTGCAGTTGGCAGGAACATATAGCAGAGAGGGTTGGCAGGAACATATAGCATACATATATAGCAGAGAGGGTTACTCTGTTAATCTCATGACAGACAGTTCGAGACCCATCGTTGACACCATGATATTTCCTCCAATCCCTTTACATGACTAGTTTCCAGTGTCCTGCAACTCCCAATTTGTGACCCTAGACAATTAGAATACAATACTCTCATTCAAGCATAGATGACTGTATCAGAAATTTGCTTAAGACAAAAAAATTTAGTAATATCATGCTAGTTGTAAATGGTAAAAAAACGTATAGTTTTGTATTCATGGTTTTTTAACCATACTAGTTGTAAACGGTTTCAAAACTGAAAAGGTAAAAAAAAAATGTTCTTTACTGTAAACTCTACTGTTAATATGAAGGGTAGACTGCTACCAGTTATTTTACCATAATATAATAATGAAAACTCTAAGAGTGTGAAATACGGTAATTTTACCAGAATCAAAAATCGAATCCATGGATGATGATCGAAAAGTCAATGTATGTAACAGCTCACTGATTAATTAAATAAAGAAAATAATGTGCAGTAAATTTTTCCAATTAATGCATTATTAATTGCTTTTACATCTGATGATTTTTATCAATTATTAAAAGAAAACATGTATACAAAGAGGAAAGAACGCATCTTTCCGTATTTTTGACATTTTCTATTTTGTAATTTTTGTATTTTGTAATTTTGTATTTTGTAATTTGCGATTTTGTATTTTTGCATTTTTCTATTTTTGTATATTTGTAATTTTCTAATGCATATTTTCTCATATTTGACAGAAATATAAAAGCCTTAATTAGCATATTCGCGTTTTTTTAAAAAAAATTATGCACGTTTTTTAAATAGTATATACAACTAAACTAGTTTTTAGTAATAGTATTAATTTTAATCAAATTAGAACTTTTCTGAAAACTCAAGTACCCAAAAGAGTTATGTGAGGAAGATAAAGTTGTTAATTAACTCTTAAGTAACAGCTATGGTTTAAAGTGTTCCAACTAAAACATATTTTGATGCTAATATCAAATATTCATAAGCGTAATCCAGTTGAAAAAGAAGAAAAATATGAAAAATGACTTTTAATACCAGAGAATGAATAATGTATTAAGCTGGGGGAGGGATTGGTGAGATTCCAAATATAAATATTTGAGTTTATTAATAACTTTTACAAAGAACTCAAAATGCATTTATTTATTCCTTAATTATATAAACAAAATATAATAGACAGGTGTTATACTAAACAAATTTATCACAGAAGGAGATGTATAAAAATAAACTGTATCCTATTAATGCCATTTTAACTTGCTAACTGTCAAACAAATTGTTTCATTGGTATGAATTACATAATTGAATATCATATCATTCTTAGTCATTGAAATATTTTCAATTTCTGTAGTTGCTTACTGGTCTACTCCTTTATTTAAGTAATCATAATTTTTTCTGCCAATTACGCTATCTGTATAAGTAAAAGCCAAAGAAATAACTCAGGTTTTACATTGAGGTACTAGTTGTTGTTGAAGGAAAAGTTATGAGAGTAATAGAATTTGGTTCACTGGAAAATAGTGGCATTTTCAATGTAGATATAAAACTAATAGTTAAGTGAAATGAAACCAAATAACTCATAAAAACAATTGAAAATGTATAATATACAAATCGAATCCTTATTTTATAGTAGAATGAAAAGTATTTTTGCTTTCAAAAGTTTATTTAGTAGTTTCAAAATTGATCGCACAATTTTTTTTTATCGCGCTTTTCATTGAGAAAAATCAGATTTATCAATCAATCTTTACATTAAGTAAAATAAAGAATCCACTTATTTGCGTTTTAAATTCTAGATAAAGATGGCTCTTGCAAATAATAAATGTAACACATTAGATAAGGACCCAAATCAGAAATCGGTACGTCTCTATGTCCGATTTTTGAATTTTGGATTCCTGATTTTTGAAACTCATTTTTTACTCCATATGTGGTAATAAAAACTAGGAATTTGAAAATCAGAAGATTTGAAAAACCGTTACCATATGAATTTAAAAAGTACCAAATATACGGTTTACATACCTTGTATTTTGTTTTTCATTACCAGAATTAAATTTTTTTTTACCGGAATTGTCATTGCCATACAGTTTGAAAATTTTACCTTAATTTTTTCACCGTGTATAATGAATAACAAGTGATTAACTAAATAATAAAAAAAGAAATAATGCACCATAAAATTTCTTCTATTAAATACATCATTTACTGCATTTATAAGTAAGGATTTTAAAACTATAATTTTGTAGTAGAATGAAAATTCTTTTTGTTTACAAAGATTTATTTAATAATTTCAAAACTGTACAAAAAATGCATTTGTTGGTGTTTTACCATTAAGAAAAACCAGATTTATTCTCAATTCTCTACCTAAAGTAAAATATGGAATCTGTCTATTTTTGGTAAAACTTCTGGACAAAATATGGCTCTTACGAAAATAAGAGTTTAGACAGTATATAATGATCAAAACGGAAATTGTTGCATCTCTATGTCCGATATTTGAATTTTAAATTCGTGATTTTTAAAGAACTCTTTAGACATTTGACATCAAACCATGATACTAACTTTCAGAACACTTCTTGAGTCCACGTCCAAGAGGTCGTGAGTTCGATCCCCAACTGCCAAAGACTCCCCGTGTAGTAAATGTTGACTAGTGAACGTTAAATCTGTCGTGTCACAAAGTCCACCATGTTCCTACTACGAATCATACCTCTGGGGATACTGAGCTGGAAAGTTATCGTTCTCCGCTTTAGGACAAAATTACGATCTGTGGATGAATGAATGGTTGTATGAATGGGTTAGCCTTATAAACGGGTTTTGACGTGTGTGTGGCTGAATTCGTATTCTTGGTCACAGATGGCTCCCCTGAAAAAAGAGAAACGAACCATTTGCCTGAGAGTTCGCTTGGTTTCACCAAGCAGGCTTGCTGGTAATAACAAGTGGCATTAGAAACAACAACAAAAAACCACTTCTCGAATCTTTATGTCTTCAATATTTAACCTTATTCTTCTTTTAAATTATAAAGAACAGCATCATCATTTTGAGATTTTTCTTTCAATTTGTTTTTTGTATAAAGATACGTGTTGTACCAAATTTTTGTTGTCTCGACAAACATATTTTTAAATTCAATTTAGTCACAATTCAATTCATTTAATTTAAACTCTTCTTGGTTCAAACTTTTCTCGATACACCCTCCTTATAACTTTCAACTTTTGATCTTCTGCCCTATCAGTATCTCCCATCCAATCTTGTTCTCCTACCCTATTATTCACTCTTTTGTTTTATTTATTGTTGAAACTTGTTTGTAATTTCTTCTGCATCTCTGTGTTTTGCTTTTTCATTCTATGTTTTGACACAGAAGAAGGTGCTTCATATGTCTGTTATAATGTAGTAATTTAAAGTTGTTTTCTGTTTATGTACAGAGCGAAAAGATTCTTTTTTTTTATCTTGAAAACCATTATTTATTTCAGTAATTGAAATAAGGCAAATGTTTTTGAAATTTTGCTATTAAATGAAGCTCTGCCTTAAGCCAAAATATGACAATATGCGCAAAAAAAATATGTGTGAGTTAGGTGAAAGAGCAAATTTAAAAGGACAAGAAGGAAGTGAAACAGAAATAAATGACATACAAAGAATAAAAATAACATCGCATATAATGGTACAGAGTTTTCAAATATTTATGCTTTAGAATGTAGTTGTTTCTGTCTTTGACATCTTCTATTTTTTAAATATGTTTTTTTAAATATTTCTGTTTTAGATACATCAGCATTTCAATTATTCTATCATATATATTTTGCAGAAAATACAAAGAACAGCAAAATATATTAGAGTCATATTAATACAGGCACATGTATGATAAGTGCTATTCTTTTCCTAGCAATAACATCTCTGTACTCTTTAGTATCAATTTATTCCTTCTATGGCAATATCAAGAAATCGTTACGGTAAAAAGCAAAAACCAGGAGAAGTGATTTCTGACTTCCTTCATTTTGTCGTGCAAGTAGTTGGGCAGATCTCAGACAAGGAGAGTCAACAGCAATCAGGAAGAACTCCCAAGGGCCCACAGTCCAAAGAATCTCTCCGTAGTACCTAATCTTTGTGGTACTACGTTTCCTTACGTATGAGTTAGGTTATATTTTCCTATCATGAGCTTAGGGTATTAAAGGAAGAAACTCATTATTATCCGAGAAAGAGGAAAAATCTTTTCGGTTTTGGATGATGAGTTCCCTCCAAGGCATCCAGGAAAACAATGAGAAGACTTAACTTACCTCTCTTTTATCTATTTTAAGATAATTTTGTGTTCGTAACCAATTTACCCTGGCTCAAGCATATGAGATTTGTCTGAAGTAATTAATTTTGTAGAGAAAATGCTTAAAACTCTCTTTGGGAGTTTAAGTGGTTTTAAAAGTTCAAACGCACGATAATGCTATTACTCGAGTTTAAAATCTTCTCAGATCAAAAATAAATTAGCGCTTATTAGGATAAAAGTCACATTTATGTAATTGGATTATTTCAAAGGTAAAAAAAAATATGTCAAATTAAATTAAGTATAAAAGTGAAGAACTTTAGAATCATGATAACTGGAATTTTTAAATTTTAATGCTTTGGCAAAACAATATGTATTTATTCAAAACTCTTATCCAAATGTCTGGAATTCAATTTTTAAGCTTTACATATTTCTTTTTGAACGACATATAGTCCGCTTTTTAATATATTTGCAAAGTTTTGTAAGTTTAGCTACCTTGTTTTTGAATTGTGCAATATCTATATTTAATAAAAACTTCAACAATTTTTCTTTCAATTTCTTTGTTACTTTCAAAAACAATCACTGCAAAACATACCACTTAATTGTTTTGATTGTATTTTGCATAATTTAAGAATTATAAGTACCTAATCACTGATTGGGGTGTTCGGTCTATATATAAAGGATAAAAATATGAACATTTTGTGAACCAGAAACGGTTTTAAGTCAATCTCATATCACGCAATCAGCACCCGAGTGTAGAATAATTTAATAAAAATCTTTGAAAGGAAATTTATTATTAAACATTTATATATCTAGATCATATAAAGTAATGTGATACAGTACGCATTAAATTTTATTTTTTTTAAAGTTCAATGAGCTTTTAACTCGCATATTTTAAAGTGGGGTTATGCATGTCTGTTTGGTTGTGAAATATTTGAGAGAGGTAATAATTATGTATTGAGTTTTTTAAATAGAATTTATTAATACACATCTAAACAAGGTTTTTACTATCGTAAATTAGTTTCGTACTTGAATTTGACATATATTTGACAAAATATTGATTTATTTTATTTAATAACCAACGTTGAATAGCCGACCAAAATTTGAGTTCACGACTACTAATGTTTAACTCCGTAGCCTTGTAAATTTGAACCTAAGTTAGAGGTATTAATTTGTTATGGGAACTTGGAGGACATTGAGAACCCTACAAATTTGAAGTGCACCAGTCACCATTTTCAGTTTACGACTATGAGTCTTCATGTCCGTAGCTTAGTAATTTAAAACCAAAGCCTTAAGACTCTTGGATCAGTACCCCCAGAGGTATTGATTTGTTATGGGAATTCGGAGGACTTACCATGACTTAACGGGCACAAGTCAACATTTAACAATTAATTGTTTATTTATTTTTGTATTTCATTTCTTTATTTTATTTTAATTTATAACCGTCGTTGAACAGCTCTCCTAAATCTTTTGGGTTTACTACGGCTAATGTTCAACTCCGTAGCCTTTGAACTAAAACGCATTTGTGTTGTATGATGAGGAAAACCTTCAAAAGTTAGTCTGGTGACAAAATGACTTTAAACAATGATCAGCCTACCAATAAGAATATTTTACGTCAGCACTCTGGTCGGTTGCGGGCCGGGTGCGAAATTAGTATCGACCAGCCATCTCTGGGATTCGAACCCGATTCACCTCATTCAAATGCTAACGCTCTATCCCCTAATTACCGCGGCTCAACATGTATTTTTATTATAACCGTTGTTGAACAGCAAAATCAATTTTGGGTTTACGATCACTAATGTTCAACCCCATAGCCTTGTAATTTTGAACCAGATCTATAAGACAATGGGACTGCTGGATCAAGTATTGGAAGTAAATTGTCTTCGTGCTGCACTTTTTTATGAAACTAACCCGCATTTGTTTTGTATAGAGAAAAAAAAAACATGAAAGTCTCCCATGGTTAGCCTGATGGCAAGGGTACTCAAACCCATACTTCGTCTACCACTGAGGATATTTTACGTTGGCAATTTGTTCAGTGTGGAATTCGTAACGACCACCTTTTGCTGGGATTCGAACCCGGTTCACCTCATTGAAAGGCGAACGTTCTATCCCATGAGCTACCACGGCTCAATGATATGCCAACGGCACGCGATGTTCCTAGGTGGTCACATTCCAATGAACTGACTACGCCCGATGATCCTTGACTTCGGTGATCGGACATTTCATCATGATAATGAATTTGATAAAATTAACAATAAAATAAAGTTTTATAATATGTAATAAATTTTCATAAATGTTTTAAAATTTCGCAATTTTATTATGACTCTTTACAGCATGGCATAAAAACCATTTTCTCGGTTAAATTTACTTTTCAGCTTTTGTAATTTTTTTCTAAATCAGTGGCAATGGGAACTGTAATTTTGAAAACAAGAATTTCTAATAAACTATTACCCACACGAGCGGAAAAAGTACCAAATTGAATGGCTTAAACGCCGTATATTTTGGTTTTCTTACTAGATATATGATTTTTTTTTAATCAAAAATATCATTGCCTAAAAGCTTGGTAATTTTACCAGAAAAGTTTTCTCCGTACGCGAGGTTTAGGTCTGACAAACAAAAACATTTTATTGCTGCTTATCTACCTATTATTACCGAATACACGCCTTGAACTGAAATTTTAAACTACATCCTTGTCTTTATTGCAATTTCGGATGTTTAGCTTCAGCATTTTACTATGTTGATCGTTATTTTAATAGATTCATTAAAATATCAAAAAATCATTAAATATTTATCTTTAATTAATATTTTTCCTTTTTTATTACTTGAAATATGCATTGTGTGTTTCTTAAACCACTATTCTTTGGTAAAATCCCATTGTTCCTCCATCATTTTCACCATTCTCTTGCATGGTTTCCATTACATTGCATAAATAAAAACAAAAACATTCTTATTGTATTTCCAACAGTAGAAAAACCCGATTGCAAATGGTTGCTGATTAAATCTTTTCTGCGTGCTCTGGGAATATACACTCTAATATCCTTTGGCGAGTAAATTTAAAAGCATACTTAATTCTATTTTTCTAAAATACATTAAAATGCGCTTTGAGAAAGAGTATTAAAATAGAAAGGAATTATTTTTACGACAAGAATACTTAGCAGAAACAACAAACCAAATAGCAAAAGATTTAGAATCACTCTATCGCCATTTACATTACACGCATATCCAAAAGACATCTCATGGCATAGAAGGATATCCGCTAACGTTTACCTTCAACGAAGTACCTGGAGGCATTATTCCGAAAAGAACAAAATAAAAACCACCTGCTGAAGATGAGGAAAAAAGAGAAAGTTGGATGGGCCCAAGGGTTGGATTTCTAACTGGGGAAAGCTACATTACGAGATTTTATCCAACCTGGTAAGGAGTTTCTGCATTTTGGCAGTTTATTTCCGCGGACATTTCTCTAATGTTTCGTCTCGCTGGTTTTCAAATCTTCCGGCGGATTCGTTTTTCTTTTATTTTTGCCGTCCTTGCGGAAAAGAGATGTCATTTTGTAGACGGTCTATCGAACGGATTCCCGACCCTTGCTTGCCCTCAAGGACTACCAGGAAAGATTTGCTCGAAAAATAAATTTTAGATGGGCTTTCGGATGAGTGAGAAAACTGAAGAGAAAAAGAAGAACTAGATATATCTTACCTCTGTTTGCGATGTTTTTTTTTCTTTCTTTCTTTTCATGGAATGTCATCATTTTGTTTTTAGAAGAGAAACAAAAATGCGTTCTGTTCTTTGTTTTGAAGTGATATAAAAATGCTGCAAAGAAAGTGTGCGTTGGCATTTTTCAGTGAAAAGGTAGACATAGTATTAATAATTTTTCTACTGCAAAGGAATCCATACTTCCTGTAAGACGTAGCTTTGATAGAAAAAAAATGCAGGTTTATTTTATATTAAAATTGGGATTTTTTTATTCATTTGAAAAGTTCAAAGTATAAGGTTACGTAAGGGGTAGCATATCAGGAAAATTGCCTCAACGATTTTGCTAGCACTTATGCATTCCTTTGTTACAAGTTTCTCTCCCCATTATGCGCAAATGAGGTTGAATTTTCTTGATAAACTTGATTCAGTTTAGAATATTGATTTCATTTCCTTTTAAAACACTCTTGGTTACTTACGTTGCAGTTTGCAGTATTATTACAGTATCTCTGGAGCTATTTGTGGGTGGTAACTTTTCATTCGGGTAACCTTTATATTTCGTCATTTTTGACCAAGCTCAACTATTAGTATGGCCTGGAAGAGGGGGGAGGGAATTTAAATATGGTTTCAATCACTTTTACCTAATTTTCTCCTATGTGGTGGATATTTATGCGTAATGACGTTGAGTATTGTTGAAAACCTTGATTCTGTGGGTTGGTTGGTATCTTTGTTAGAGTCCCCACTTAAACTCTAAAAAGAAATCTAACTCTAGAAAAACCTTCCACATGAAAATGTTTCCGAGAACGGATTATAGGTTTCTTTATAAATAACACTAAGTTTAAATAAATAACTATCTTTATTAACTTTAGGAAACTTGCAAATTTAACTAAAACATTCTAACATATATAAAACTTAACCACTTTAACATTGAAGCAGCATAGAAAAAAACTGCGAAAAGGTAACCGGCGAGAACATGCCGAACTGCTAGCTAGAACCAACGGGGAGAGAGAGCAAGCTGTGGGGAGGCGGCCAAGTTATATACAAAACATACTGTGCGCGTTTTACTGATTTCGCCCTTCACGCATATCTCCATTCAGGTATGAGGTTTACGTCAATTACCGGCTGCAAGCTACGTAGTCCAACGTCAGAGATTCATAGTTCGGACTTTGCATTTCAGACCGCAACGCCACAAGCGAAAGATCGAACTGATGGGTCATCCACCGTACAGCCTTGATTTGGCACCCAATGACTTCTTCTTATTCCCACACATCAAAAATAAATCAGTTCTTACTGTAATACCTCTTATATCAGTACTGCTTACTATAGCTTAAATGAAAACTTTAGCTCTTTATATTAAAAAAAACAATATAAAAATACAATATAAAAATTTTTCAGAAAAATAGGCATGGTCCTAAATGTCGTAGTAGGCTGTACAACATGATGGTAACTTTATAAAGATATTTGATACAGATGAAATACCACTGACATGCACTGATATAGAAATACATAATAGAAAAGTATTCAAATGCAGAAAAAAGAGTATATTATGTATTTCTTTCAATGCAGCTCGCTGACATTTACTGCAACATCGGTGATAGTGATGCCGACGTAAAAGTGAATTGGAATTTATTGAGACATTTATTTATTTCGCAATAAATTTACAAAGGCAAGAACTAAAAAACTAATCTAAGAGTGAATAATTTCAAGAAAGAGGCAAGAAGTATTTGTTGTTCCAAATAAATTTTCAATAGATTTATGGGAACTCTTTGCACATTTTTTAACGACAAAAATCTGTTAAAAAAGGCATTTATTATTTTTTAAAAAAAAGCTTTTCTGGGAAAACCGTTTCAGAAAGAGGAATTTGCATTCAAAAATATCTAAAAGGTGTAAATTTTTTTCTCAAAATTGAAAAACTATTTTGTGAAAACCTTAAAATATTGTGATAAGATAATATTCATTTAAAAAAATAAATGATACTAAAAAAGGTACATCGAAAACATAAGTGTAAAACATAAAATAATAAGATAATGAGTGACCTTGATAAAATTAAACCACGAATCTATAATGGTCCATTACTTTAAAGAGTAACATTGTTTTCTGCAAACAGAATTTTAAAAGAAATGGACTGAAATATAATAAGAAAATTCCATTTCATTATAATATTTTGTTTAGATTTTTATATTAGAGTTCAACAGAAAATCATTTTCAATTTAAAAATACTTCTGTAGACTTGACGTCGGAAAACGTTTTTTCAAAGATATTATTTTATATAAGTTGATAGAATAAATAGCAGAAGTGCATAGCAAGACATCAAACAATAGATAAAGTTGAAACAAAAGTGGGGAAATGTCAGAGAAAGAAAAGAATCCTTTTCTCTCAGAGTTTCGCGGTTTCAAAATTCTCTTCTTCAAGCAACGATTCTCAAAGTGTTTCTGCTCTATCGGTTCTGGCTCCAAGACACTACCCTAAAGGTTTTCTTCCCAAACAGTCTTAGCACTATTTTCCTTTACTTTTCTTTTTATATCTCTTCTTGGCTAAAATAATCTGGCGAGATTAGGTCTGCGAACGCGGCCAAAGTCCCGACATCTTTCTTCAGTAATCCGCTTATGTGGTCGGCAGACGATAAAATGTTCTTTTTTCCACGTCAGATTTATGCAAGTTCTGCGTGGTCGACATTTCCTGTGGTCGAATGACAAGACCAACTTTTCTGCCGGTTTTTTCATGCATTGAAGCATAAGTCCAGCATTATTTGATATTCGAAAAATTTTAAAAAAAATATATATCTTTTAAATTTTCAAACCTAAAAATTACAGTTATTTTAGCAATAACTTTATAATGTATCGATGACATACGCATAATTTTAAAAGTATAATATGTATTTTTAAAAATATTTGTTAACAAGTGAGCATGTATGATTTTTTTTTACCAATTTAAACTATTTATTTCCCTCTGACATTCATACATTTATATCTATATCGCAATTAATTTTTTAGCTGTATTATTCATGGTTTAAAGCTTTTGGTTCTTTTTAAACTCTAAAGTAGATAGAAAGATTATGTAAGTTATGTTGCATTTCATGTTGAGCAAACCTCAAAGTATAAAGAGAAATTTAGGCGTGTTAACGGGAAAAAAAGCTCCATTTCCGAAGCATGCATTTCATAGTTTGAATTTATGCAATAGTTAAAGCAACGAATCTTTTCTACTGTTAGAATATACCAAACATGAATCACGTGTCAATTTTGTTGACCAGGCTGGTCGCTCTCACGTCATCTGTGGTTTCTCAGAGTTTAGACGGACATTGCTATAATATCGTAAAACAAAATAAGTTCAAATACAATTATGTGGCATTTCAGGTTGAACAAACTGGAAAGAATAAATATAAGTTCAGACATGTCAGTGGGAAAATAAACTCCATTCCTGAAGCATGAGTTTCATACTTTATACAATAGTTTTTACAATAGTTAATGCGATGAATCTTTTCAATCCTCTGATGCTCCCATAATCTGATTTAAAGTAAAAAAATAAAGGGAAACAGTTTGATTTTTTTTAATACATGAAGAAAAAAGTTTTAAAATCATGTCATCTATTAAGTAACTGACTATAAAAAATTCAAATAAAAATACATTGAGAGTAAAAATTTTAAATCAAATTACAAAGTGCTGCAGATTGTAGAAATGTATTAACATAATATAGCTATTAAAACTTACTTAATACATCACAGATCTGTCTAAACCCATTTTCAATATTTATCTATGCTGCGTATTTAAGCTGCGTATTTTAATGCTGCTAATTTTAAGAGTGGACACTCTAAAACAGTGGTCCCCAACCTTTTTGTACCTAAGAGCAAATACCAGAATATCGGTCGAATGGCGGGCACCATTTATTTTTTCAATATAAATTTATAGTTAGTAGACATAGGTAATAATACACACTACATATAGTGCACAAGAAATTTAATTTTAAAAATTAATTAAATAAAAATATAATTAGTACTAATATATTAAAAATTAAATTAGTATTAATATTCTTGTGTAAAATAAAGGATTACTAAATTGCTTTCCAAACATATGAAGTATAAAAATTATTTATAAAATACAGTCAATGTGTTGTTTGGCATGGCATTTCGCTGGCCAGCGCTACATAATTGAGAGAATATGATGCTGTTTTTAAAAATGGAATTTATTACTTCAATTATATTCAAAAATTTCTCATGTGATATAAAAGTTTTGAGGATAATATCATTCTGAAGATCCACAATTTCTATCTCCAATTCATCTCGCTCTACTTGAAGAAATTCTGAAATGTGTGTTGTTATAACGGTTACGTTTATTTGGTTGGTAAAAGGATTAACAAAAAAGTTATCAAAGGTTCGATGATATTAAATTGGTGAAAGCGCTTTTTAAATTGATCTTTAAGCAATTGGAGGATGATGACAAATGTTAATAAGTCAATTTCACTGTCACCTATCATATTTTTCATGTTTAGAAAATGCACAAGACTCATTTTCAAATGTGATATCCACAAAACTAGCTTAGCTCAGAACAAGTTTATAGCCTCTATCATTTTTGATTTATGTTTGTCCTTTCCCTGCAGCTCTAAGTTTAAATTATTTAGTTTTTCCATTATGTCCGTTATGAAAGACAAATCTGCTAGCCAAAGAGCCTCTTAGTTCTAAAAATGTTTGATTTTTGTCTGCAAGATAATTCTTTATTTCTCCAATTAAATGTAGAAATCTTTCAAGTACTTTGCCTTTACCGAATCAGCGTACCTCAGTATGTATTTGCATAGCATTTATTTGGAAAATGGAAAACTGTAATATTTTATCGTTAGGCACAAGCAGCGGGCGCACCTAGATTGATCGACGGGTGCCATGGTGCCCGCGGGCATAGGGTTGGGGACCCCTGCTCTGAAACATATTTATTAGTATTTCTGACATTTTTTTCTACTGTTATTTTTCAATCAATCTTACGAATTATTTCCATTCAATGTATTCTCTCAATTCCCTATAGAAATTATTAAATCAAGCAAGAATTGCTTGAGTTTATGTTTCCTTTAACATTAAGTATAAGGTAAGTGACCCAAGAATGCACACAGTTGTAAAAAAAAGGAAAAAAAAGTAATTTATACTTTTGAATGTAGATGTCAGTATATACGGTTAGGTGGCAATATATAGGCTTTGAATGTAGATGGCAGCACATATGCATAAGTGAAGAGGTAATAAGAGTTTTCTATTCAGTTCAATAAGACGTAGCATAACGATGAAGTGATGTTTCAAGTTAAAAAAAACATTTCAAGGAGGAATCGCAGAAGCCGATCTCAGAAGAATGATAGGTGCCATGTGCAGTTGCATGAAGAGTGTTGCAAATTTCGAAGAAATTGAAAACCTTCTATTTCTTATGTGCTCATCTTTTGAAGACTCTAAAAAAATTCTACTCTGATTAACATTTTGTTCTTGCAATTTTAAAGGTTTCCCATGCTAGATGCAATGATTCCAAGTATGAGCATAGATAACCAATGTGGGCATAGTTTATGATTGCGCTTTTTTATTTTATTCTATTTTTTTCCTGTTAACCTGTGCGAAGAAAATAATTGTTTCCGACAGAAACAAAATCTCAAGGACTTGAAAGGCTTGGGGTTCCTGCATTTGATTGCTTTGCCTTAGAAATTTTTTCGCGATTTCTTCTTCCTTAACATTAATAAATAGTCAACGAGTAGTTAAATCTACTACTACGCTTTGGAAAAAAAATATTTTAATATGCTCAAAAAATTAGATTAATGTTTTTTTATTTATTTATTAAAAGGTGTTGAATTTAATATCCAATATGTAAATTTTCAAAGGAATATAGCAACCTATAATAAATGAGCTGCGAATCTTTTTTTAAAGTACGCATATTTCAGTCATCTGCATTTCAATGTTTGGATTTGAATGAGAGAAAAGTATTACGATTCCATATTCAGCTAAGTTTGAAAAGAAAAATGGCCTAAATTTCACCAATAGGATGAAAAGCGACGGAAACGAGAATATCCCTTCAACTTGTTAACCGGTTCCTGAACTTCTTTTATTTAGTTATAGCAGTGTAATTCAATTTACATTGCATCAGACATTGTAACTTTTCTGTTTTAATGCAATTTAGTCATTCTACTATGTTCCAACAGGAAGAAAGAAATTAATTATCTTCTCTATAGTTACGTTCGAGATTATATAAATAGATTCAATAATTATTAAACCTTGAGTTATTAGATAAAATTATAAACATAATTACGATGCTTGGTATAACCTGAAGGCTTTAATTTTCACTGATGCAATTTTCTTAATTAGAGAGTGCCGAGAAAGCAAGCTGATCAAAACTACCAGAATATTGTTAAAATTACTGCGTTTCTAACTCTATAAAAATTTCAAAAAAACAGGTAAATTTCACCGAAGCGCTTTGGTAAAGATTTTGGTAAAATAAACAATAAAATATAGTTTTTTAATTTATGATAAAATTTGGTAACTTCATCAAGATACCTTAGAAAATTGCATCAAAATCATTAATTCGTTAAAAAGAATTTTTCAATTTTGCATTTTTTGCAAAGAATGTGGTTGTAAGAACTATATTTTTGAAAGCCAAAACTTTCAGAAAATAGTTACCGTATGAATGGAAAAACTACAAAATGAATGTTAAATAAGTAATACCAAGTAAGAGAACCATTAAAATATTATCGGATTAAAAAATATGCTTAAAATACAAAATATTTCTTTCTCAAGTATTTTTGAGTAATTCCTCTTTTTCAGAAAATTAACTAAAAGGCTTCTTCCAATATAGATACTAACTGTTCTGAGCACCAGCTATTATTCTTTACAGACTACGAGCGGAACTATTCCGCTTTCAGTGCGTGTCACGGATCGAGAAATGTCCGACGTTTGCACGAGATTAATTAACGGGTAGACGTCTTGTGCTGAAAATATATACTAACAGTTTTGAATACCAGCTATTATTCTTTACAGACGAAGAGCGGAAATATTCCACTTTCAGTGTGTATCAAGGATTAAGAACTGTCCGACGTCTGCACGAGATTAAATAACAGGGTTCAATCTATTTGTAACGTTATAAAACTTATATACAAAAGTTTCATCATAATTGTCAAACTTTGGTAAACTATTTATCATTCTCATATCACAAGAGAATAATATAATTAATTTTTTTAATACTTAAGAATGGTTATCAAAAAATATTGTGCCATGTATGATTTTCAATTACATACTATTTTGTAGAAGCATTGCATTCATAAAAATTAACTTTGAACTTTAAATAACAGAAATATGATTTCCTATTAAATTTCAACAACTGATTATTTTTTTAGGGATCCAGTTTGCCTAGTAATTATGAATTATGAACGGTTCAAACTTTTGTTTATTCATTTTGTCTTACGGGGCAGTGTTTTGCGTGGCATTGTATGCTACATTGTATGTGTTGAATTAGCTGCTCTTCAATACTCTGTTCCATAAGTATAACTTTGTATTACTTTTTCAACAAGTCATATATATTTTGCGAATTGTAATCTGGTTAAAATAAATTGAGCTAAATATCAGTAGCGGCAATATTTCATGGTAATATCTCATTTAAAATACTATAATAGCCCAGAATATTGAATTTTAAGAAATTCAACACGCATTGATGTTTAAAGAAAGTAAACAAGCCATTGGAGTTAGTTTGTTAGGTTATAGCACAAAGATCATGCGTTTTAATTCCAAATTGGTGTATTATTTATTGCAAGCTTATTTCTGAGAGTTTTGAAGTTGAAAATCAAGAGATATACTGAAGTGCTACTTTTATTTATGCAAGACTGGGGCGTCATTATTCAAAATGGAACGTCTTCATTCACTTAATCCTACGATACTGCAACTCTTTGCATGGTCTACAAAGCACGATGATCCATAGATTTTAAAAGAACATGACAGCTTCGACAGTCATCAAGCGACAAAGTAACGCTGACTGCGTATGTAGATGTCGGCCTTTACATCATTACCGAAGCGTAATTAAGTTGATCCGGTGTTTACGGAAAAGCGATTTACACTTTTCCGGCTTTAATTAACGTCACCCAGCTTTAATATTAAACGTCTTGTTAGGTGAAGACAATTATGTTCCTGAATAATGATGATGGCGGAGATGATGATGGTGCCAAGATAGAGATTTCTAATTTTATTTTGGAGTGTACAGGAACTTCGCAAACTAAATGAATTCAAATGATGTCTTCTTGTACACGAATAAGAACAGAAGAATTTTTTTTCAAGAGTTAAAGGAAATTGGAAGAAATGTGTAAGTTGGAATCTGTAATTAAAATCGAATGATCGTACTCTAGAAATAGCTGAATTCGTATACTTCTTTTGCGTGATTAATTACAACAACTTGAAAAGTTTCCGTATACTTAATAAAACTGCAGTGAAAAGTTCTGAAGCTTAATAAAAGTGCACAATATGTGAAGGCTAAACAATATGGAGATATTTTTATCTGGATTTAAACTATATTAAAACAAAAGTCGTAATTTTCTGCTCATTCCTAAGTTTTTTGAAGTTATACTTCTTATGCGACTTCCAACAAGGTTGTGTTAAACGTTTAACGCTACATTTTTATTGGCTGGGAAATCACGTGGTAGGATCCAGTTTTCCCTCATTCATTTCCATATTGTTTTGGTTCTCACTAGCATAAAAATAATAAAAGTCATAAAAGTATTCGCGATCGCAACGAACTATAGGGGCGTTGTTGTATGAGACTAATACCTGCGATTTCTATATGAACAGTCATTCAGTTACTCTAGAGACGTCGTTAATGTAGCACGTAGCATTGCAACGTTCCTTCTTTATTGTGGCTAATTAAATTTAAAAAAGAAAAATGCTTGATATTCTTTCTTATGCAAGCGAAAACAAAATGGTATCTCTTTTTATTAGAGAAGGAATATCCAAAACACATCGGAAAAATATTTGTACATTAACAGAAAAAAATATGTATATTCTTATAAGAGTTAAAACCTAATGCCAGAGAAATAGTATTACTAAATTTAATGATATAACATGAAAGGCCCATTTAAACTTTACATTCTATAGTTTTAAGAATCATATTACTTCAACAATTAAAATGAACAAAAAGTATACATAAGCCTCATAATTTTATGAAATTTAATTTTGTAAACAAAGTTTTTTGACAACAATTTTTATCAAAAAATTTCAAGTTTCAATAAAAATCATTATTTAGAAACTAAGAAACGTAAAATAAAGAATGCTGACGAAACAAAAACAAAAAAACAATTCTTTTTTGTCGCCATTTTTAGTGCTACGAAAATTTGTCTTTGGGATTTGCCAAAAACAAAACAAGAGGCAATTTTATTTTTTCAGGAGCGAAATATTTTACCGAAAAAACGAAAATGTACCAATTCCCACAACATAAAACTTTATTTTGGTAAACGTACGTTTTGCAAATGTTATTTCATTTGGAATCTTATTTATCAGAGTTCATATGGCGATATGATTGTTTTGAATCTATGCTAAACTCTATATCGGCTCATTTTCCACCGAAATCCGATTGACTATTTTGATTTTAAAGAAAGTGTTTTATTTTATGAATTGTCGCAAAAATTTTAAGTGTTGATTGGCGGCACTTAAAAACCGCCAAATCTGTAGCGGCGGTGGCGTTAATACGTAAGTACCGAATTTTTATTCCATACTTTTCTGAATCATATTACTTCAAACATTGGAATATACAAGAAGTATACATAAACACATAATGTTATACCATTTAATTTTTCACAAAAAGTATTTTGAGAACAATTTTTATCAAAAAATTCTAAACTAAAAAACGGAAAATAAAGAATTCTTAGGATAAAAAAACGATTTTAAGAATTCTTTACATTGAAATAAAAACTTTCATATTGTTTCTTTTTTTATTATTCTTATAGTTCTTAATCAGACGTAAAAACCCATTCTGTAGAGAACCGTCATCAAATGAAAAAAAAATATTTACGATCAAATTTTTTATTGTAAAAATCATTGCACTTACCTGATTTATAATTCCCGGAGAATTCCAAAATGATAAGTTCCTTGCTTGAAAACTTTATTCTCAAATAATAGATACATAGTTTTTCCCTTCATTACTTTTAGATAACATACTACACAGCAAAATTTTATGATTGATATGAATTTGAATATGTAGCTAAAAACAGAATAGCTGAATTCTAGTTGAACTTATTCTTTCAAAACTAAAAAATACTTACCAAGAAAACGATTAAAATTAATTAAGAATCAGCACAAATGGCACTATTTCAAGTAACTTGGATAATTTTTTATTGTTGTTTTCCGAATTATATGGATACAGAAATATATACTATTCTATAACGAAGAAGAATATGCTATAACTATTACAATTCTGTATGTTCTGAATTCATATTTATTCACTGGAATGACGAAAGCAATGTTTACTTCACTTTAATTCGTAATGAATTGAAGACAGAAGAAATGCATTTTACCTTAATACACACATCTATAACAGTATCCGAAATCGGAAGTCATCAGTTGCAAGTTAGTTGATAATAGAAATTAAAAATTATTGAGGAATTTTTCTTCAAATGTTTGGCGTGTTCTGTTCCTGAAAGATTTACTAATATTCTGGAGATTTTTTTCAAGTTCTTCCGCCTTTTCCTTATGGCAATTTTGTTTCTTATTTGCTGCTAAAAAATGGCGTCTGATTCAGCCAATGATTTTGTTGGAACTAAATGAAAAAGTGATAAATTATGTCTGATATTTACAGGCTCCCGCTAGACAGCGTACTCGAGCGTTGCGATCGCGAATTGTTTTTCTATGAATATTTTTTTAGTTTGTTTTGATACACAAATAATTCAATAGGGTAGTACTTTTTTATTTTCAAATTTAGTGGATAACAATTGTAAAAAATGAGTGAAAACAATCCCACGGACAATGCGACGGATTTAAGGTTATGTCAAGGTACGTCTCTTGTGAATATCAATTGATTGTTTCTCTTCTGAAATTACATTATGACGCATTCACATACATTATTAATACAAATACATTTTACAGGGCGAGGCGATGAGGCAACCACAAGCACTTCCACTGGTTCAAGAGGTCTACGAGGGAAAAATGCACAATATTACCGTGATTACAGAGCATGGAAGCGAGCGGAGCAGGAAAAAGAGTCGTTGAACAGAACTAGGGATCATTCTACGACTGCTGATTCTTCTACAATTAACGTCGCAGGTTGCGAAGTTTAACTTCTTCCGCGCGGAGGGACTCCACGCACTATTTTTATTTTATTTATTTCACTTTCTACTAAGTGCTTATTACGTTAGGATCTATTTTTCCAAATAATTAGTATTTATCTATTTATTGACATTTTATTGCTTTGAAGATTCTGCTAGAGGAGTGGCAAGGAAACCGAAGAGGCAGTTCGTTCTTAAGAACAAATGGTCTTGTGACCTCTGTAAAATACTTACTTAATTAATATTTAAATACTTAAATTTCGCATAGATTTGGTTTGGACAAAACTGTTTCTTGATATACGCTTCGAATATTTCGTGAAACCGACGAAATAACTATCGTCACTTCTTCGTGGAAATGAATTTCGTCAATGGTAAAAAGAAAAAAAGTATTTCATTATTTTTCTGCAAGAGAAAAAAACTAGTAGTAATATACATAAATTTTCTAATAATCACTTTATCGTGGGTACCATACAGCTGGGTCAATGCCATCTTAATAACACAAGAAAGGCAAATAGAAATTACACCCATTGCCGAAGTGGAGTTCGAACCCAGATCGTTCTGGTACGTGGTCAACTCTTCAACTACCATGTAACTGATCGGCAAATTTTGTCACTTTATTTTCGATCGTCTAGTCTTCATCCTAGTTTCATATTTTTCGTTAACAATTTCCCACAATGCACTATGACAAGGTTCCGAATAGAGGAAACACTTTTATAGATTTGAGAATTTCCATTTCGTCCCAAATCACATGATTTCGTGATGAAATAATTCTCAAAATTAACGAAATATCGCAGAAAGATTGCAGAAACGTCAAAAGTGAGAGTTTTAATTCTAAGAGTGAAAACAATAACTCAAAACGGAATTTTTCACGATGAAAAAGTAATTTGATGATGTTTTAGAAGCCTTTTATTCTCCTGGTCATATCAATAAGCGCTGAGCAGTGCATTCGCAAATGAAGTTTTCGAGCAGAAATCATTGAATTAATTACAGAGAAATCGTTTAGATACTTTAATTTGCAAAAGTGCATGTAACATTAAGATTTCGTAACAGCGGCAGTAAAGCTAAGCAGCGCAGAGATAGAATGAAAACGAAGTCAAATTAAAATGTGCTTCTTTCGAATAAAATTACTCTTAGTTAATTTTGGAAATTGAAAAGCGTCTACTTTGAGAGGAGTAATCAAATGAGGTTTACCCATACAAATTCTGTTTTGATTAGTTTTATTTTATTTATAAGAAAAAGAGTTGGATGATGATGAATGTATATATATATATTTGTAACTCAAAACCATTTACACAAATGATAAGTAATATTAATTTTATACACCAGTTACATTCTCCAATCAAAGTCAGTGTACATTCTAGAGAGCTATACATCTTTGCTACTTCTTAAATTAAAGTATTGTACTTATCAAAACCAGTTTGATGTTCGGAGTTCGGTCTTTTTCAGTTTGCTCTGGGAGAACTCACAACCAAAAAATACATCATTTTTAAAATTCGATTTCTCAGGAACTAATCAACCGATTTCGCTTAAATTTTGTCTTTTACCGCGTAAAATTACATTCCTTAAAAAGTTATAAAAATTGCATACCCTTAAATTTACATTTTTTTCGACTTTAATTTAAATTTTTAATTAAGTAAAATAATAAAGAATAATAAAAAATTAACTAAAGCTATTTTTACATGAAATTATCTTTGAATAAAAATTTTTTAAATTGTGAGCAAAAATTGATTTGATTCGCCTAAAAAGTTTTCGAGATATTGCAAAATATTCAAAAAGTGAAATTATCATTAACATTAAAGTGTTCAAACTTTGGACCGCTCTCGGGATCAAACTATTGTGACTACATTTCCCAGATTTTTGTCACCCCCTATATTTTGGGGGATAGAAAGTATGCTTATTCAGTGAAAGTACGTTTTTGTGCCTGATTTTGTAACTAAAAATAACGTCTATATTAATTTATTAGCATATTTGAAATCTCTCCCTTGAACCATTAAGATTGAGTACTACAGAATATGAAGATTCGATTGTAAGATCGAAAATTATTTAGGAGGGTCCATTTATTTATTTATTTATTTTTTTTTGCGCTGTGCAACAAAAGAAGACAATTTTTGTGATATTCTTCTGAATCATGCCTGCATTTAAAAATATTAAATTTGTTGATGGTAAAACTAACCATCGATCTCTGTTAAACATCTGTTTTATAGAGACCGATGATTAGATCTACCATCGATAAATTTTGTCTTTTTAAATGGATGGGAACATTTCAAAAGGATGCCTGGATGCCAAATGTCTGGAATGCTAACCTGGATGCCAAAACAGCTTAAACGTAACAGAACTTAAATTGAGGAACACATTATTAAAATTAACTATGCAAGATAATAAATAATTACTATTATTTTTGTTTATTATCCTAGAAGGATTTTGCAGCAAAGAAAATAATGTTAATTTCGAAATAAAATTCAAACTAAACTACCTGAATCGAAGGAAAAAGAAAAATTGATAGAAACTAATATTTTGAACTAATAATTTTCGAATAATTGATTGAACTAATATTTTTGGCACAATCAGAATAATTATTCTTTTTATAAATTAATTACTGTTAATTTTTTTTCTTTTATTCCAGTGATAGTACTGGCGTTTTCTGAATTTAATTTTTCTGAAAAATAATACCTGAATATCGTTGATGATTCTAGAAAAAAGATAGTACAAAAGGAAAGGACAAGGGGAAAGCTAGCTAGTTCAAAGTTCTGAATACCATAAGTCATGGTTACAGATTGAGGAAGTTACTTGTTTTAACATAAAAATAAATTACAATTGTATAGAATTTTTTTCCTTTGAAATAAACGGATTGCATACTTTAATTTAATAAATAGCACTCTATGGGATTTTAATGTAAGCGTTGAGTCATAAATTATCTTCAAAAGGATTTTGAACAAAATGAATGCTGGTATGTTTTCATATGTTTGAAAATCAAAATTGTTACTTTTTTGGCATAAAAGTTATGCTAGAAAAGTTGACATGTTGGAGGACTCGAACACTAAACTTTTAATAATATGTTTAATATATTTTGCTATAGTGTATACTGTACTTCTCTGCCTGACATGTTATCTATTTAGCTCTCGAAGCAAGTCGGTTTTTTTTATCCCTTCCAACTATGAAGATAAAGAAATTTTATATTTTCGAGTACATTTTCTTACAAGTTTTCAAGTGTTTTTTCGTTTGAATATTGCTAAGTATTTACAAAGACATATTTCTCGAAATAATCTATTTAAATAAATAATTTTAATCCCTAAATATAAATTATAAAATCAATGTCTATGGTATGGTATTTAAATTGAATATAATGAACCGAAACTACACTTTGTATGGTGATACTTAATTTTAAAGAAAAAGCACTCGACTTTAAGACTTCAGTGGCCAAATGGTTC
The DNA here is from genome assembly GCF_982258835.1 of Parasteatoda tepidariorum. NCBI lineage: Eukaryota > Metazoa > Arthropoda > Arachnida > Araneae > Theridiidae > Parasteatoda > Parasteatoda tepidariorum. The sequence goes on along the minus strand of NC_141761.1, from coordinate 69,962,678 downwards.
TTCAGTTTGAGTTTTTTTTCGTCATAGTTAATGCCATGTTAACAAGATTAATATTGCTTTTGACGAAATAACGCCCTGTTATTTTAAGCCCTTTTTCGTTTTTCCTTATGTATTAGAGTTTTAATGAGACTTAAAATGGAATAAATTATTCTGCTGGATTTCAGGAAAAACTTTAAAAATTAACAAGACAATATAAAATGAGCTACGAACTACCATAAAGATGATCTTAATAACAATAAGCCGTGAATAAACTTTGATGTAATTTCGCCTTATAAAACTTTTTAGAAGAACTAATATATATATATATATATATATATATATATATATATATATATATATATCAGAAAAAAAGAAGAGAGACTTTAAGGAAGAAAATTAAGAAAATAATGATACGTTTTATGCCGACCAGGTGGCCGAGTAGCTAGCATGCCTGACACCAGAGTCGATGGTTGCGGGTTCGAATCTCGCTCAGGGCATGGATGATTCTTTCTCTCTCTCTCTCTCTCTCTCTCTCTCTCTCTCTGTGTTCTATGTCCTTTCTTCTGTGTGATTGTGTGAATGTAACCCGCTCTGTAAACTGGTTTGAGGTTGTATGACGTGGGCGACGCTACTCCACCGCCGTGGCTTAGCCATAGGTGCTCACTGGGTAGCGATAAGAGAGTAGCAATTCTGGCATTTCTGAGGCCAATCAGAAATAGACCCATGTGCCCGACATTGCCCAAAAATAAAAATTATGCGTTTTATTTACTGCGCATAAACTGCAAGCACATAAGCACTCATAAAATAATTTAAAAATACAAAAAAGACAGGGAGAAAAATGTTATTTCTTTTAAATATACGAAGAAAAGTTATTAATAAATAAAATATTTCAAACAATATTTAAAAATTAAAAATAATAATTAAAAAACCGAAAAACAGAAAAAGAAAAGGATATAATCTCGTCATCAGCTCACACGATTATATCCGCAAAGAAGAGTGCTTCCTAATATTGTATTAATATAGCCAAAGCAAAATATATCAGTAACATAGTGTAAGAAGAACCGAAAAAATTTAAATACAAATAGAAAATATTAAACAAAAAAAAATAATAAAGCACATGAAGCAAAAATAGAAAATAAAAATTCAAGAAAATACAGAATGAAGCATAAAATATAATTTATAAAGCGAGTAGCGAAGACAAATTACATTTATCTGTATCTTTAAAAAATTATTGAAAATATTTATGTATGCAAGATTACAAAACATGAAAATAGAAGCACAAATAGAGGTCAGTGGAAATATTTTATAGCGACTTCCAACCGAAGTACAGAAGTCAGTTTGATTTGTTAGTTACTCTTCTAAACTCTCTTTCGCGGATGCGATCGTATGAGCGGATTACGAAATAATATCTTTTCTTTAATTTTTCCGGCTACTTAATTTGGAATTTTTTTAAAAATTATTTATATATTAATAATTATATTTTATATATATATATATATATATATATATATATATATATATATATATATATATATATATATATATATATATATATATATATATATATATATATATATATATATATATATATATATATATATATATATATGTATATATATATATATAGCACAATGAAAACAAAGAGAAAAACGAAACTAATTAATAAGTTTTATTAACTGCGCATAAGCTGCAAGTATATAGAACTCATAAAATAAGTTAAAAAATTGAGAAAATATGGAAAAAAATAAAAATAATGACAAGAGAAGAAAATTATTAACAATAATTTTTTAAAAGTATTTAAAAAACATAATTTTTAACACCTTAAAAAAAAAAAAAAAAAAATAATAATTAAAATTTGGAAAACAAAACTAAGAAAAGATATAATCTCTTCATCAGCTCACACGATTATATCCGCAAAGGGAGTGCTTTCTAATATTGTATTAATATAGCCAAAGCAAAATATATCAATACAACAGTGTGAGGAGCACTCAAAAAAATTTAAACGAAATTGGAACACATTAAGTAAAAAATATGTACGGAAAAACAAACAAATATATCGAGCAAAAAACTGAAAATAAAATGTAAAGAGATTAGAGAACAGTACACGAAAGGAAATCTACATAGTGAGGAGCGAATTAAATGAACTTACGCGTACCGGAATCTTTCAAGAATGATTTATAATATTTTCGTAATAAGATTGCCAGATTACAATATATGAAAACAGAAGCATAAATAAAGTGATATCTTATGGCACGTTATCAACTATTACCTTACTTCCGTTTTCTTTTTGTTTCCGTTTTTAGTTCGGTTTTGTTCTTATTGTGCTATATATATATATATATATATATATATATATATATATATATATATATATATATATATATATATATATATATATATATATATATATATATATATATATATATATATATATATATATATATATATAAAATAGAATTTCCGACTTGTTTGTCTGACTTGAAGTTACCTTTTCTGAGTCATACAAAATATCTTTATTTATTTGCTAAATGGTATATTTTACAATTTAAAATCATTTTTTTCCCCCCTTCGTTTTGCCTATTTTACATTTATGTTACGCTTTGCAAGTTTTACACGGATTTAAGTGGAAATAGTTAACATCAGTTACATTAAGTAATTATTCCTAACAGAATTAATGCTTATTTTTTCCGTCACAAAATTTAAAAAAAATGCATTATTCTTTAATACATACAGTTTTATGTAAAATTGCATTGTTCATATTTTTTTTATTCTTTCAAAATCTAGCTACATATATATGCTTATATTTGTTGGGCAACTACTAAATGTATTGCCGTTTACAATTTTAAAAGATTTACGACCGCACATATCCATTTAAAATACCGTAACTGAAACAAATGTGAAATCCTCCATTTATTTTACAAACTAAACATCTTGATGTATTTCTCTTCGGCAGTTTTGAAACAGAAACTACAATGAAACAGACAATAGAAATCGTAACAGAAATGTTAGCTCGTAAAACCATATGGGCGAAACTGAGATTTAGTCATAAATCACAGCATTTCTCGTCCATTGAGATCGAAGATCCTCTGTTTAATGCAGTTTCTATAATAAGTCCTTAAGATCCCTCATTAGACTAGCTGTCGGCAGACCTAATGGTTTTATTATTCAACAAATAAATCATTTGCATTTTAAGTACTCTTTAGGCCTGCATTACAGCTTTCCAGCCACCCTATGTAAATTAACGTTCCTTGATATAAAAAAAGCAGATAAAAAAGATCATTGCTGGGTTCATTTTTATGGCGAATTTTGCACGGTAGTGTCGTTGCTGGCTAGAAACTACAAATCAAGGGTTTATTTGCTTGGCGATGCTTTTGGCATACATTTGAGTGAGGGCGTGTTTGAACTGGTTCCTTTGACATCCCCTGAATGAGTTGAAAGTTGATGTTGTAAATTGCTTGATAATATAGCTTTACCTGTCTACTCTTGTTTGTTAAACTTGTTTTGGGTAATTACTTTCGTGTTTGATCGTTTACATGTAATGAAATTAAGCTGAATAAATGTTTTATATTTCTTTTCATCACATCATAGAAAACTGTTAAATGATGTATTTCTTTCGTTTGTAAAAAATTATGAATAGAAAATATATAAAGGCTGTTTTAAGCTGAATTCTTAGATAGGATCCTTACTTTAAAAAAAAAACTACAAAATATTTTCTGAAAACTGTTTTTAATTCTTATTACAAACATTTTGTCCATAAATGTATGCAAGTTATTGAGACAACCCTTATTATAATGTCTCATATTTTAATTCTAGTTATACTTGTCAGCAATACAGTGCATTTATAAGCCTCGCATATTTCAAAATTGATAAAGTTGATATCATACGATATTTAATTATAGAGATTTTCATGAACACTTCAAATTTACTCTGTAACATATGGATGTTCAAAATTCGAGAAATTTTCTCAGGTTTGACGAAATTGTAGGAGACAGCAAATATTTCGCAAATTTAGTCAGATATTGTCATCACTTGTTTGAAGGTAAATTTTTCATAAGATACATAAGGCTAATGCTACGTTTTAATATTATTAATTACGAAATCCTTTATGTATTATTATAAATTAATGTAATTAATTAAGTGTTACCTTTTTTTTTAAACATTATGTCTGCAAAATATTTTCTTCCAGTTCTTTGTCTTAAACCAAACTAAAGTATACAATATGATCAAGAAACCTCAACCTTTGTCTAGGGTTTCGTGCATAAAATCGGAGCAAAAATTTTTTTATGAGTGTAGCATGGATCAGAAACAGCACATTATCAATAAGGCATCAAAAATACATTGAATTTGTTACTTGAACAAAACTATTTTCGAAGCTAATAAAACGCATCCAAAAAAAAAATTATACCGAAACCGATCCGAATTCATATAAAGCGATAGTGAACCCGATATCAACAAATGCATCAAAATAAGTCGCTTAAAGTTTGTGGGTCAAATTAATAGGAACTAGAGTCAGAGATGGGCCTAAGATAAGAAAGCTCTGGCCCACAAAGGGCTGTCATGCAAATTGAGGAAAAGTGAATCCCCCCTCCAAGGCTTGCTGGGCTTCTATTAAGGAATATTTTCAAGATGAATGTAAGTGAGTTAATGGCAAGCAAGCCGCCGAAGCCGCGAAGGAGCAAGCAAGCCGCGAAGGAATGTAAGCAAGCCGCCGAAACTTATTGAATTTCCGAAATAAATGAAATACAAATAAATAAAGTTGAAAGTTTATGAAAGTTGGATTTGTAACGAAAGAAGCGCAATAGCTTAGACAATATTTTAAAATATTTAAGAACAGTAATTTAAAAATTGTTATTAAATCCTTGGAAGATTACTTAGAAAGACAGGCAAACATCAATAGTTTCGGTTCAATCAAAATATTATCTATACAAAATAGTAGGAAAATATTAAAACGACAGTCATTTTGCAACTTGACATCTTTAATGACAATGATAACATTCGACATGACTCTTATAACATCCATGATAACATGACTCTTATAACATTTGACTAATATATGCTATTTCTCAAAAATATTTAAATTTTTTGAAATAAAGATTTTTTTCAGCATTAAATCTAAAAGCAAAGTAAATCTCGATAATTTTAAAAATTATAGTTATTTTAAATATATTAAACATGTTAAAAATTAGAAGAAACTGAAAATGTTTAATTCTTTCTTGACCCATAAGTTTGAACTTGACCCTTCACTGAAAAAAACGAAGAAAAAAAACACAATATATAAAATTAAAAAATTGAGTGATATTGTCCTAAGTAAGTCTTAGCAGAACTTTTTTAATTATAAGAGACTCAAATAATTCAACTGCTGATCTTTTATATATAATGAAATGCCAAATTATTAAGGATACATGAATTATAGCATTTAGTATTATTAAAAAAGTAATTAATTATTTTCTTAAGTTACCTAACCAAGAACTGGGTGGCTCACGGAAAATTATTTTTTAGTGATGAGCTCAAGCAAAACTCTTATTGACAGAAGGACCGAAAGATATGGTCCTTCTGGTGAATTTAATCGAGGTCTAAGGTTGTGCTTCTCTGTGGTTTCTCATTAACAATTTTTAAGAAAAAGAACCCCCAAAAAGTTTCACAGAAAGAAATTTGAGTCAGGAATTCGGACAAAGGTCCCTGTAGACCCCCAGACCACAGAGCTTAAAATTAGAAGCTCAGAAAGGAGTTCGACGACACTTTTTCTGAAGCAATAAAGATATGATCGTGTGACATTTAAATTAAAATATTTTCTCGTCGGTCAGCAAAGGGGTAACAGTTTTTTTGAAATGGAGATCTTTTTTTAACCAAGAACAGAAGATTCTATCAGAAAGGTTGGTTTCCGATGGAAACAAATTGATCTAACAGGTTTGATGGTTGTCAGTTTCTAGGAAATTACTGGCAGCTGTGCTGTGTCCTTCGACCCGTTTGCATTCCCATTGGTGTCAGATGTAAAAAAAAGAAGAAAAAACTGTTTTCCTTAGAGAAGAGAAGGGTGTGAAAAGAGTTAATAAAATAAAATTCCATTGCAAATCATTCGGAATTATGTTTTTTACAAAAAACGAACATTTTAAACAAAATAAATATAAATGTAATTTTTTTTCTAAATTTTTTTTGAGAAACACTTTTAAAAAAGTTCTGAAAAAAATAATGATTTCTTTCACTTTTTTTGTTACAAATACTCGTAAACAATACTTCTCAAACAAAGTAACGAAAAAACAAAGGAAAGTGCAAATAGTTACATACAGTGACTTGTCATTCACATCATACGCGAAGAGAAAGATGCTGGCCAAATTACCATATTGCACACTGTTATAATTTTCATTATAAAATTACATTTAAATAATAGGCAGCAGACTGTCGGTCTAATTAATTGTAATGTTTACGGTAAAGAAATTTTTTTACCATTACGTATTGAAACCGTTTTCAACCAGTGTGGTTAAGAACCATAAATACAGAACTATAAGATTTTTTAACCATTTACAACTAGCACGACTTCAAAACTATAGAAAAAAGAATTTAACTGGACTAGAATCCAAGGTTTTCGTTAGGTAATGGTCATTAGTGTTAGGTTGTGATTGAGTTGTGTTTTATCAAGTGAACCATGAAATGTCGCTTAATTAGTTATTTTGTTTTTTTACCTATCATAAGTGATGGGAAATACTAGATATTTTCATATTAAGGAGTTTTATGGTAATGTCATCTATGCATAACTGAGAGTACCTAATAGTCCAGGGTCACAGATTGGGGAGAGCAGATTACAGGAAGTTAATGGATAAAGAGGAAATGGAGGAATACTGTGGTGTCATATCTGGGACTCAAACCCCAGTTCTGTCGGCTGTGAAATTGACTGATTAGCTATCTAAGCTATAATATATACACACAACTGCAAGCGACTAAGTGGCTTCCTTTGGTGGGCCTAGTTGATGCACAGTTAACAGTTTGAATACCATATTATTTATTAATATTTTACTGTTTTGTTAGAATATGGTAAAATACATATTTTCTCTTCTTTTGTTTTATTTTTCTGCTTACTTTTTAAATAGCAAATTATTGAACTTTGTATTTATGTTAAGCATTTTTTAGTGATAATTTTTGACAAGAGTAGAAAAAGAGTGATTATAGCGCAACACTTTTTATAGAACACTCACATTAAATAAATAGTATCATGAGAATGTGAGTTATTATGTAACAAAATCTGCTAACGTAATCATTAAATACGAATTTTTTTATTAAAAGTAAATATACAAAATATTGAATAATTCCAAATATAAAAACGTCTCAAGATATACTTCAAAGTAAAATATATTTTCTGAGTTTGTGAGAAAGAATCTAGTATATATGTTTTGTTTTTTCTAGCTGTGTAAGAAGCTAAAAAAAAGTTTTTCGAGGATTGCTTCTTTTTTTTTCTTAAGATTTGATTCTTTTACTTTTTTTCGCTTCCTGTTGACACATTTCCCAATTGGATTTTGTTTAATCTTTGCTTTATCTTGTTTTATTTTTTTTTTTCATCTCTCACACCTTCTTGTAAATGATGGATTTTCGATTCTTTCTAAATTAATTCCTTGCGAAATCATTTCTTCTATACCATTTATTTTATTTTTGTATATGTATCAATGTGAGGGCATTTCCTTGTGCTTAATCATTATACAACTTCAAATTGTTTTTATTTTTATATAAAATTCACAAAAAGAGAGAGTGATGCTTATTATGGAGGAGAAAAAAATACTAATTTAAAATTTATTTTAATAAATAAAACAGTTTATTTAATAAATTATATTTTTAGGATCAAAAAGTTTGAAATAATTCTTTCAAAAAAATGCTAATGAAATTTAAAAAAAAAAAAAAAAAACACGAAATTTTTTTAAATCTTCCAAAAGTTTTTTTACTTTACAATTGAAGATAAAAACTTATATTAAAATAATTCTAAATTACATACAGGGTGATTCTAAAAGGACGGGCAAATTTTAGGAAGTGATAGTACACACCCAAGCAAACAATTTTTATCAAAGAATGCATGGTCGAAAACAAAACGCAAAGGTGCTGGCGCATTTGGAAAGTTGTTTGATGCAATCGTGAAAGCTCCATTCCTGTTGCGAGTTACTGCGCTGCGCTACTTGTCGCCGAGCTTTCGGCCGCTGCAGGGAAAGTTCGTGATATGCCTGGTGTGTTTCAGAATGTTCGCCTATCTTTTCTTAGCCGTTGTACTGCGTGCATAGCCGCTGCCGGTCACTGTTTTGAACACTTATTGTAGTCAAATACCATTAAATTTGCTTTTATAACTTAAATTCAGTGTTCTTTGTGTGTTTTTGCCTCATATAAGAACATAAACTTTGACGCCCTCTACCGGTTTGGCGTTTTGTTTTCGACCATGCATTCTTTGATAAAAATTGTTTGCTTGGGTGTGTACTATCACTTCCTAAAATTTTGCCCATCTTTTTAGAATCACCCTGTATAATAATAAATATTACCAACAGAACATTCTAAAAAATGCAATGTGTCTCTAAGCCGAAAATGATGGCAAACTACTTCACACAATACATAACTTTTTGATCTTATGTTTCACTACACAATTTTTGTTCACACGTTCTTTTACACTATTTGGTGATAAGTAGCGGTTACAATTTTTGCTATTCAGTTACACTAAAATTTATAATTACAGTAAGTATCACATTTACACTTTGTGTAATGTAACAATTTAATCTTTTATTTTATCTATACTTTTAATTTTCTTAAACCTATATTTCTCTTTTTATATAGCAGTTTAAATTTATCTAAGTTTCTTTTCGACCTTCCACGATGGTCAACGTGGTCCACAGGTCACACTTCCTGTGGGGAGAGATACCCCTCCTACCCGACTTTCTTTTTTCGTCATTTATTTTTTTAAGGGGGCTAACCTAGCCAATCTCTTTCATTTGACTTTCAAACTCTCTCATCTCTTTAAACGTAATTGGCTAACGCTTTTCTGGACAAACCCAGTTAACGAATTTTTTAAGATTTACACACATTTACATTCTCGCGCATGCTTGCTGGTTACACCAAGGGGTGCACCCAAAGCTTTCTTTCTCCGAGATGCGGAATTTGGTCCGTACCAAGGGATTTCTTCTTACATCCTTTTTTCTTAGCCTTTAATTTTAATTAAATCCACAAACCATGATTAATTTCTATAAATTAAATACCTGCATTTAAACCTTCAGTTTTCCTTAACATTAAAGACCCTCTCAAGTTTAAGCTTTCTTTCTATATTTATCTTTTTCAACAGTTAAATTTCTCGTGCTCTTATTTATTTTTTGCATGGCGCTTTTTGTAAAAACAATCTCTTGTCACCCATTTCTAATTTCTAGGCTTCTTTTTTTGTGTTACTAAATGTGGCAATGCATATGTTACAAAATAAATTGCTAGTTTATTCATAATTAAATGTGTGAATTTACTTGTCTCTTTTTTCATGATGGTTTTTTTTTATTTCTCCAGTATGTGGTGAGTACTTTTAATTATTGTTATAGGTATTTGTTTTATTTTCCATTTGCGTTAAATGATATATTTATATTCAGATATAGCATGTCATTATCTTATTTATTTTTTAATCTTTGAATTTTTAATAAACTTTTAGTTTTCACCCTTATTCCAAATTTGGTGATGCTAATTTATCCAATTTGTTTAAACCTCACACTTTGTGACCGTCTGAACCAATTGGGTTAAAGCTATCCCACGATAGCATTGTACTAACTACTTTCCTTTATGATCACATTCCTCTTATAATTTAATTATTTTTTATCCTATTTTCGGTCTTAATTTGTTTACTTTGAAATTCAATATGTGCCTGCTTTTTCACCCAATAACTATATCCAAATACAAGTATATATACATATTTCAATCCATCTATTGTTTGAATAATATAAAAATAAATTTACTTTTATATTCACCATCATTATATAAATTATTTTAAATGACACAGTAAGATATGTACATAAGAGTCAGTAAAGTTATTTTTATAATACAATATAGAGTAACAATCGTTAATTTAGAATGCATATACCATGTAGCATAGGGAATATTAAGATGAATTTGAACTGGGCTTCACAGAACGGAAGCAGACAGAAATTATGAATTTCAAAATCATTTAGTACAGTTCTCAGATGTAAATATATTATTCTATATTACACAACTAAAATCGTGCGTAGGGGAAAGCATCGTAACTTGGGACATTTTGAAAACAAATATTTTTATTTTCGTTGGGTAAAGATTATAAAAGAAATGCAAGTAATATCATTATTTCTCGTAATTTAAAGAATCTATGAATACTTTAAAGCTATAATATTTTATAAGGGAGTAATAAATTATTTTACAACCTTGCAAAGTATCCTAAGGTGCCACCAATGCTGTATCTTAGAATGCCGGGTACTGTACCGTGGGATACAGAGTATTGTACGTTGGTATTACATGAAAAAATATGGCAAATGAATCTTATTGAATGAGGTAGGTATGTTAGGTATTTTATTTACGTCGCACTAGAACTGCTGGAGACTGTCTGGAAGACATTCTTGAGGTTGATCCGAATTAATGCTATCGTAATTTTGATCATCTGCAGAGGGGATGGCTCCTTAGCTTTAGTAACCCGACGACCTGCACATGAAGTCAAGCACTTCACGGTAGAACAGTTTAACGAGGACCGATACAGTGCATCATCATTACGCAGGCTGATCAAAGTGGTCACCCACCGTCTTACTGACCCGGTTCACTTCATTCGAACGCGAACGCTCTATCCGTTGGGCCATCGTGGCTCTGTTGATAGTTATGAGCGTTTAAAAATAACTCACTTGCACCAGCAATTCCAGATTTAGATTATTCATTGCAGATTGCTCATGGCAGAGGGCTTATTCGTTTTTATCTGGTTTTATCATCTATTTTAAAACTTTATTTGACAAAAATGTTTACTGCTAGTACTTTAATGTGTTTAATTCGCTATGTCAGGTAAACTCAAAGAACAACAATAACGTGCTGGCATTCGAAAATTATTTGATATCATGTGCTCATTTTTATTATAGTAAGTCTTTTAAAATGCGCTTATAAAAACCTTGATATATTTAGTGATTATTAAAACTGCAAAGATGCAAATCAGTTTTAATTCCGATACTATGGAAATAAGTATCTTACGGTCTTTTGAAAGGGAGAAAATTACTTTAAAATTACCTACTGGAAAAATTACTTGATAATGGTAGAGAAGAGCTACAAAAAACATGTTTTGCTCAGTATAATAACGTAAAACTACCAGAAAGGGCTACAAATAATAATAAATAAAAAATGAATTTGTTTTAGATTTATTAAGTGAAAAGCTTAGTGAAAAAAGCCAAGTAAGTGAGATTTTCAGAGAGGCTATAAATAGTGGAAGAAGAAGAATAAGTAGTCTGTGAACTATTTTATTACAGATTTAATAGAAGGCGAGACTAATACTTTGCTGTCTTATTTTATTTACCCCTGCCTAATTTGAAAATAAAAATCATACAAATATATTAAAAATTAATGTGGATTAGTTATGTTAGAGAAAAGTGGAAGAGAAATAATTTTGTTGCACTAAACATGTCCATATTAATACACTGATTTTATGCTATTTGAATTGATTCATAAGTACCATTAAAATGTGACACTTACCTGGTGCTTCCACTAAGCTCCTTAATTTTGTTGATATATGCATTTCACTTTTGTGTGCAAGATTTCATTGTGCTATTGAGACTGAATATTTGATTTTTTTATTTACCTAGTACGAAAAACGACTATTCAGTTAGTTATTAATAAAATTAATATTTAAAACTTAATAAAAGATATATTTTACATTTAAAAAACTATCAGTATCATTTAAAAACAACCAAATTTAAAATTTCTATAAGTGGCAAATTTTCAAGATTTTTTGTTTTGTTTGAAATTAATGCTATTATAGTTAACTTTTATATAACTAAAAGTAAGTATTTATTTTTGATAAAACGCAATATTATCTAAAAAGTAAGAAGTTCAGTAATTTTTATTCATTAAATTAATTAGTTTTACTTGATATCATGTAAATGGTTAATTAACGTATTTGATATTATGTTTGAGTTTTACTCTTTCATCATAAAGTTACTTAATGACCAATTAGCTTTTAGATTTTATTTCACATTTTTTTTGTTTCTGGATCCTTAATTAGTATTATTATGAATATGTATGTATCTTTGTCGTATTGAACCAAATATCATCTTAAAAAAGCATTTCTGTATTCTTTAATTTAATTAGATAATAAAAACATATTAATAATTCCAGATGAGAAGGAAACTAAAAGGATTCGAAAAAAACAGGGGTTTTTAATGATTTATTAGCGTGATTAAATGCAATAAATATTTACCTTCTCTGTTTTTAGATACATTTTTGTTTCATTGGTTTTATATTGAATGTAATTATTGCTCTCTCTCTCAATAATTTAATGAATTATCGTATAATAATTAGGTACTTATGAATGTTATTAAAATAATATTTCCACGAAGTCTACTACTATGCGACTAGGAGTCCAATTAAGTTGTTAAATAAGCTACAATTTCAAACAACTTATCGACGGTAAAACTTATATATTATATTTCATAAAGCTTATAAAACTAACAGCCGAAAAGCATTTTCTTTTGCGCGTGTACCTCTTGAATTTTTACTTCGATATGATATTAGACATTATCTCACTAACCCCAGGAGATACGTAAGATCATTCCGGAAAAAATAACAAAAACATGTAAATAAAAAAACTAATTAATTCGGATATTTTTTTAAAAAGGAATAAACTATTTTCATATAAAGTATAACTCTATAAATAAGTAAATACAACGCAGTTACAATTATACGAGCTAAACAAAACTATTATCTCAGTATTACAATTTTAATCCTTATAAGTAAAGGCTGGAGAAACTAAAAGACAAATGAAGTTATAGGAAAATCTATTTGCATTGATGAGTTAGACAAAAACCGCGAAATCAGGTAGTTCATGACGTTTTTGCGTCAGATAAGTTTAAAAATAGGTATTCATGTAAAGGAAAACCAAACCAACAGTCAAAGTATCAAGGATTTAATTCACTGGTATACATATTTTAAAATATCTTTTTTTTAATATTGAACTGAAACTCATATAACCTAAATACTAAATAATTGCAGGTTCAGATAGATTTTTTTGAATGGAGTGCGTTAGCGAAATATAGTTTCACGAATTGAAATGACGTTGAAATATCGGAATTATTAATTAAATATTTATATCAAAAAAATGACAAATTAAAAATTTAAAAGCAAGTTAATTTTATTTAAATTCAAAAAAGCTAATATAATGTTAATTTTTAATATGTAATACTAATGAAGTATTCATTGCATTTAATATTGCATCTGTGATAAAAATGATAAATTCATATTTATCATTTAGATGCTTTTGCTTAGTAAGGGTACGCGTGCCGTTTTTTGCTTTAGATGTTATAGACATTTAAACTGTAAAACAAATTTAAAATAAATTGCTGAGGAAATTTTCTTTCATGTTTCCATTTCACAAATGCAATAAAAAAATTTCAAAAATCAATGTAATTAACATTTTGAGTTAATAAATAAATATCTGAAAATGTCTTAAAAATAAAACTTTAAATTTGGAATTTTACATTTAGAAAAATTGAATAATAAATACACTTGAGAGAAAAAAATTAATAATATAAGTATTTTCCAAAAATAATCTAATTTTATAAAAAATACTCCTAAGCACTAACGCCAGTAATTAACCCACAATCACAAAATTTCATTCTATCATTAACGTGAAATTACTTTCACTAATAACTTTTTCCTAACATTGTGGAATCCCTAATAATATTGACATGCACAAAATTAGGTTCTTGAAAGTCGAGAAAAAGTGAAGTGATTATGCCTAATCGCGTGGTTTAAATCGCATTTAATTGGATACCTGTAAGCGACGTCACGCGCTTACGTCACGTGTGTCACTATCGACGTCACGCGCGTGTGTCAAACCTGCTTGAATCGACAAATTCCACGATTTACTTATGTGCCACAATTTACCCATTCATGACGTCTCTTTCAGGCGTCCCATTGCCACGCCACTGTGCTTCTATACTAGCCCCGTGTAGTCACTTGTTCTATTATGCTCATTAGTAAACGAAATGTAATTCAAAAGCGACTACTAAAGTATGTGATAAGCACATTCAATCATAACCTAATAACTACTATTGCTGGTGTGCATACGGTTACAATCATGTTCAGTCTTGGTTAAACTTCATTTTTTTATTCGAAGGCTATTCACCTGTGAAAGCGTCAATCCCATTTCCATCGAGGAACCATGGGAGGTTTTCGTGATTTTTCTCTCCATTTAACTCAGATGCGGGTTCGTTTCATTATAAAGACCTCCTGGAAGGCTAGTTTGCCCCAATGCTAGATGCAGGAGTTCCTTGTCTTCTGGATTACAGTCAAAGCTACAAGGCTACGGAGTAAAACTAAGTCGTAAACTCAGAAAATGGTAGGCTGTTGTACATCGGTTATAAAATAAAACCCTTCTGTTGAATTTAGAAAGTCAAATACAATTCCACTAGAAAGACAAGATATCATATTTTCGAACATCCTTTTAAGTCGAAGACTAGAAAATGTCTCGCAAATGTTTTAGAATTTCTGCTGTTTCTGCTTTTTATTCCGAGGAGTGCTGTCTGGCAAAACTTTGATACTCTGAAGTTTTGCAATGAATCAAGAGTGACAGAGACATTATTTTCTAACATTTTCCAAGAACAAACTCGAACATAACACTTGTGAAACATGATACTTTATCTTTTGTGTTTTCCATTTTTCCAGGGTAGATTCCATTCCCTGATTACGTTTTATTATTTTTTTTTCTCAGATTTCATGGGACACTGAGTATTCGAAATTTATCAATTTTATGTTCCACTCTTTTATTTTTCATCATATTTACGGGAAAATTTTCAAAGTAAATAAATTTTAATTAAAATACGTTTTCAAAAATTTGGCGTCAATAACAGCAAAGAAGAATTTAAATAATTTAAACCAGTTTTTCTAACGAAGCAAATTGATTTTCTTCTCAGTTCAAACTAAGTATATATTCTTATTGATTCGAATAGACTTATTTCCTATCTTTAATGTCATTAAACTACTAATAAAGGGAGCCAACATTTGCCTTACTAAGCAGACTATTTTTTTACTAATAGCGTTTTAGGTTAAAAAATAATGTAAAACTTTTTTTTTGCCTATTTCAAAGTTATTATGAAGTTATAATTTAATAAAAACTTCAATTTTTACCTTAAATAAGGAACCCTTTCTATTCACAAAACCATAAAATGTTATGTTATTTGAAAAAGTTGACTTAATTAAAAACTTTTTCAGCTTAATTAGAAACTTTAATATCATTTTAAAAAAACTTAAATTCAAAAATAATATTAATAACTACAATAAAAAATCCCATGTTTAAATAACAAAATTCTAAAGCTCTTCAAAATTGTGAATATTTACAAGCATTTTCGTTATCAATTTAATAGCTGGATTAGAACAGTGACCAGAAATCGCTTGAAATTTATAATTGATTACGTATGCACAAAGCTACCTTAAACAATTACGCACAAATGGTAAAATTTGCTGTGTTTCTGGCTATATATAAACATCAAAAACATTGTTATATTAACCGAAGTGCTTTTGGTAAAATTAACAATTAAATATGGTTTTTAATATAAGTGATAAAATTTGGCAAATGTGATAAAATTTTATCATCTTACCTTAGACAAAACATAAAATCTACTCATTTTGTTAAATTTACTTTACAATTTAGTATTTTTTTAAATGTGCGGTAAAAAGAACTCTAATATTGAAAATCAGAATTTCCGATAAACCATTGCCATAAACAGAAGGATTAACAAATGGATGGTTTAAATATCGTATGGTAAATTTTGATTTCATTACCAAAACCATGTTGTTGTTTTTTTACCAGAAATGTTTTTACCGTACAGTTGGGTAAATTTACCAGAGTCATTTTTTACACCGTCCTTTAAGCATAAAAGGGATTCTTCCAGCTGCTCCTTGTTTTCGCATATTTTTGTTAATTTATCTGTGATTCTTAACAAGTTTGTTTTTGTCTAAGCTTACATTTTCAAAAATTTATAACTACACAAAAAAACAAATCGTTTAGTTTAACAATCAGTTTACTTTAACTAACAATGGCTAATGCTAAAATAATACGAAAAATTCATCTTTACATCATCTTTCCCGAACAGACTTTTTCAATTTTTTAAACGATTCTTAGGATCAAATTCGATTCTTAGGATCAATACGAATTTCAAATATAACGGTTTCACTAACGGTTTTGGAGTTATACGAGATTTGACATAGTGTTTCGACACCAGACAGACGTAAATAATGAACAGACACAAAATGAAAGTTGGAAAAAGAAGAGCAGCAGGTTCTTGATTCTACACCCAAGCTTCTGAGTCATTTAACTTTTTAATTTAATCGACTGCTATGCTGTGCAGAAAAAAATAAATGTGAGAAAATTAACACTTTTGCATGATCTATGATTTTTTTATTGAAAAAAATATGACGAATATGGTGGAAAAAATACAGGGTATGGTATTACCTTAACAAGTTCCTTACAGTAAACGATAGATATAATTTTAAGAGATTCATATGGAACTTGCGCAGAGATTTTTCTCGTAAATGGAAGCACATTATGATGTAATGACCAGTTTGAATACAAAAACATGATGTAGTTAGTGCAAAAAATTATTCAAAAGTATTTTAAATTTCCTACGTTACAGAATATACAAAATTCCAGATGAATATATTTTCATGTAGAAAATTTTTCTTCATTATTCAAGATTATTCTTTATTAGTTACAATTATAATTACAACATTTTTGTTTCTTTTAAGGCATTCACTTGCATATATGCGATGGGAATTTGGTTTCTACCATACTAAAGTCCAAAAATTGATTATTTGTTTAGTCCGTTCAATTAATTTAAAACACACGATTTTTTTTCGCAATCCTAATTATTTACGTGTAAAAATAAGGATATTTGAAATGTTTCACAATATTTATGACTTTTAAAAACTATGGTCAATAACTAATTAGAATTTTTTTTTTATAAAAATTTTCAATTACAATTATAAAAATTTTTCTACACACAACAAAAAATAATAAATTCTATTGAAAAATTAGAAGAAAAAAATAGACTAAAAACTCATGCAAAATTATCTATAATACAAACAAACTATTGAAATTAAATTCACCTGACAAAATGATACGAAACAAATCACTTTCTTTAAAAAAAAAGTAAAACTGCAAGACAATATATTGCTTAAGAAATAAATAATATATTGCTCTGTCTAGATCGTGTCTGATATTCGAAAAACCATTATCCGATCAGCGGAAAGAATTGCACGTCCTTACTTGTAAATGGCGAACAATCAAATAACCTTCGTCACATTCAGTTGCCGCAGTTCCTAGACCTTTCATGTGATTGACAAGAACATTCTTTTAGCTGTCCACCACGTGACATAGGCAAATGCCATTAATGCAAAGACTTTGGTTTCCAGGTTATTTCCGCTGTCACGTGACTAATGCTCTTTCACTTCCTTAAAACTCAGGCAAGAAGAAGAGAAAATGACATGTTGATTTGTTCTTACATGTCTTCTGTTTTTGTCATTCTTACATTCCGGATAGGAAGTCCGGGAGTTACGCTAGCAATCTTCACCACCCAAACATTCGAAGATTGTCTCTTATCCCCCCCTCCCTGATTTTCCCCTCCTTTCTTTTACTTTGGAGCTTTAATCGAGTCGAAATGAAGGTGGGGAGGTCGAAATTGTCACGTTCGAGTTTAATTCATATTTTTGAGGAAAAGATTCTTTGTATTCTAAGTTGGAAAGGAAAGTTTCTAGAAAATCAAACATTTGAAACTGTTTTAGGCTTTCTGATATTTTCAGTCGTGATAATTAAGAAAAATTGACAAGTTATATTAAAATATTTTTAAAAACCACGTTTTTCATATAGAAGCAAATTAGCTAAATAATATTATATTTATGCCGATTAGCCTGTGTAGGGGGTCAGGGAAATGGCCTCGCATCTGAAAGGTTATGGGTGCGAATCACGAACATGGCATGGATGTTCTTTCCTACTCTGTACTATCAGTGGGAGCAACGCTGGCCCACCTAATATGGTGCTCCTGAAAGAGTGGCCAACAAATCTGCCTGTATGACGAAAGGTCATTCTCTAGGAGGGCATTGGAAAAAATTATATTTATGATCTTAACCTAAACACATACCGTGCATATTTTTAAAACCATAGGAAAATTGTGAATGGTTGCAGTAGTTTACTATCAAAGTAATACACTCCATACTTTTCAAATTAGCTTAACTAGAACCATTTAAGCTGGCTTAAAAATCTTAGCTTAAAAAATCTTTTTTTCGAATCATTACATTTTATATTTTAGATAATTTAAGATGTCTCATTAAACATTAAGATGATGGTTAAGATGACCATTAGGATGAATGATTGGATTCACTTACGCGGAACTCATAAAAACTATGATCTTCGTCCAGTCAGTAATTATTCTTTATTAATTAGATTAACATACTTTATTCTAACATACTTTATTCTAACATTCATCATATTTATCATTTTTTTTTAATATTTTGTTAATACTATTAGTTGAGGCGAGATAGCCAGGTCGGTAGGGCGCTTTGCCCATGTCCGAGAGTTCGTGGGTTCGAACCCCGCCAGCCGAAGAATCCGAGTGTAGTAAAGTGACTGGCGCACGTTAAATCTGTCGAGTCGCAAAAGTCCTCCTTGTTCCCATAACAAATCAATACCTCTGGAGGTACTGGATTGGAGATTCGTTCTCTGATTCGATCTATGGATAAATGTATGGACTATAAACGGGTGTGACGTATGGTGTGGCAGAAGTCGAATATCTTGACCATAGATGGCGCCACTGGAAAACAAGAACAATCGCACCCCCTCTGCCTAACTAGGCATACGTCAACAACAACAACAACTATTAGTTCTAGGACAAAAAATTGCTTAGTCATAGGTGTCAAGGACACAAAATCACAAATTTATATAATTTCTCAAATAAAGTCATAAATTGGCAAAAACTCATGCATACAAAATCACAAGTGTCATACTTTTACAAATACAAAATCTATGCTGATACAGTCTTTCAGTTATTCTTAAACAAATTATGACCAAAAAAAACAGCCTTAGTACAAATCTTGTATAATGCAAATCATGCCTGCATAAAAAACTTTTCGTAAATATAAACTTACGGGAACAAAATACATTTAGACAAACTGTTTTGGCAAGAAATCTTTTTTGGAAAGAAGATAAATAGTGGACACAACTGAACACAAAAATATCTTTTTTTTTATCTACACAATCGTTTACGAACCTAATTATCCAAACCAGCATATATTTTATCGACATTCACGATAATGCTTTCGAAAAAGAAGATTCCTTTTCATGCACTAAAATCTTAAAAAGTAAAATTTATACTTAAATTTAGACTATATATTAAAGCTTACCCTCTTTGAAACAAGTCCCCAAATATACAGATACGTATGACGGTATATATATTTTTTAATAAAAAACATGCTTATTAAAATAAGAACAGCAAAAAGTTTCGTTCAAAAATATAATCCTGGCTTCATTAAGAAAATAATCGTATCATCACTGATATCCTTGATTTTATCTGCAAGGAAAAGTATTTAAAAAGGGATTTCTTTTTTTCCGAATAAATTGATCCTTTAAAAATAGGCAATAGCTTTGAAAAACTTCTTAACGTCTTCTCCCTTAAAAACCTTTAAGCTCACTTCTCCTTCTTGAACATTCTTTGAGGTTCATATTTATCTGTTCACTTTTTCGTAAAAGGTATTAAATATGCTTGGTAATGAAGGATACTGTGTTTAATTATAGAAGATATTAAACATCGCTTAAACAAGAAGGAAAAGAGTTTTAGAAACTTCCTGAAGAATTCAGAAGCTGTTTTCAGTCAGCTTTTGTCGAAAGTTGAGGAGTTTTACTGCTTTACTCTTGTATCGATCGTAAGAATTAGCATATAGAAGTGTTGAATCTCTAGAAAGGGCTGTATACATTAGGAAAGTGAGAAAAAGCTATAGCTGATAAGAGAGTCTTTTGTTTTTATTTTAAGTAGCAGTAATTAAATATTGTGCTGTTAAAGAAGATAAAACATCACTTTACAAATTGTTCTTGAATTTTCTTAGTGCTTTTCCCAATTGAGTTTTGCTTTTATTATTCTAACCTCTTTTCTCTAACTCTTATTCAAATTTATCACCAATTTCAACGTTTTATTTCTTTTAAACTTATTTAATGGATTTTTTTTTATTCTTTTGAAGAATCGAAAGCAAAAAAAGAGAATTGGTCAAAACCAAAAAAAAAAAAAAAAAAAAAAAAAATAGAGATAGCACAAGTAAGAACTCAATATGCATATTTTGAGGATTTAAGTTACCTACATTTACAAATAGAAAATTTACTTTTCTGCGAGACTTATGTTAACAATTACTGATCACATCGCAGGTTTAAACTTAAAGTGTACCTTAAAAATGGATAATCCTGCTTTTACAAAAATAATACTGGTTCACAAAGCATGTATAAGGACGGCTCAAATAAAAATAGTTAAATAGGATAGCAGTCGAAATACAGTAGCAACAGCACGCAACTATACCGGGTTAAAAAAGAATATAAGATGAGTTATTTTGTACAACTGATTGGCAGCTTGCGTAGGAGCATTTAATGTGAATGTAAGGCCCATCTAAGAAATATGCGTCCACAACAAAACAACAATTATGACTTTTAAGGTTGAGATAGCGCCATGTCACTGAGGTATCATTGTGCTTTAAAACGATGAGTACCAGCTTCTTTGAGAAAATAAAGTCATTCGGCGCACAATTCTGATCAAAATTATACCATCCGCAATTAGCTTTCATGAACACTTTTTTAAATTTATAGATTGTTTTAAAATCTAATATTTATTTTTACCGTTGAAATCTCGTTATTTTTTCTATATCAATAAAAAAAGAACAGTATATGCTCTAAAGAAAATATTTTATTCCAGAGTGATGTATATTAAATATCATTATCTGATTAAATGAATAATTAAATTTTGATAATATTTTTTTTTAATATTCGAAATATATTGAGCTCCAAAATAGAGTCATCATTTTTACTTTACATAGAAAATGTTAAAAATAATAAATTAAAAAAAAATGGCCCAGAAGCTGTGGCTATAGGGCTAAGCTCCACTGGACACCTCCGCCCACCCAGAAATCAAAAATGTAAGTGTCCTGAACAATTTAGAATGTTTCTCCACTTATCGGTTTTCGAATTATATGCTAATGTGTTAGGCCGATGTAGTGGGAATCTTTAAAAATAGATTTTATTCTGCACTCAAGGCTCTGTTATAAAAAGATTATCGATATTAATGATTTCTTTAGTGAAAAATGATTAACGATTTAGATTTTTATTTAATGATCAAAAAATTAAAATTTTGTTTTTTACGTTGAAATATGTTATGCTTATGATATATACAAAGTGCATTTATAAATAACTCTATCTCTATCAGTGTTTTTGCAGGTAACAGTTAACTGACTGACAATCAGGAAGTTTTACAGATTTTCATAATTATAGTTAAAAAAAATGGATTTATAGAATACAATTTTCAATCAAGAACTTTAAATTTAAAGTACATAAATATTAGGGGGACCGGAAAGTACATTTTTGGTGCATTTGATATTCGTTATCCAGATTTTATTTTTAATCAACGATGTATTCACCCTCGTTAGGAACAGCCTTTTAATGCCGGATCGAAAATTAATCGAAATGAACCGAAAAAACTGAGTTGGTTTTTAAGACTAACGATTATTTAATGCGCCGAAACAACATTAGTTTCCGGTTCCCCTAATATTAATAATCCAAATAAAACCCTAAGAATAAAACTTTTTTGATATTTTAAATTTTAGAATATAGGTTTGTCAAAATTAAAAAAGAATCACCAAAATTTCAACTATAAAATTCATTAATAACATTAAAAACATTCATAACTGTATTACACATTCTCAAACGCTCAACCCTATTTTTACCCGTTTATTGACTTCTGAGACTGGATAAAGAAAACAAACAGTTTTCGAAAAATCATCTTTACTCTAACAAGAGTTAACGTTTTAATTTGATTCTCCTTAGCAGATATGCAGATATTGTGCTGAAGATATCTTCGTATTAATTTCCTAACTTGATTTGGCGTGTAGCGAAGAGTCACAGAGATTAATGCAGCTGGGCTAAGAGGTGGATGGGAAGGGGGTACAATAAATTGAATTTCACCCCAAACAGATTCTAACTGTGTAAAATTTCCCCCCATACACTAACACGGGGAAAACCGAGTACATTGTCTTCGGCATTAGATAATAAAATTACGTACATTGGCAAGGACATCTTAGGCTATAAAGTATCTTGTACACCATTAGGACTCGGCGAAGATCTTCTCTCCTTGAAGATTTTCCTATTTCGCAGAGTTTCTTGGACTGGGAAAAGGATTTTATCGATTCTTTGCGGCATTTAAAGGAAAGAGGTTTTCCAACTTTGAGGCGACCGATTGCGGAATCTGATGATAGCATTCAGCAACTTGGAATGAATTCATAAATTTTAAGTGTTGAAGGAACTTTTTAGATGCAATACAAAATCCTTTCCTTTGAAACTAGGGTTATAAAACGTCTAATACTTTGGTAATTTTTGCATACTTTTTGAAAAACAAATAAATATAGCCATTTAAAACGCTTACTCTTTTTTGATTTAAGACAATTATATAAATAGAATGAAATAGAAGCTATATAATTTCGGGAAATAATAATTTTTTTCAACCACTTTAAAAACTGAAATTATTTAAATTTGATCCAGTTTAAATTTGAGTGGTAATACTTTCAAAACACTAAGCCGAACCGGTTTCAAAAATTGGGTAAGGTTCAATGTCTGTTGTGTTGCAGAATCAAAGTTTCGTTTATGTTATATTTGTTTATGTTTCTATTCGTTTATATTCTCAAAGAAAGATTACAGTGAAATAACACGTGATTTTTAATATTTTCATCATTCGCAACATAGCAACTAATTTTTATATAAAATATTTGACAACATTTGACATATATTTTTGACATATACCTACTAAAAAACATTTTTAATACAAAAAAGGTTTTCAAATGTTCTTATTTATATAAATCTAAGTCATAATTTTTTTTCAATTGTATATAAAATATATATTTTTAAAATAAATTTCATTAAAAATATTTAAAAATATATATTATTTGGTATTTATTAGGAGACGGTGTTTCTAACTTTAAAGATTTCTTATTATTTGCCAAGATAAATTTTTAAGGTTAAAAAGGGGGTAATCCCTTTCTCATCTCCTAATCTCATTTAGGAAAAACTCTTTTAGTGTGTTTTGTTAATTATGAAAAATGCATTGACAGACACATTTTTTTTTACTTAATTCTCTAAAAGAGTTTTGAATTAATTTCTAAAAAATAGTTACAAAAATTGTTTCTTCAATGACTTATTTTGCACATTTTTAATTATTCATGCTCACGTAAGCACAATTTAGATTTAAATGCATATCTGTTTACTTGGTAGTGAACTGGCTATAAATGGTTAATTTACACAGAAATTTTTCATAAGTTTCGATAGAACTTAAATTGACTTTCAAGTAAATATCAAGCTGTTTAAATTAATTCTTTTTAAATTTATAACTTGTCAGACCAAGAATAAAAAAAATTAAAGCATTACTCTTAAAGTTATTAAAATATAAAAATAAAATGTTCCGCGAAATAAGGAAAAGGGGGCAACTACGAAGCGTTGCTATAAGACAAGAAACCTGTATTTTTCAATTATACACTTTTTCAATAAGAAAAAATTTTATTTTTTATCTGCATTACTTAAAAATAGTTTTTAAAATTATAATGTTTATTTTATTAGAAAATATTTCTGAAAAGCACTATTATGCTTCATAAGCTGACACTACTGAGAAAAGACAAACTCTTTTAATTTGTTGACACTGTAGGTAAATTGTAAAAAAAAAAGTTTTCTCAATTCAAAACTACTTTTGGTTTATTAAGTGACCATAAATGGGATATTGTTATGAAAACTAAAATTTTAAATGAAACTTTTTAGCAAATTTCAGAAAAATTTTTACGAAATTTTGAATGTAGAAAAATTTTATAAGTACGGGAATGATACCCAAGTCAAAATTCTTGATGATCCCATCAAAAATTTTTGATGGTTTATGTTGGTCTCAGAGCGATTAATGATGGTCCAACATCATTTGATGGTCACCATCACTCAGTATTTTCCATTACTTGTTCATGGTTCTTGATATGCAAACAAACTTCCATCATTCCATGATGGAAAATGTTACTTTAATACTATGATGGTTAACTATCAAGAAAAGTTTAACTCTCATTAACCAACAATTCATGATGATCCGTGATGGTTTATGATGTTTTAAACTATACATTTCCATAATGGTTTAAGGGGAATTCTTGTTAGTTCTCGGGAATATACCATCAAGACAATTTGGAGTTTTTATGTTGAATCATCATAAATCAGTCCGAATGATGGTTGTTCTTGATTATTCCAACATTTGTTTTTTTAAAAGACTATGATAAAAATTCGTGATGGCTCATGGACAAACCGTCAAAATAAGTTGCTGTTCTTATGATGGACCATCATAAATCAGACCGAATTCCTACATTGAGGTTATGGTTACTTGAGTTGGTTACCATCAAAAAATATTGATTCGTGATGAAATCATTGATGGTTATCATCAAGATTATGTCCATCAATGGAAGCTGACAAAAATTTTGACTTAAATAAACAAAATCGGTTCCTCAAGGTTTCCTTTTTTCTTTTCATAAACAGAATTGCTTAAAATTTATTTGCATAAATCATATCTTTATCTTAAAAAAATAATGTTAAAAAGTTATATTTTTGAGTATAAATTTTTTATTCCAGGGAAGTATGCAAAAACTCGGTATCGCTCATCTTGATTGGATAACATTGGGCAAATACAGAAATGATCAAAAAATAATTTCCCTTTTCCAGTTGAAATATTTTATATATATAGTAACGAATTAATACTATGACCCTTTTACACTGAGAAACTTTGGGGAGTAGGAAGGTTAGGAATATAGTCAAGAGTTAGTCTCGTACCAGGAAGATCACGACTTCGAATCCCACTTGGCGCATTGTATTGTTTACCTCTCTGCTCCAGCTATCTTTCTTGGGCGATATTGATGCACACTTTTGGCGTTATTGTGGTGTTGTTCGGGCGATATTAATCAACCTATATGGTTCCTACGATAAAATGATTATTAAAAAAGTTCAACACATGAACATTTTTTGTCCTTCTTTTCTCTGGAAAAAATAAAATTTCGAAATAGGACTTTAACATTTACAATTCATTTTCTCGAAGAAGTCATGAATTTGACGAAATTTCTGTTCGGAGCATAAAACCAGGAAATGTTTCCGTCAAAAAGTAGAAAGTTTCGATAAATTTGAGCATTCATTTCTTACAGTACGTGTACTGCATTTTTGACTCAACAAAGCTGAAAGGTAGCAAACATCACTGATTTCATCTTTTAAATGATTGAAAATAAAAATAAAAATAATTGTGGTTTGAATCATAACAGTGCTTCAATCTTGAACGGACTAACTGAAATTTTTTGAAGGTTAAATTAAGATCTAGGGCTCCTTTCATCTGATATTCATATTTAGGATACTAGTACAAATGTTTGTGGAGTTACAATAATAACACAAAAAATATTCCTTTTATTACTACAAAAACTGTATTAAAATAAAAATGAAAAAATTTTTTTATAATTTTATTCTTAAGGGGATTAAATAGAGAATAAAAATATTTTGGCCAATCTTAAAACATAAAGCGCCTTGCCCATCACTTTTGGAAGACACTTTGAAAGAAAGGGTTAAAAAAAATACTTTTTCTTCTTTTAAAAAATACTTTCTCTTCTTAGTCCTTTGAAAAATAAAGTTATTACATTTTTTATTTCATTTCAACTTATTATTTTCAGCTTCTTATGACTGTTAGTTTTTACGAAGGATAAGTAGATAGGTGGATTTTTATGCAGGATAGGTAGGTTGGTAGTTTTGAAATATAGGATGTCTTCCTTTTCATTACTATAGTAAATAGTTGTAAAATCAAAGGAAAAAAATAAAAAGGAATAAAAATTTTAAAAATTATATTTTAATGGGATTAAATTGAAAATAAACTAATTTCAGTTCATATTAACTTGAAAAAAGCCTGGCGTTTGAAAGACGTGAGGAATTTTCAGTTTTTATACAAGTTTTATACAAAATTGAAGGGTTCTGCGTTCTAAAAAGAGCAAAAATTAATTTTTCTTCTTCTTAGTAATTTCAAAAATAAAGTTTTTAAGAAAATTATTTTATTTTAATTTATTATTTCCAGCTTCTTATTCCTGTTAATTTTTTTTGTAGGATATTGGCCATAATTTCGATTGGGGATAAACCTTGATTTAAGCATTTCAAAATTAATTTAATTTTCTTCTTTCCCTTCATTTGCATAAGCGTACGACGCACGATTTCTTTTGGTGTCCTTAGAAAACTATCCTTTGATTACAACTTCTCCTTACTTCTCTTCACATTACTTATATAAGTTAAATTTTGATTTCTTATTAGGGAAAGGCAAAGGATATTATGGATTTGGTGAAAGTCAGTCAGCAAGAGGCGAAAATTCCTAATTTTAAATAAATAAAACATTGAAAAATATTTTTAAAGGAACTTTTACTAATATAGAATATTTGAAAATTATCCCGTTTCCTTCCATGTATTAAATTTCTACTTGTCAAAAAAATTTAAAATTAGTTTGCTTAAACATTTAGATTAAGGTTTAAGATTAAGGTTCTTTATCATCCGAAATAATTTCAAGTTTTTTTTTAAGTAAATTAAACATGTACATTGTAAAAAATTCCGGATTAAATTATGGCATAAAAAGCAGGAACTTTTAGTGTACTATTTGTAAAATCCATTTTTACCGTAAAATATTATAAAGTCAATTTTACATAAACGTTTATTTAATTAGATTGATTCTGTGATTTTGTGGTACTTGTTACTGTAAGAATTGCAGTGCATCACCTTCTTTTCTTCCATAATCTTAAAAAAAAATCACTTTTTCAGTAAAAACTGACAGCACCATGAGTTCTGATATTTTGTAACCTAACTTTTTACAGTGTCGGGATATAACTGCTTTTCTATAAGAATGTGTTGAACAATATTTATATAAATATAAAAAATTTCTGTAAATATTTTGCACAGGTTTAAGTATAATAATTATTTTTTTTTTGCTTTTAAATTAATATTCTTTGAGCACATTCCAGCACACAGCATAAAAAATACTAAATAACAATTTGGTGAAATCATAATTACAATCTGGAGTTGCTTAGTTGCTGCAGTCAGTAATGTCAGTAACTACTTTTTATTTACTTCAAACTGTAGTAATTTCTTTTTTAATTAAATGTTCTAAGAATGGAAGAAAACTAGATTTTTTTTTTCATTTGCTTTTATTAACTGGGTGAAATGCTCGAAGATTACGAGCAATTAACGTTGCCTGTTCTAGGATAAAAACCAACTCACTATAACATTTAATCCAAAAACCCTAGAAGATTACAGCCTGTTTCCCCGAAGTACCATAACAAAATGAAATGACTTTTTCCCACCCACTAGAACAACAGTTTTTTTGGAAAAAAAAAACTAAATTGAAAAAAATAATAAAAATAGAGAGACTTCTTGGAATCTTCTTTTTCAAGTAACTTTTATTTTTGAAACAGAGCTATTTTTTATATCTATACTTAAAGACTAACGCTGGTTTTTTTTTTTTTTTTTTGTAAAAATTTAGTTTTCATTATTACCATTTTGATTAGAATTCATTGAAAATAAGTGTTTAAATTGCTCCAAATGTATATTAAATTTTTTTTAGGTATAATAACCATTAAGTCAATTTTTAGAATTTCATAAATGTTTCATGAAATTATTGGTATCATTATCTTCTTAGACAACAGTGAAAGATTTTTTTAAGTAAAGCAGAGAATTTGGATGAACAACGAAAATTAATTAATACTGAGCAAAAAAAAATTGCTTCCATTTAAATTTTAAATTTGTTTTTTTGCTTATTTCATCTATTGTAAAATGATTAGGAAATTTTATGATAATGAAGTTTTAGCATTTTATTCATGTTAATGAATTGGTATAAGAAGATCATGAAATTGGTATCCTTATCTCTTTATATAATAGTGAAAGACTTTTTTAAGAAAGGCAAAAAATTTGGAAAAGCAATGAAATTTAATTATTATTGAAAAAAAAATATTTCTTCCATTTAAATTGTTAATATGTTTTCCTGTTTATTTTATCGATTGCAAAATGATTATATAAAAAATTCAAACTGAATGTGATTGTCAAGCATTTATAATTATTTTGCATTCCATAATAAAGCATAACATAGAATAATTTTTAGATAAGTCTCACAACTTCATTCGAAATATCCAGGCTACATTAACTTTTAAAAGATCATAAAACTTTGTCAGTAAATAAAATTTGGTTAAATACTGTTTGCTCCCAGACCAAATGAGAAAATGAATACAAGCAATTTAAGAGTAATTTTAAAACGTTTCTTATAACTAGAACTTAAGTCGAATAATTTAAATGTTTTTTTTATAATGTGAGAATATATATTGGGTAGAATAAATATTAAGAAATTATAAAAAAAGAAAATAAAAAGGAATTTCCATAAAAAAATAAGTGTTTAGATATTTCAAATAGATCATTATATTCCACATCACATAAGCTTTTATATGAATGTAAAATTCGTAGTTTTGAAACAATTCTTTATTTTTTAGTGTTTGTGGAAGTTTCCTCAAAAACGAGACATACCAAGCTTTTATATTTATGATAAATTATAAAGCCTAGAACTAAATAACATTTAAAATACGGCTTTAAGGGATTTAGTTAAACATGCACGTTATACATCATACTATTTGGAATGGTCGTTTTTAGAACAGGTTTGTCTTTTAAATGAGATAGGTTTGCAAAACTGCCTAATAAATCTTAAAGCTAAAATTATAGTTTATTTTTCTTTGGAAAATGTACTCTTTATAGTCCATAATAGCAATCTATAACGATGAACCAGAAGCCTATTGTGTAATATTTCGACTTAATAAGTTATGAAAAGAAATAATCAAAAATAATTAAACATAAAAATAATAAATTATTACTTTATTCCTGATAATTTAGCAGTCTCATTTCTGCAGAACTGTTTAAAATATTGTGTCTTCTTCTCCATTAATCCTTATTGATATTAGTAGAGCCATTTCATTTTACAATGGTGCACTTCTCCAATAACAAAAAATTAGCTTTTTTCTGAGATTTTTTTAGAGTAATATTTCTTTTGTAACAGAAGTGCTAAGTCGTTACGTTCAAAGAAAAAAATTTAATTACATTTTAAATAATTCGTGTCAATATAAATGCTGCAATTTTTTTACTGATCGTTAATGAGATTGAAATTTGGTTTTCCAAACCCTTGGAAACATAGAAAGTAGAACTCATTTAACACGTTGAACGCCACGCTAATTTTACATGTCTTGCCGTTCAGGCTATAACGGTAAATAACTGCAAACTAAATTTGCAATTATTAGACAGATTTTGCTAGTTTTTAAAAGGTTAGCATGACATATCTGAAAAAAGTGGTGAATTATATAAGCCTATGAATTGTTTAGAAATAGTGGTGGATAAAAACCTAGTAAATTGAATTTATTAAACCAAGAATCTCAATAATTAAGTAAATTTTGAATAAATTTTCTGCAATTCCATAAAAGAGTGTAAATTTTATAGTTCTATATCATGTTATACGCTGTCAGCCAGCTGCTTTTCGTGGCCTATGTGAAAGGTCAGTGTCAGCAAGCGGTGGCAAACGCAGCCTAAATGTAATTTCAGTGTCAGCCACCGGTGGTTGAGGCGGCCTAAATGTAATTTTAGTGTCAGCAACCGGTGGCTGACGCGATGCTCACCATGTTAACGATGCGTTAATGCTGTAATTTACCAATAGACCCATTCCGCTTATAACTCAAATATGTTTCATCAGAGTGTTGACACACGCCAAAAAAATCAATTATCTATATAATTTGCCTTTTCCCATTTAATATCTGATCTTTAAAATATTCTGCTACTTTTTATTCGTCTAGGGATTTTCAAACCCATGAAAAAGTAAAATTGTAGCTCAGGAGACTAAGAAACAATATATTGATTTTAAGATCAACTCATAACCAATTTGAATATTTTGCACAAACACGAGTAAAATTACTTTTGACAACATATATTTTTCAAACAAGTAAAATTATAATCCATCTAACTTTTGCAGTTTACGCTATAATGTCATTAGCGTTTAAGAGGAACAAAAGTCTGAGAAGAAAAAAAAATAATTCATTCCTCACAAACAAACCACTGCAGTAGAAACCTATGATTCATTTTCTCTAACTAATCAAATAAAAGCTAATCGCTGACAATAACTTTTGGCTTTTCGCTTCTTTGTAAACCGAAACTATCATCAATAAAGAGAAGATGAAGTGAAATACTGTGACATATATTATTTAAAAATCCACGATATTATTCTTTAACACAGAACATGTATATAGCAGGCATTTTGACATTCTCTTATCGGTAAAAAGTTGGATAATTAGTAGCATTTTTACCTTTTAAAATATCGGGATTCATTTCATTTTCCCTTGATAATTATAAAATGAATGGCCTTTGTATTGCATTCGTTTTAAAGTGATAATGTATTTGTTTGAATAAAGAAAACAGAAGTACGCCTCGTTTAGAGTTTCCTATGCCATTTTTATAGTTAAAATAGTAGATAAATTCGCGAAATATAGTGTACTAATGAACATAAGGTATGAAATTAATTTATTGTGGCTGAAGTAAAATAGTAATCTCTACAGTTTCTACTTGATACTTTTAGTGTTATTATGGGTTTCGGAACGTTTATCAAAAAGCTAATTTTGTCTAAATACTCTGTAAAAAAAATGGGTACTCAAATATCTCGAAACTAGAAAAAACCTTTACCTGTAACTTTAGTTTTTGAAGAAACCGTTACCTGTTATATGCTTCGAGTGAACATTTCAGCGAAGTTCTTAAATAAATATCGTCACTTTTTTGAAGAAATTTTCGTCAATAGTATATAAAGAACAAGTTATTCTATTTTCTTCCAAAAAGGAAAGAAAAATTCTAATGCTTAATCTATCTAGCTATTTTTGTAATCACTTTATCATTGGCCTCATATAGATGGGTCAATGTCACCTGAATGACACAAGAAAGACAAATAAACAGCAAGAGAAAGTACACTTACCCGAAACGGGATTCACCTGATAAGAGGCCAGTTTTTTGACCACCATACAGATGGTGGGGTTATTTCATCCCTTTATTTACTATCGTCTAATCTTCATCCTAGTTTCTTAATTCTAGTAAACAATTTCCCTCAATGCAATGTGATGAGGTTTCAAGTTGAGGAAACATTTTCATCGCATATTTGAGAGTTCTCGTTTCGTCACAAATCACGTGATTTTTAAAATTACGTTAAGTTTCAAAATTACCAAAATACAACTCGAAGATTGATGAATCTTCAAGTGTCAGAGTTTTATTTCTGAGAACGTACTTCCTAGTTTTAGAGACTTCTATTATGGTATTTTAAAAATTAATGGACGATAATTTAACTATCAAACTAAAATAAAAAATATTAAAAAAATGAATTAAGTGCGAGGGAGACACGAAATAAAGAATAAAGTTTGTAGAATGTCAAGAGCTAATAATTTACATCCTTTTTAACTTTTTCAGGCTTGATTCTTGTATCCCTGACCAAGTTTTAAGCGCATGAATATTTAGTAAATATGGAAAAAATGAAACCAAAAAAAAAGAAGCGAAACACTTGAAGCGAAACACTTTTCTATTAGTTAAACCCAAAAAACATAAACTCCCAATAGAGAAACCTCTATATTCTGCCGACCTTTTCTAAGAATATGGTATTAATTTTCATCTTCATTACACAGAACAAAGTATTACATGAGAACATAATGTTCCAAAGTCTTAATTAGAATTCTTAGCCAGTTTTCAGTGGGGAGAGCTTGTCGAAAATCCATATTTTAGACCTACCACTTCTGTTTCCCTGTGGCAGTTCAAGTTTCGAAAATTATCCAGCTCTTCTCGATGTTTTGTGCAACTCTCGTGGTTGCGAATAATTTATGCGGTATATGCGAACCCTTCAAATGAGCCATGCACTTAGACTTAGAAAGACGTGCTTGGATCTGTAAATGGATTCTATGCCGAGTATGGTCGCAGTTAATGCAAGAAGCTTTGGGAATATTCGTCGAGTGTTTCAGGACAAAATTACATATTTTAATCGTGGCTTTTGCTTATTGAAATGAATTTTGTTTCATTTACTTTAGTCATGCGATTGGGGATTAAACGGTCCAAAAGAATTTATACAAATTTGCAGAATAGTTCCGCCTTGAAGAAAAAAGTATTAACTCGTACTTACATAAACAAATGCTAAATTGTTTTCATTTTAGAGTTTTAGTTTTATTAAAAATTTAAAGGTTATACTATTTAGTTAAAGTTAACTAAAAGTTTTACAATATTTCTTAGTTCTAAAAATATTAGCTCCGATTGTCATATCATTCTATTTAATATTAACTAGAGAAATGTACAGAATATTAAATCATAAAAAAACTTTATTTTGAAAGACATATGCGTTTATCTTCTTGCGAAACCAAACACAAATAGCCAAATAACGAGGAATTCTAAAATGTAATACATTTGAAAAGTGCTTTATAAATTCAATATCTGATTACCCGTTATTCAAGAGAGGTGAATTAATAATTCAACTACGAAACAAATGTCAAAACGAAATAACAAATTAACAAAAACTATGAAATCGTGCGCAAAATTGAAAGGCATTTACCGACACTATTGAAGAGTTTAGTGGAAGAACCAGGTAAGTGATATTTTATGGGTGTATATGAATCAGTGAAAATCTCAGGAAGTGGTTGCATCAAAATAGGTATATTTAATGTAATAAAATTGATTTTGCTTTAATACACATGAGGTTTTAGCATGTAACAAAAGGAGACAGCATGCACCTTAATAACATTGAAAAAAAACATGATCACTGTATTAAAAAAGTAATAATAACGAATAACCACATAGCCTTATACTAAAAATTTAAAATTCCATAAAGTTAAAGCTACGGAATATTAATTCCATGAAAATTAAAGTTTCAAGTGAAAAAAAAATGAATTATGTAAAAAAAATTATTAATCCAAGATAATTTGAAAATGGCAGAAAATTCAATGAAACAAATTAATATTAACATTTTTTCAGCCAATACAATTTTTAAAAACATATTTTTAATCAAAAAAAAAAAACTTTCCTCTAACATCAAATATGAATGGTTATGTTAGATATTTTCTGATTTTTTGTGAGTATTTTATCAACAAAAAAATTTCAGTGATATTTAATACACTGCTTTTGTAGTAAGTAAAATGATAGAATTTAATTATAAATCGATTCCAGATAATTTTATTCACACGAAAAGATAAAAGATATTAATTTTCTCGCCTCTTATTCACACTCTGCTAACAATAACTTTTGTTAAACAAAGCATTAGTTATTTCTGCACAACTTATGAATTGACTAATCTACGTTAAGCTTTGAATAGTTCTCTCATTTCCCAAATCTAGATTTGATGCAATCCATCTGATTTCAATGAAAGCTTTTCTCGACCGGATTTATTTAAATATGGAGGTGCTTGTAGGAGGGGAAGTACCAAAGCAAACTCACATTATGGTGGTGTAAAGGGTGTGGGATACATATAACGTTCCATTCGGAATGTTTTCAGCCAGCTAGAATCCTTCCAAAGCTAGCCATTCCTTGTTAGATAAAGGTTTATAGTAAACTCTCTTGTGCAAATCAGTTTGCATTTGCACAAAACCAGTCCACACTGAGGATTTGCTCTCTCTATAGCATTATCATGTGAGTGGTGGCGTTTGTGTCCAATTTAGATATCCCGATGAGATGTGACTAGAAATTCACTTTGAAATGGAACTTTAACATCGTTATGGTTTAGAATAATCAGAGTACGCTTGCATCAGAAGGACTTAGGCATTTCCCATTATTTATGCAGAAATGGCATACAAAAGGCTAATATAGATAGACCTTCTATTTTAAATTTTAATCATTAAACTTGCACATATGATGACAGCTTCCAGAAGTCCTTCAACCAGTATGTATTTGATTAATTAGATGACGGGAATAAACATATTTAGATCCAACGCATTCTAATGTTTAAGAAAAATATGGGCTGAAAGTTTATCATTAAATTTATTTATTCAGAGGTGAATTGTGGGGTGGAAGTCTTTCGAAGCACGCGAGCGAATGTTTATATTCTTATAAAGTATGTAAAAAAATATCAGTTTCGTTCCACGATGTTTCAGGAATTAAAAAAGTTGTTAAGTTTTAATGCTTGAATGCCATTTATCTATTTATCTTGATCAGATATTACATTTTTGGGGTTCATTGAAATTAGCAGTCTTTGGCGTCCGGGACAGGATATTTATTTTATTATATTTATTTTATTATATTTATTTTATTGTATTTACTTTATTACTACTGCTAAGGAATTTACGGGAAAAGATTTTCTGTTGGTTTCAGAAGAAATCAGTGAAGTAAAATCAGCGAAGGCAGCAACATCAGATTTCAAAAATTTAATTCTTAACAACGATAAGTATAAAAAAATTGACATCATCATATCTGTTTGAACTAGGCTGTAACAGAACAGAAATTAGGAAGAGGAGTTTGAGAAAGCAGAAAAGAAGATTAGAAAACTAGTGCATAAAAAGGAGAATGATTGCATGAAGAAAAAGAAAGACAGACAGTCTGAACTGAAATTAGTATTAGATTGAACACAATAAATCGTAGCAGAAGTATCACCCTTGCCTGAAACAGGTTTTTAAAAAAAATGTCATCTACCGTATCGAGAATATCGACAATTTTCTGGTAATATTAAATACTGGTTGCCATTTTGGAGTCGGTTCAAGCACAATTCATAAATATGGTGACAGTTTCAATATTTGATTTAAACTGCAGGTTTCTGGATTTCGTGATCGAAAGATTGTGGAAATTTTTACACCAACGAGTGCCACGCGTGATTATGCCAAAACAGTGGAAAGCTTGAAAGCTCGTTTCAGTAGAAACAATTCTTAAGTAGCAGTTATTTTGGAGTCAGTTCAAGAATAATTCATAAATATGGTGACATAGTTTCAATATTTGATTCAAATCACTGCTTCTTTATTTTCTGATCGGAAGATTGTGAAAACTTTTCCACCAGTAAGTGCTACGAGTGGTAATGCCGAAGCAGTGGAAAGCTTCAAAGCTCGCTTCTGTAAAAACGATTCGTTAGTAGTGTTGTACGACGCAGAACTTATGAAAATGGATGGTGTTTTCTACACTAGGGAACGCTGCAAGCTCGGTACCGCCTAAATTTCAGGGTTACTGCTTCCATTGTATTTTAAAGCCATTTGGCATCATTGTATTTTGAGATTCTTGCAAACAATGTATTTGATTACTCATTACTTGCGTTTACAATGCTAACAATACTTGTGTTTACAATGTTAACAATACTTGTGTTTACAATGCTAAAAGTGTTAACACTAACGTAAGCTGGTGCACAGCTTGCAACAAGAACAAACAGTAATAAACTTATGGAAAGAGGCCATATCAAGACTAACAAAAAGCGAGTTATTCAAAATCTAGCAACCATGTCACCTTTTTTAACAATATATCTCTAAATAACTAAAACAAATTTTGACTTCAAACTCACCAGAATTACGTAATAACATTAATATCTTATGAAATACGGCAGATTTGAGCACAGAAATTATCTAATTTATTTCCTTCATTGAAAACAAAATTATCCGTTTGAAAATATCGCCTCGCAGAATAACATGCAGTAAGCAGCTGCAAACTTTCTAACCGGAACTAGAGTAGGCATACAGCTCGAGATTGTTATTGTTTACATTTCTACTGAAAACACCATCCATAGTAATTTCTGTTCATAAAAGGAGTTTTCTGTAACACTCCTATATGAAAAAATCAAATCGCATATGAGTGCTTTAGAAACTTTAAGATTTATAACTGATAAATGTGCTTCATAATCGTCCTCCATAATCTTCGGTTTTTAATTCTAAAGAGAGATTGAATACTCATATACAATTTATAAAAGCTGAAATTCAAGGCGAAGTGCGAATATCTTTGGCGACCCTTAGTGCAAAAGTAGTTCTAAGTTTTAAAAAAAACCTAATTGTGTGCGCAAGGTTACGAAAAGCGTCAAAGAATCTTAAATTTTATAACCACACCCCTACTCCAATTTGTTGACGATATCATCAACTATGGTTGCAATGAAGTGTATATTTTGTGATAGCAAGATTAAGAGTTCTCGATATTTTTTAGCTAAAAAAAAATGAGTTTTGAAGAAAGGCAAACTATTAAGGAACGAAGCTGCTGCTTTAAATGTCTAGTATGCGGCACACACTTAAAATTGCCGAACTGCATTAAGATTCCTTATTTGCTCTAGATATCATATGATATCAATGCACGATAAGCTGGTTATTCACGAAAAGAGAAAAAATTGCGAAAATAGAAAAAAAACACGAGTTGAAAGTAATCAACATATTTATTAAATTGATCGTAAAACAAGAGATTTTCTCCAGAACTTGAAACCATGCTGTAATAAAAAAAAAATAACTGGAAAAAAAAAACTATAAAATGACTTTTGGATTCGGCAACACATAGATCTTATATATTGAAAAATTTTGCCCAAAAATAGGCCGTCCTTCTCTTCGCCAAGAAAGACTAGTGCCTTCCATTTTTGGAGGTGCTTACATATGACTGATATAAAATATAGTTAAGAGATTTGAATGGAAAATTCGAATGGAAACCGCTTGTAACAAATTTTGGATATGAGAACTGGAAGAGGATAATACTTTTATATCTGACGTAAGTGATTGATATACTTATCGGAACTGACATTACGGGGAAAATATTAACTGAAAAAGGAAAATTTTTAGTCTTGTAGCAGTTGAAATCTAGTTAGGGTTGATATTAATATGAAAAGTGCACACATCAGTCAAAAAAGAAATCTCAACGGAAAGCTCAGCTTTGGCGATGACTGTAACATCCATGTTTGTAAATGACTCCCATGTTTATAAATCTGATATCTAATTTATAACGTATAGATTTGTTTGGAGAGGCCGAGATAGCGTGGTTGGTAGGTCGTTGGGCCCATGTCCGAGAAGTCGTAGGTGCGATACCCAACGGCCGACGATTCCCCGTGTATTAAATGGTAACTGGTGCACGTTTGATCTGTCAGGTCACAAAGTCCTCCATGTTCCCAAAACAGAGATTGGAGATTGAGCGTTCTCTGGTTCAGAGTTCTCTCGTTCAAAATTACGATCTGTGGATGAATAAATGAATGTATGAATGGGTCCGCCTTACAACCGGGTTGTGACGTGTGTGCAGCTTAAGTCGTATTCTTGGCCATAGATGGCACCACTGAAAAACGAGAAAAGTACCCTCCGCCTCAATTTCGCTTGCTTTCAACAAGCAGGCTTGCTGATATTAGCAAGTGGAATTAGCTACTACAACAGATTTGATTGGAATCATCGATCCTATTGAAAAGCTGTCCAAGTAATAAATTGCTCTCCAAACAAACAAAATTTTTTTTAGAGAATGTGAAAATTAATTGTGATGGATGGTGTGAAGTTTGTGTACTTTGGGTTGATCACAAATCACCGTTATCCAATAATTTTTCACTTTACTCAGAGACGACTGGTATACACCACTACGAAATTTCAGACTAAAAATTTATATCAGAAATTTTTATCAGCAGTTCCACTAAATATACGGTAATTATCTGTCTCATCGACCAGTGATGCAACCGAGTAATGTTACTATTCCTTTTCAGGGTACTTTTTGATCCATCGGCATGAATGCCGAATCACCCGTCCCTTAACCAATGCTTTGAATGTGGACAGAATTAAATTTTTTTCATATAATTTTAAAGAATGTAATTTTACTTGGTAAATCACAAAATTTGAGTGAAATCAGTCGAAGAACTTCTGAGAAATCGAATTTCAAAAAAGTTGCATTTAGCAATTATTATTAAATGAAAAAATAAAAAGTAATAAATATTTGCTAATACGTATTTTTTGCTTAGCTTTTCTTTTTATCTTTGTATAAATGAATTTTCTTATCATGAAAGAAAAAATTCAATTCGCTTAAATAGTTCTCGAGATTTGGCGAAATACGTACAAAATAAAATTAAAATTATGGGATCCAAGTCTTGGACTGCTGTTTTGACCAAACTATTGGGACCATATTTCCTAGATAACGGGTACCACTTATATTTTATTGTTAGAGATTCGAATCCCTCGAGAGAAAAAAAAAGTATGTATTCTTGAGTTAAATGGAAAGTTATTCTCCATTATGAACTGTTTAGTCGTCTGCAGTTAATAATAGGGAAGCACTCCTAGCAGCGTGCAACGACATTTTCTTACGCAATTTTAATTCTGATATGCTCTACTTTCCCTAGAAGTTATACACAACAATTATGCTACCCCTGTTATACTAAAAAATTTTTAGTTTGTGCGTTTCGACTAAAAATACACTAGAAATCTCATTGAAACATTTATTTCTTTAGGAGCAAAACTAATTTCAGATCCAATCAAGTCCCAACACTCTAATTAGGCAATATCATGTATTTGCATGAATACAACAAAATATAAACCCCAACGCAATTAGTAATAGCGTCTTGTTTTACAATACTTTTTTTATCAGTTATATAATATATGGAACAACTTAATTTTTTCTTAATCAAATCGCAAGCAAACTTAATGTAATTTAAAGATATAAATTATAATTATTAATTTAATATATGTATTCAAATTTTCTTCATATTCAGTATAAGGAGGAAGTAATTTAATTTGTGTACCGTTAAGTATAAAGTAAATTTTAAATTGACTAATGCGCTAATGTTTTTTTTACACTTATAGATAAATGTTTAAATATTTTGAAATCGACATCTATCAAATACTTATAGTTAATTCCTAAAAAGACTTATCTAATTTAAGCTTTTAATACTTTAACTCTCATAGCTTTATTCTTAGAATCATAAATGTTGAATTAATCTAATACATTTATTTTAAAGATTTGCAAAAGTTGTTATATTTAATTCCTCGCATTGTCTTTAGAATAACGGTAAAGAATAGAGCAGGAGCTATTTTATTATAATTTTTAACTAATAGTCCCATTGTCGGTATTATAAATTAACCTTAGTAAATATTTTGAATTACTTGATAACTTAATAATTACATTTAATAATCTGCTTTCGAAATAATCTTAGGAACTCAAATAATCTAATAAGTAGTTTCTACATTTTGAACTCAATAGACGTAATTTAGAATTAAACTAAACATTAGTATATTTTAAATACCTTCATTGATAAATACTATCAAGTTAGTTACTAAAATTGGTTTTCTAATCAAATCACGCGTCTCAGCGCGTTTGAATAAAAAATCACTTCATTGCATCCTTTTACGCTAAATATTAAAATGTTTTATGTAGTTATTCTGAATGTTTTGTTGTTGAAAAATGATTGGCGACTTTTTATGGCTAATTATAGTTCATGTTTTGATTTATGAAGACAATGGAACAATGTAACACATTTAACTTGATTTCATATTTTCTGGAGACCCTTTCTGATGCGCAGTGAATTTGTCTTTTAATGAACATAACCGTGCTAATAAGAAAATAATTGGGTTATTCACAATACCTTTCCACCCATGCCTTAATTTCTTATTTAAAATAAACACTTGTTGATAAAAATGTAGCTACTTATTTTTCTACTATATTCCAAGGAATATTTGATTAAATTGATATTGAACAATCAAAGAAGAAAATGGTCAAATACTTGAAATAATTTCTAATTAACAACATGCTTATAATAGAAGCATTTGCAACAAAACTTATTGTGCGTTTGATTTATAAGCAATCCTTAATTTCTTCTAATTATTTTATTCCGTTTAATTTAATTTCCATTGATAAAATAAGCGTTTTTGTGGCATTTAAAATTTATGTCTATTACTTTCTATGTAATAATCTTCAATGAGTTTTGAAGAAAATTTTGCTGATTTAAATTGATTTTATATCTAAATCTTTACAACTGTAACTAATTTGCATTCATAACTGATTACTTAACTTCAAAACATTAAGATATCCAACTTTTTTGCTTATATTTACATTATTTTTCAAAAGATAAATTTTTATAGTATTTTATCTTTATATATTGAAAAAACGTTATTTTTCTTAAACTTTTTCCTAAAAAACTTTGATAATCCTAGATAATATTACTTAGCACACATTAGTTTCTTTAAAAAAATCTGATATAGAAAATATTATTTTTCTTTAACAGGGTTTGATATTGATTTGTTAATAATGCTAGGGCACCTTAAAGTTCTTTAATTTTGTAATGCACTTTCATTTGAAATAAAAATTTTCGAAGAACTTCATTGCGTTATTTCTACTTCTCTCATTTTAAAAAAAACTCATTTTTGTGTAGAACATATTTTATTTATGCATTAATTTCCGAAAGAGCTGAACAAAAAATTTAAATAAACCATATTTTGCTAAGAAAGTCTTTTTAAGATTTAGTTTTCAGCAAATGGAATCTCTGATTGCAGTTTTCGAAACGACAAATATCTTGTTTTGTTATTCTCAATTCTATAACCTTGACGTAGTAAATAATATGAGTTTCGCATTCAAATGGTACCAAACACGGAATTTCATCCACGCCTGAATTTAAATTTAGATAATGGATTTTGGAGTTGAATTGATCTGCGCGTATCCACTGCAGAATTACGTCATTTTCGAAAAGCTCTGGAAGAAAATGGAACTAGGACTTGTTCCTCTAGTGTTGATAAAACAGACATTCACCGATCTAAAATGCACAAATGATGTGCGTCGATTCGTGCTTCATAGGACATGTTTTGGATTTATAGATGTAAAAACATTATTTGCAGTCACGTTTATAGTCTATGGAAAAGAGACTCTTTTTTTTCTAAAAATAAGGCGCAATGAATAGGGAATTTTTTTCAGTAGAAAAGTATAAAGAGTGTGACTCGGGATGGAAATGTTTGGTTTTATTTAGTATTTAATAGTAAAATTGCCGCGGAAAATTACAGTTTTATCGGAAAATACGAGGGTTGCTATTTATATTTCTGGCCTAATAATGAAAAAACAAATATGAAGGATCGAAATTGGTTTTATTGTTTTTCAAAATATTCTCCATGATGATCAATACACTTTTGCATGCGCTTGAATCAATTTTCAAAGCACTTTTTCCAGTCCGATTGAAGTAACTCCAAAACATGCGTTTTGAATGCATCAACCGTTTCTTCGGGGGTCGAAAATCGTTGTCCACGTAATTTATTTTTGATGTGTGGGAATAAGAAGAAGTCATTGGGTGCCAAATCAGGGCTGCACGGCGGATGACCCATCAGTTCGATCTTTCGCTCCGTCAGAAATGCCTTTGTTTGAGTCGATGTGTGAGAGCTCGCATTGTCATGATGAAGAATGATTCGCCTGTTCTTCTGCTTTTATCGAATTTTTCCGATGACTTCTGGCAAACAAATGGTCGTGTACCATTCAGAATTGACCATCCTGCGTTGCTCTAACGCCACTGTTGCCACATGACCGTTAATGCCGAAGAAACAGGCAATCATTTGTTTCGATGTGCTTCTTCCTCGAACAACTTTTGTAGGTTTTGCCTCGTCTTGGAAGACCCATACAGTTGATTGCTGTTTTGTTTCCGGCTCATATGCATAGATCCATGATTCGTCACCTGTGTAGATGTTATACACAGCCTTTGATGTACCTTGAACGTATTTTTCCGACATTTCCTTGCACCATTCGACACGAGCCTTTTTTTGAGCTTTTGTCAGATTATGCGGGATACAACGCGAACAAATTATTTTTACGCTCAAATTTTATGCAATATTTTATTGATGCTAGTCATACTAATGTCCAAAGACGCCATTATCTCACGGTATGTCACATGACGATCTTGCTTTATTAGTTCACGCATAGCATCGATCTTTTCTGGCACAACAACGAATTTTGGACGACCTGCACGGGATTCGTCCTGGATCGAACATCGACCACGATTAAATTCGTTATAACAATTTTTTACAGTGCTGTAGGATGGCGCTTTATCGCTGAATAAAGAATTGTGTTCATCGAAGCACTCTTGTCTTAACAATCCACGTCGAAAGTTATGAAAAATAATGGCACGAAAATGTTCGCGATTCAATTCCATTTTTTGAAAGAGAAGAACTCTTCAATTCACTGTCAACAACACAAATGAAGCTATAATGGTAAATCGTCTGCTGAATTTATATTTAAAATTATCAAACTTTCGATTAAAATCGTCTACGGTCGTCTAGCAACACTTACTGTTGCCAAGGCCAGAAATATAAATAGCAACCCTCGTATATTTTACTCAGAAAATATATTAGACTACGAGAAAAAATTAGTTAATTTATTTAGTTTCAAATTTAACAAGAAAATCGCAAAACTACAAGTTTAATATTGTTATTAAGCCGACCAGGTGGCCAAATGGTAAGCGTGCCTGACTGCGGTTCCGATGGTTGCGGGTTCGAATCCTGCTCAGGGCATGGATGTTTCTTTCTCTCTCTGTGGTCTATGTCCTTTCTCCCTTGTGTGATTGCGTGAATGTGACCCGCCCTATAAACGGGTTTGTGGTCGTGTGACGTGGGCGACGCTGCTCCACCTCCGTGGCTTCGTCACAGGTGCCCACTGGGTAACGAGAAGAGAGTAGAAGTTCTGGCATAAGAGGCCAGTAGGACAATACATCCCAAG
Organism: Parasteatoda tepidariorum; assembly: GCF_982258835.1. Classification (NCBI taxonomy): domain Eukaryota; kingdom Metazoa; phylum Arthropoda; class Arachnida; order Araneae; family Theridiidae; genus Parasteatoda; species Parasteatoda tepidariorum. The sequence continues at coordinate 69,919,552 of NC_141761.1, read as the reverse complement.
TGCCCGCCATTTAAAAAAATATTGTTATTAAAGTAAATATCAGACATTTGGTAAAGTTTCTTATCAATTTAAAAATTCACGAATAAGTTTCAGCAATTTGAGAAAAAAAAATTCCAATAATCAATGAGTGGCCGAAATGAAAAGAATATTTATCCAGAAAAGAACGGTGCCAAAATTGAAAAGTGAAATAAGATAACAAAATTAACTTTAAAAATAATGGTAAAATATTGAGAGCAAAAAACGAAACAATTGTTTGAAATTAAACTAAGTCGTCTTTTTGTTAAGGTCAACACGTTTCATACCATAAAAAATCCCAATAAGCTGGAATGAATTAATTTTATCTTAGCTTATAAGAAAAAAGACAATAATAAACAAATTCTATCGTAAAGATTTAATCAATCGCTTTCGAAAACATTTATTACAATTTTGATACTGGTTTTCAAAGTTCACGTTTCAAGGAGCCATAGCTTGCACCTTACACATCGTATCTAGTCATCGTTTTTTTAGTTATGGAATTGTATTACCGCTAACACACTGATAGTCACCAAATTATGAGTGAGAATAAGCGGATAATATGTAGCGTTCCATCAAGAAGTTATAGGCTTCTTTCGGATAATATGTTAGGTCGGTGGAATTGGAATGTAATATGCAGGGCTCGTAAGGTCCCTAAGGAATTTAAAAAAAATGGCTTTAATATTGTAATAAAAAAAGCTAAGGATTTTATTTTATTAGCTTCCTTCTTAAAATTACGAAACAAAACAATTAAATGTTCTTAAATATACCACAACTAGATTTATTTATTTGGATTTATTAAGCGAGGTTGTGAAGACTAATTTATAAAAATACATCTTATTCACTAACGAATTCTTACTTTAACTAATTCGAATAAATTAATAAATAATTAATAAGCAATAAATCTAATAAATAATTGTAATAATTCTAATACATATATATATATATATATATATTCAAATGAAGATAAAACAAAGGAAAATTATAGACATATGAAATGGGGGGGGGGAATTATAATGAAAGAAAAATAGCAAACAACTGATTAAAAAAAAATGATGAAATTTTTTTAAGGAAACCGGAAAATAAAAGATATAATCTTTTCATCAGCCTACACGATTATATCCGCAAAAAAGAGTACTTTCTGATATTGTATCAATATAGCCAAAGCAAAATATATTAATACAATAGTGTGAGGAGCACTCAAAAAAAATTTTACGAAAATTACGACAAATAAAATATAACACAATACGTAAAAATAAGGCGTAAAAACAGAAAATAAAATAAAATAAAAAGAAAATACAGCATAAAACAAAATCTCTAAAGCGAGTAGCGAAATCAGATGTACTTACATGAACGGGAAATTTTTCAAGAAAGATTTAAAAATATTTTCGCAACAAGATTGCCTGATTACAAAATATGAAAACAAAAGAGCAAATTGAGTGTAACTTGAGGAATTTAAAGTGCCGTTCTTACTGCATTGCTGAAGTGATTTGTTATGCTGTGCATTGATTTGTTAGTTACCTAGGATGGGCCTGAAATGGATGCGCGCAAGGTAATATTATAGGTAATATTAACTTAAAAAGTTGACCATAAACAATTTTAGAAAATAAATAAATATTTATTTAAGAAAAAATATAAAATAGAAAAAAGAAACATAAATTGCCTGTTTTGAAAATAATTTTAGACACGGATTTGCCCGAAAGGAAAAATTATGTAAATTATCAAAGAAAAAAAAATTAGTTGATAATTTTAACACGGATTTGCCCGAATGGATTTGCACATGGAAACATGAATAAAGAAATTTTTAGTAAATAATTTTACGCACGAATTAGCCCAAAATGGATTTGCACATTTAAAAATTATAAAAATTAGCGAAGAAAAATTATTTTAGTAGATAATTTTAGCCACGGATTTGCACATGGAAAAATTATACAAATTAACAAAGAAAATATTTAGTAAATAATTTTGGCAACGGATTTACCCGAAATGGATTTGCGCATGGGAAAATTATATAAATTAACAAAGATATATATATATATATATATATATATATATATATATATATATATATATATATATATATATATATATATATATATATATATATATTGTAATTTAAATTAAATTATATACAGAGCCATACAGAGAACTCAACGTTACTAACAAATTTTTCAAATAATGTAATTAATAGTTTTAGTATCCCTTCAGAAAAGAAGAAACAATTACCTCATATATTGTTCAACTTTAAAAAAATTTCATCATTTAATTAATTGAGTGAGATAAAACCATCTTCACAAAGATACAGTTCAGTGCTTCAATGATACTTTTCAAGTGATAATTATCTGTGCTGCAAAAGAAATATCTGTACACTTAAGATCTTAAACGTGCTAATAGAGACATTTTAAAGAGAAACATATTAAAAGAGATACAAATTCAAGAGTGATGAAACAAGGATTTTGCGAAAGCTTTTAATTAGTACTGTTCGGTCTAAAATTATGTCGCCTATTTGCTGACACGAACATAAAGTAATTAGGGTATGTTATGCTAATCAGAAGCTGAGAGTTAGTGCAGATAGTGTCATAAACCGCTTTGTAATTAGTGTTGCACGTCAAGTGTATTACTATGCGCGTTCTACCTTTGATAAATTGTCTGTCAGTTTTCTTTTAGATGCAAAAGTTTGAAAGACAACATTTGATTAATGATGCCACTTTCTTAGTTCAGTGTATCAAAATCGGGTGTAAGGTGAAAATATGGAGAGAAAAAAAATTTGAAAGTGATTATAAAGTAGTTAGCATTAAGCATAAACAAGCAAATTAAGTGCGTATCTTAGTTCTGAAACTGTCATATTCGTTATTTCTAACTTATTATTACGTTAAAAAAGCAATCAACAAATATAAAAAGAGTTAAAATTTGAGTGTATGGATGAACTTTTGCATTTTGTAATGAAGTAGTTAATTGAAGTGTCTTTCGTAGGTGGTGATCACTGTTAATTATTCTATGATTTAAGTTGCAAATTTCCCTTTCGTTTCTTTTTTATTGCTGCTTCGTTTCATAATGAACTTACATCCCAAAAAAATCGTACATTTTCTGAAAGTTAAAAAAAAATATCTCTGAAAATTCTTTAAGTCTTAAAATTGTTTACAAACCAAATATATTAGATTAGCCTAATTTTTTTGACAATGAAATTTAAAGATGTTTAAAATATTTCGAAATATTTTGATAGAAATTTAATCGTTTTCGAGCAATATTTAAATGCTTATGTTTGAACAATTCATAATAGAACTATCTTTTTTGTTGTTGATTGACTGATTAAGGTGAATATGGTAAAATAACAAATGTAGAGAACAATTACAGATAAACAGAGCACTTTTACTTTTAGAATGCAGATAAAAACGTTTCATAGACACTTTAAAACGTTTCTCTCTTCGACGTTTGCAAAGTTTGTAACTCTTGGGAAATGTTAATCATACTTTTATGATTCAGGGAAAACTACTTCCTTAAAAATCCTATAACTAACGCTATTTAACTTACATTTAATTCACACTAGAGCAGCCGGACTTTGGACTTACATAAAGCCGACATTTGGCGTCAATTTGGCCCTCTTTAGAAATTGATGTTTCTCGAAGTATTTAATTTTTTAAATGACGCATATTGTTTAAAATGCAATATGTAAGAGTTTTTAGAGGTTAAAGTATTTTTTTTTTCGTTTTTTTAACGCAATGACAATATTACAATGTAATATATTGTATTGCAGATTATTCTTTCGCAAGAATGCAATTGATACTAATATAAACAAGCGACAAAAATATAAATAATATACATCAGCACACAACATGCTTTAAAATCTTAAGTTCCATCACTAATCAGGCATTAGAGTAGGGGTATACAGTATATCCGCGTGACATGAAAGTGACAACAAAAGATTAAATTATTTTCTATCCTTTCTTATAGCTAGTATTCGCTTCAGTCTGTGTCTTAAGATCGTAAAGACGTGTTTATTATATTTTAAGGACAGAATTTTATCAATCAGGGGCAATCTGATGCGCAAAGTACTAATTTATAGTTCCAAAATAAGTGCACGAATAAATTCGCTATGAGTAATTGGGCTGCCAAAGGATTCAAGCATTGAGAACAGAAATATCACAAACGTTGTAAAGAAGCCTACGTCACATTTCATATTATTTTAGTAAGTTGACTTTGCTTGGCTTCCACTCTGCGCCATCACTTGCAAACACGTTCGCATGAATACTATTCAGAATTATAGAATTCTCTTTCTTTTCCACCTATAAAGTACGCATTTAGTTTTCATTCTACAGTGCAAAAGATAAATGTCATGACGAAAAAATGACATTGAAATTGGGAGGACATTTTCTTTTTTCTGCAAGTTTTACTGACGTAAAAGACAGTCATTCCACCGCACCTGGAGTTTAAGTGTGGTTCCATAATTAGAGTACTATACTTTTCCCAGGTCTTAATTCATTTGGCCATTTTACAACTAACACAAATGAAAATAGCCTTTGATAAAAATTATTTTTTTGAATTGGTATCAGTTGAAATAAAAAGTTATTTGGCTAGAACGTCATACAATAAATTTTTATTTCTATTTGCATGACAATAACTGTTCCCCAACCATACTATCTTGCCCAGGCATATAACCAGTTATATGGTTTCCATGTATATGGTTTCTCTTAAACGCAATAACGAAATTATAATTCAATAACAACGAAGCAGTTTTGTAAACTAAGCTACTTCGGTAATTGAATCTAAGATACAATATAATTTCACGAAAACATAATCCACAAAACAAATTATATATATTTTGAATATAAAAATCACACTTAAGCATTAAAAAATTGGTTTTATTTTTTAATGGTGATTATATGTTTAAAGTACCATGAAACGCACTGAGATACGAAGAATTACTCATTTTCAATAAAAACTTTTTTTGAACAATAACCTTATTTGCGCGCGATTTTTTTTTAATTTTTAGATAATTGTTTATTTATTTAATTGCAATACTATGATAAAAGTGCGATAAATGTCGCACTGGGTGGAATATCATTATCTTAATCAACAAGAAACTTAAAACGAAAACAATTTTAAATAACACTGTGGATCAAATTATTATAAAAAGTTCCGATACTCAAAGTGTTACAAGTGCATAAACTAAATGGTTTTCAAAGGTATGCCCCATACACTTATTGCTGCAACGGTATTAGGTATTCACTGTCGTATTAGGTATTCGATGATGGAAAATAAAAATATGAATTCACAATACTTATTACATGACTTATCTTCCAGCCTTCTAAGGATGTGAGTTCAATTTTCATTGTCTGTGGGCTCAGTTGGCGAGGATGTAATTTTGAAATTTTAATTGTAATAGGTGGGGACAATCAATAAACATTTTTCTCACAGTAAACTGTTTGAATACCGTCTTTTTTATTGTTATTTGACTATTTTGGTTGAATATGGTAAAATAATTAAGTAAAATGTTATTTAATCATTTATTTTTCCGAGAAATTTCTAGCAGTATAGGCGATAAGACTGCAGACACTGCAAGAAATCCCAGAAAACTATGAGAAAGAAAATTGCGCAAAATCCAAGAATTTCATAGAAACGGTTACCAAGGAGGCAAAAATCAAGCAATGAAATACTTGAAAAATAAATCTCGGATTTAGCGCATGCAAAATAAAATAAAAAGCGCAAAAGTAAACTGGTGTAAATAAACCTACAAGACTTCAAAAGTGTAAGGAACCCCTTAAGTAGCACTCAGATCACCAATGGTAGCTCTTCGTTTTTGAAAAATAAAAAGTATTCTCAATTTAATAAGCATGCAAAAACCATACTGATTAAGGAATGTCAGCACACGTCTTTAGAAATTCTATTTAACGGCGGCTACTTTTCCTATGTGTTACGGTTTGGGGTGGGATATGTGGTAGTGGCAAAACACTACTTGTTTGTTGTTAATAAAAAAAATTTAAAATTAACTAGCAAATTTATATTGAAAGGTGTTATGCTTTGAACTCTAAAGTGCTTTCAAATTCAAAAATTTTCCAGTAAACGGAGCTCTAACTCAGCGCATGGAACTGAAGACACTCAAGAACGGTGCAAGAAACATTTTTATGATTCTTTTTAGAGCTCAAGAATGATTTGCCTATTCATTAGGCCTAATCCAGTTTTTTATTCTTTAATACATATTGGAAACAAAGTTTTGAGTTAAACCTTCTAAAACTGTTTGATCCTCAAAAGACTTCTCGCGAAAGAAGGTGAAAAAATATCAGTTGATGCGCTATAACTCTCATCAGAAAATTCTATGACCCATTTACAGCTTAACATTAAGGCCAGCGGTTCTCAACCTTTCAGTATTCACGGCCCAGTTTTCAATTATAAGTTTCATCACCCCCCCCCCCACTTACAGTAAAATATATACAACAATACTGTATATTGAGTATTATGAATTCCGTCCTTGAAATAACTAACTGCCAAAACAAAAGTAAAGTAAAAGCCAGCAGCAATCGAGATTGTAGAAACAATGTTTAGAGTTAATTTTTCAAAAGAATTAATCTTTCAAATGATACTGTTGCTCGTCGAATTGGTGATACAGCTGAAAATGTAGTGTCAGCTTTTCTCGATGTTGCGTGACAAAATGTTTTCAATACAGTTTGATGAAGCATAATAAAGATGCTCATTTAATTGCCTATGTTTGATTTTGTGATAATATGTTAGTAGTAAAACTACCTTTTTACAAATCAATAGAACTCAAAACAACAGCGCTAGCATTATTTGCTATTTCAAATGAAGTTATGAATGAGGGAAACATATAATGCAAAAATAGCCTCGGAATATGCTCCGATGGTGCTCGTTCAATATCCGGAAGGTTCTAAAGTATACAAGCACTAGTAAACTTGTAAAAAATCGCCTCAATGTGTCTGGACACATTGCATGATCCACACAGAAGCTTTGGCTTCGAAAGAAATGCGTCCTGGTTTAAATATTGTTAACTACGGTTGTAACGAACTAATCGTTAACTACGGTTGTAACGATTGCAAATTATATAAAAATGAGAACCCCGAGATAAAGAACCTTTTCCGCTCTTTGGGCCCAAGGAAGTCACTAAAAATTGTTAATTTCATTTTTAAATTTAGTATGTTTTGATAAGTAAGGTGGGTAAGCCAAAGGTGGTTAGTGCTCCTAACGTATCCCCCCCCAAAGTAAAACTAAATTTGTTTTGAATCATAAGACGTCCCTGCTGCATTATAAATCTTGTATCTGAGGTGCACGAGGCTGAATTGGAAGATATTTCCTTGAATGGCCTCCATTGTATGAAGTGATTTAATTTTTGCAGTTGTCGTTCTAATTTCCGGGTGAGAAAATATTGTAATTTATATGTGTTTAAATTCTTAGAACTTTGAAAGCTTATTTCTTACCACATTACTTTAATTCTAATTAATCTATCAGATTAATAGTTTTAAGTCGTGTAAATAGTGACCATATGCATGTTCCCAAGGTGGCCCGACACCGGTGCCACCTTGGGAACACAGAGCCTTCGGAAACAAACGTGAAATCTATAAAAGAATTAATTATAAATCATTACGTAGCATGTTATTTCAAAAAGAGGAATGATTGAATTGAGTGAAAATTGATTTATTTCATTTTAAGCAAATGTAGAACTTTGGTATTTTTTAAACTTTTATAATATTTTGACGTTCTCTGCACTTTAGTAGAGTTTGCGATATTTTTTTACAAGTTTTTTTTTTGTATTGTTTGCATTTTAAAGTAATTTTTCAGGTATTTTTTTATTTTTCTGGTAGTTATGAGTGTTTTTGTGGTCGATTCTGGTATTTTCTTGTAAATTTGGGTATTTTTATACTAGTTATGGGTTAGGATAGTTAACTCTAGTATGGCTATTTAACTCTTGTTAGTTAATCCTTTTGAAAAAATTAAATCAGTGATAAAAATTAAAAGAATCGCTAGTGACTTCACACAAGAACTATCAACGTAAAATCAATAAGCAAATAATACACTCTGAAAACAAATATCTTTTTCAAAATCGGGAAACCTGTTCCCTACCACCAAGACACTTAAAGTGCCTTTTTAAAAGACGTTTGCCAGTCCAAATGTTTTTGTAAGGATAATTTGAGTAAGTGAAAAAGTGATTTCAATATATGGCTCACCTTTGGAACCTGTGGGAAACCTAAGGCGCAAAAGCTACAATTTCGAAATTGTATTACAAAATAAATGAAATTTTATTTTACAATTATAGGTATGCGTGATATATATTACAGATAGGTGTCAGATGTTACAAAAAAAATTTCAGCCAGACAGACTTAACCAGAAAATTAGGAAAAATCCTCAAAGTAAAGCCATTTTTGGCTCCCTACCTTAAGTTTTGATTCAATAAGTTGTTTCACTTTAATAAGTTATTAAATATGTCGAAATGTATTTTGTTTTCTATGTGTATGTGCGCTTTCCTTTCATACAGTTAATCAATTTTTTTAAATAATATTTTCTCTTGAATATTCTCGCGCCACCCCTCTAGTGTGCTCGCGCCCCCCTAGGGGGGCGCGCCCCACAGGTTGAGAATCACTGATTAAGGCCAAGAGTCATCAATTTGAAAACTTGTTAGTATTTTATAGGACGCGATTTTCATTCTAAGGTTAGTTCAGTTAAAAATAGTAATTGTCAATATAATGTGAAACAGCATATAGACAAGCATTTAAATTTCATATGCTGCAATACTTTTTTTTATCATCCTTCCAATTTAGTAATGATTATATTTTGCTCAGGTTTTGCCCCATTCCTATTAGTCAAAATACTGAATTGATTTTCGTAAAAATGTAAGAGTTGCAGCGCAATATGTCAAACGCAGCGTGCGACTGAGCTCACAAGTGAACTTGTGGGCTCAGTTGATTAATGTATTTGCTTCAGCATATCGAAGAAATTTAGTAAGATACTGTCATTTTAACTATTTTATTGAAATGATTTGCTTACATTGTGCAAGAAAAATAATTAACGGTACATTCAATATAAATAGTTGAAATTGTTACTTATACAACTTAGTTGTAATAATTTTAACGAAGGCTTCAAAGGATTATTGACAGTTTCGGAACAATTAGCAATAAATATAAATTGCCCTGTAGCCAAAGAATATGCTTAAAATGAATATGACTGCAGAATTTCGGTTGTTATTCTAAAAACATAAGATGGGTCACATGAAGGTAGATCTGCAAGAAAAAGGGATGGACTGGAGACTGCTGAAAATTATGAGAAGAAGCATCTTATGGATCTGGCATTGATGCATTATAGTTAGTTGCAAAATTTTATGCAGTTATATATAAATCGATGGCAAAAATATAAACGCAACATACGCTAAAATATGTTTTTCTACTTGCTGTATTCCTTAATAGTACAACATTCTACTGGTTTACTTCAAATTTTGACACAATGCTTACAGTAAATATAGTTTGTTTTCGTAGCACGAAGAGATTTTTAAATTTGATAAACAGATTTTGAGTAAACTACAAAAATGTAAATTATTTAATGACATATTTGGATTTTTTTCTCTCTTAAAAGACTGCCATTTCGTAAAATAAATATTTCTTCTTAAAATTCCCACGTGCTATATTCATGTAGTTTAAAAGTTTAAAAATGGAATTAAATTTGGAAGGTTTTTTTCCAAATCATAAATAATTAAAAAATGATTCAAATTCTTGATTTACTCAGTGCATTTCATGTTCAAAAAAATTTAATTTTTTTTTCCTTGAATTAAATATGATTGAGCAAATTGAAAAAAAGAAACTTGTTCGATACCTATACATCGTTTATTAAGAAAGCATTCATATTTTTAGCATGAATATGTATTTTAATTTTTATACAAAATTAATGAATGTTTTATTCATGGAACCAAATAAAGATGCGATGTTATTTAAAATGTTTTAAAGGTTTCACATTTTTCATCAAGAAAATCCATTACTTAAAATATATTCTCTCTCTCTTAACCTTTAATATATTCAAAATATAATGATTTTTCATTCGTTAACGAAGCTGAAAAAATGTACTCCTTAATGAGATTCAATCTCGATTAAAAAATCTTTTATTAAAACACAATTATACTTTGCAGAAAGTAAATAAGCATAAGAATAATTTTTATTTAGGACAAATCGTACAGATTCAAAAACTCATTTTAATTACGTAATGATCAGGAAGCGAAATAATTACACTCCTTTAATCGTTTTATTTCGTGGAATGGCAACAGAATTTCTTTTCTTTCTGTAATCCTGCCGATGTTCATTTTCACGCACGGCTTAGAAAAGAAATGTTAGGGGGGAGGGGAATTATCGTCTGATTTTTCTCCCAGTTTTTTTTTTTTAAATTATTTTTGTCACTGAGTTTAATTGCCTATGTGGCTTGAAGTGTTCTCAGTGATTGAAGATTAACCGGGACAGTGCAAATTCCATTAAAGATTAATGTGCATAAAAGGTATAAAAAAATCTAATAAAATTTTATCGTGTTGAAAAGTATGAAAAATATAGTCTGAATGTTTGAATTGTGATCGAGGAAGGATGGAATCGAAATTGCTTCGGTTAAAAATGTTAATTAGTGGATATTTGGAATAGATGTTAAAAATGAGTTTGAAATCAGAATTTAGGTTCTGCTGCCACTATTGTATAACTTAATTAGAGAAAAAAGAAGTTAAAATCGTTTGCATCGTTGTAGCTTTCTGGGTTTGTTGCGCATTTTATTTTTAAAATAAGATTTAGATTTTAAAATATTTTCATAACGCATTAGAAAGCGTTAAAAAGGGATTTAAATTTTGTGTTTTTGTTCTTGTAAATAAGGAAGAGTGTTGAAATTTGGACTACAAGTCCTTCGGACAAGTGTAAATATTTACCCTGTCTAGAGGAGAAATGCTGCTTTCAGTATCAGTTAATTGATATAAGTAATAACATTTAACTGTCAACTGCGTTGTAGACTAGTTGAAGTTTTTGAGCCATGTGCCTAAATGCTTTCTTTTATATTCTAATTGTTGGGCAATTTTTTGAGACGATTTGATTGAAAAATTTATTAAATATATATGATAGAACTTTTATTTGAACACAAAATCAAGCTTGATAGGGAAAAAAACTTTAAATTTTTATGTGTTTCATTTTTAAATTTTATAATTAATATTTTTATTTTTACAATTCATTAGCATTAGTATAGCAATTAGTAAATGATTTAAAATAATTACGACTGAAATTAAAATTTTAGATAATGATATTGATATAGGGAAAAATTTCTGAATTCACATAAGTTGGCTTAAGCTTACTTATGTCAATTTAAAAAGAGCTGAAATGTTACTATATTGAGTTTAACATGAATCTGAAAAATTAGTACTCTTCCTTAATAATTCCTTATTAATATTTTTAGATAGCGAATGCTTATAAATGAAACTTATTTAAGAATAATATCATGATATTGAATAAAATTTCTGAATAGATAATTATTATTTAATTTGTATTAACGTTTTCATAAAATGTGTTATAAGTTGAAAAAACATTTTTTTCGAAGTTTCTAAGAGTAGATTTAGGCTTGAATCCTAAAGATCGCATAAAAAAATTAATTAGTACACTTTGAAGGTGTATGTAAAATGAATTATGTAAAATTTACATTTGTAAAAGTTAATTTTTCTCTACTATTGCATACTGTTGCAAATTAAACTCCAAACTGTTATTATATTTTTAAATTATTTAAAAAAAATTTAACAGTGGTCACGCTTCCTAACTTACAGCACCATTTAAACAAAAGAATATTTCATTTGAGAGATTATATCACCTTTGGTAATTAATATCCACCGTTACCTAATGTAGAATGAACGGCAGTAAAATCAACGTCATGTGAAGGCGACGTCTAATTAGCATTTTTGAATTAATCCGAGACAAAGTGTTAATTTTGTTTTTAGATACGCTATTAAAATGAGTTTCTATAAATCTAAAAGTTTAAAATTCATGATAATTGAGATAAAAAAAATGACTAAAATGTCTGTCTCTTGATTGATGTAAATCATGAATGTCTTAATTTGGCCACGATCAATAGCATAATGTTTAGTGCTGGATGACACTAAGTATTCGCTTTCTATATTTCTGTAAGTTTTCGTAGAACAGCCTTAATGCGATTTTGAAACAGTTTCCTTGGAGCCTTTTTTTTTTTTTTTTTACTTAAGAGCATCACACATTTTAAATTTCCCATCCTGTGGTGATGCCATCTTCAAAAGTCAAAACTCCATCTTTAAATTGCTTCATCTGGGTAAAAATTTCGCCTTCCAGCGGAATCTCAGTCACTGTGGAATTATTCTAATTGAGAGGGCTGACTAATTAACAAAAAAGTAAACCTTACAACAAAATTATCAATGACCCGGTTAGTTTTAAACATTAAAATGATTTATAAAAAGGAAAGTCACTAAATTCCTTTCAAAGGTAATGAAGTGATTTTTCGGCAAAAAGTGGAAAATTCTAAATTCAAACATCATCCCAGACTGCCCAGTTCATGATGCTGCGACACAGTTCTGACTTTTCACAGAGCATGACTATTTAGACTCGCATTGCCCAGGCGTCTGTCATACTGTTATTCATGTTCCTCGTGAAACCTCGACTACCGAGAGATAGTGGGACGCGAGGAGATTCCCAATGAGAAAAAAACTTTGTGTTTCTGTTTTTATCCTACTAGGGGTAATTTTATTGTTGCACTCTGCCGCTGAAATTTTTTTAAAAGAATGAAGCAATATAGTGCATAAACTGAAAAAATAATGAACTGAACTTTCACAAACTTATTTGCTTTAATATAATAACGTAAAGTCACAACGAAGGACAAAAAACAGGAAAAGCAAATGAAACTATTTAAACTATTTTTTTAATTATATGCTTTTCTTCATCATTGAGTAGCGTCGATTAATACCGATTTATTGTTCTTTTTGTTTACCTCGTACGAAGATCGGATATATAGCCATTAATAAAATAAAATAAACATTTTAAAAACAAATAAAGTAAGTAAATTTAAAAGAAAACATAACAAAAGAATAAAAAAATGAAATCAAAATAACAAAGGGAAAATAACTATTGATAAAAAAACAAAATGAAAATATATCAGTTTCAAAGGGCGTGAGGAGAGGGCATTTTTGATGATTATAAAATGTGATGTGCTTTAAATTTTTCTGCCTTAGATCTAACAATAATACCATTACTTTATTTTTATCCTACTTGAAAAATAAAATTATGCAATTATCAATTATAATTAATATACAATTATCTATCATAATTAATGCACATCTATCTATTATAATTAGCATCCAATTATCTATTGTAATTAATATACAATTATCTATTATAATAGTATACAATTATCTATTATAATAATATACAATTATCTATTATAATAATACACAATTATCTATTATAATTTACATGCAATTACCTATTATTATTAATATACGAGTTATTATTACTACAATACAATAATACAATTATCTTACTTTTGGCCTAGTTTTAAATTTTTACTTGTTTTTTATATTCACGTCAGTTTTTGCGTTGGAAATTGAACAAAATTACTTTTTTTGCATAATTTAATAACTAATATCTTGTTTTATACTCGAGCAAAGATTTATGAATGAAATTTTTTAATAAGTTCTCGAAAGTTTTGTTGATAGTAAATAAAATATAGCGATGAAATGTAGATAAATTCTGCTTTTAGCAGACGACAAATGTGGAAATTAAGCAATGGTCTCCAGAAAGGATTTGTGTGTTCTAGCAAGTTGGAAAGGATTTGTGTGCTCTAGCAGTTATGTTGGCGGATTACATCTCGATAACGCTAGATTAGTAAAAGCAAAAATAAAACAAACAAGAGAAGATATAAAAAAAAACTTAAATAACCCCGTAACTGGAGAAATTTTGGATTGCCGCCTCCTACTTGAATACCTAGCATCCCTTAAGAAAACCATTGTTCTCCAGTGGGTTCCTGCCCATTGCGGGGCTACGGGTAGTGAAAATGCAGACTACTTAGCGAAAAAGGGGGCCTTATTTATTCAGACTTCTGCTCCCATTATGCCCTTCTGTTCCATCAAACAGCTTATTAAGAGGACCTTTAAGACCAGTGCCCATGAAGAACTTATTGACCGGACTTCTACTACATCCTAAATTTGCGAAATGGCCCAAGACGAAGAGCGGTGGCTGAATTCCGCTTGACCACCGGTCATGACTGTCTGCGGAAACATCTGTCTAGATTTGGTATCGTTCCTTCCCCGGTATGCACTCTTTGCAGTTCTGGTGAGGGCATGGTCTCCACGCACCTTCTCCGTTGCTCTGCACTTTGCAGGAATTCTATCACTGAACGCTATTGGGAAGCTAGAGACATGTTGTGATTAATAGACTCTGTTGCAGCATCTTTTGTTTCTGCTCTTATTTTATTAGATGTTTATGTATGCTGTTACTGTCTATAATCTACCATTGGAAATAAAAAAGAAGATATAAAAAATACTTTTTTCAAATGATTTGAAATAAATTATCTGTAAAAGCCGTTAGAAAAAAAATTTAATTTTGATTTGAAAAATTTTGCTTTGTAAGTTATGTATTTTAGGCATGAGTACATAATGATTTAAGTATTTGATTCATCATTGCGAATAAGTCATAATAAAAAAACAGCGAATAAGAAAGAGTACATTTCTTGCAGTACTTTCGGAACATCCCGTCACCATCCCTCTGTCATCAGCCAAGAGCTAATTCACATCAAAAGCCAGCTAATTCATATCAGCTAATTCGCTAATTCACATTCTCCTTTTCAATTCGAACACCACTATTTAGTTTGAGTAAGTGGCATAATACCAATTGAATGAAATGCACATAACATAAGTCAATAAATCACTTTAAATCTATAAATAGAACTCTTGAGGAGCCTATGTTCTAAAAATGGAATATTTTGTTTTAAACTAATATTTGAACTTTAAAACTTTAAAATAAAATTTTGCAAGTTGATGTCTTACAGAGGGTTACAGTATATTTTAAAAATCTTGTAAATATTATTCTCTTAATATGTAAGTCTGATTTTTGGTAATTATATTACAAGCAGGATAAAAACCTTATGAAATTTATCAAATTCCAAAGATTCATGTAAGAAATCAAATAATTATGGTAACGAAACCAAACTAAATACAAAAAATAATTTATAATGTAGATTTTAAATAAATGAAAAGAAATATTCGGGCATAAATTGCTCATTAAATTTAAACTCGAAGTCTATGTTCAAGTTTTAAACATTGGTATGTAAACGGTTAATTATATATTTCGTACTTTACAGAAATGTAACCTATTCCCTGCTCAGCTGCATAAAATGGTTCAATATAATGAAAAGTATTGCCTTTTATTTGAACTTTAATTAGGTTTTTATAAGTTGGCTTATTTTCATATTGAAAAAATATTACTTTTTCGTATAATTATAACATATCTTTTTTCTACATTTTATAATCATTAAATAGAAGTAGGAGAATGTGAAAAAAGAACTCATAAATTTTTTTTCAAATTAAATGAAACTTTAAAAGTATTTCGGAAAGTATCCGTAAAACAAAAAATTACTTTGAGAATTAGAAGCTTGGAAATTATAGTATATATCATTTTAAAGAAATTAATCTTTTAAGAGTTTACTTTAAATTGTGCACATTTTACGCTCAGCAGTTTTGAACAACAGCTTTATAATATCATATATTAAACTAATTTAAAAGTTCAAAAGCAAAATTTTTTCGTGAATTTTGAAAAAAAAACACAAGATAGTTGCCGGTGCTAAGCAAATGAATAGTTATAAAAATACATTATTGAAAATATTTCTATATACATTAGTTTCATTTTAAAAATTTAAATTATAGGAAAAGTTTCTATACGAAATTAATTAAAAAATTTTCTTTTTTACGCTTGAAATAAGTATAAAGCATCATTCTAGTTTAATAAATGATTTAAATGAATTTAAACAAATAAAATTGCTTTTCAAAACTTTTCGGCAGAAGATGATTTTAATTTAAATAAGCAAACAATGAGAGAACATTTCAGTCATAAAAATGCAAGATCAAACGAGAAGTAATCATGGTGTTTAATTAGTTAAATGCAGAAAAAAACTACCACGAATGAGAGAATTTAATTGAAAAGTAGTTTTTCAGAAAAGTAAATGAATTTGATAGGTAAAGAATTTCTTTAAAATACTTAATATTTACTTCTGTAAACAAAAATTGGAAGAGTTTTTTATTGTACTAAAAATGTTTATTATTTATTTAAATTGGTTTTTTATGTGTGTCTATGTTTTAGTATTTTAAATATCAAATCAATGCATCAAAAGCACACTTTAAAAATTTTAGTGCATCTTAACTTAAAAAATGGTGGCAACTAAGTAGTTACTACCATTTGTGGCGGTCTTGAGATAAACTGAAATTTTTGACAGTGCTTGTATTCACAAATTTTTATTTACTTTTTCCCTGTTTAAATTTATTTTGCTTATTTATTCATTTTTTGTGTATTTGTTTGTTGACAACGCATATTTCCATCCACATTAGAACCAATTTAATAACTTCATTGCAAAAACATTTCGTTTAAAAAACAAGCACAATTTTTGAATTGCATTCTTCCTAATTCTCTTAAGCAGTTGTTATTTTGCCAATTTCATATTTTTTCCAATCCGTGAGCTTAGACTACTAGAATATAAAACTAGCATTCACACATTAATGGCGCAGCACCACAGAGGTCCAATGTTTGTTAAGTTTTATTTTGATGGTTTAAAAACAATGCTAGCTATAAATAGCTACAAAAGCGTATAGTTTTATATTCTTAGTTTTTTCAACCGTACCAGCTATAAACTGTTTCAAAACCGAAATGGTATAGAAATATTCCTAACAATAAACTTTGCGGTTAATTGGATGGACAAACTGTTGCCGGCTATTTTACCGTAATTTCAGACTGAAACTTTTAACAGTGTAAAAATACTCTCTGGGTGCAGCCGTGGTTAAATAAACTGCCGGATAATATTTCCTACCAAAATGGGTGAGTTTTGCTGTTTTTTTCTTATGTTATGCAGCTTTCACATCATTCGAAAATTAGGTTAACAATATACACTCATGTTTGTGAAAATTGCAACACCTTGAACGACTTACGCGAGTGAGCTGAAATTTTCAGGCAATGCAAAGTAGAGCATGATATGCAAATGATTAGAATTTCAGACCCGTAGCGCATGCGTATACTGAGCAGCGTCCTCTGAACGGCGGATGGATCCGAGTAAATAGACGGCTGTAGCGAGGCGTGTATGGTTATCATTGGTAATCTGCTAGTGGTAAACGTTAGCTCAGTCGTTACTTATGCCTCTTCGACGAAAGAGAGCGAAATTTCAACAACTTTCAGAGTTTGAACGGGGGAGAATCATCGGCCTTCGTGAAGCTGGATAGTTCTATCATGCAGTAGCCGCTCGTGTGCAGCGTAACAGCAGCACAGTGATGCGTGTTTAGAAGCAGTAGACGGACGAGTGTCGGACAACTCGGAAATCCGAGAGTGGAACCCGAAATGTCACGTCAGCTCGCGATGATAGACACCTGGTTCGCATGGCGCTGACGGACCGTACAGCTCCCTCTAGACAACTGGTATCACAGTGGTCAATAGCTACAGGTGTTTCATTGTGTGCTTCATCAAATCGTAGATGTCTGCTGCAGCGTGGACTGCGTGTAAGGGTTCCTTTATACAGGATCCCACTCACGCTAAATCATCGCCGCCTGCGGCTACAATGCGCCAATCAGCATGGGGTCTGGCGTGCTGATTGGCAGCGTGTCGTGTTTTCTGACGAATCTCGCTTTAATTTGTGGTACCATGATGGCCGCATTCGTGTCAGACTCTATGCCGGTGAACGCCACCTTCCGGTGTGCATTATTGAACGCCACAGAGGACGAACACTCGGAGTTATGGTCTGGGATGCCACGGCATATCATGGACGATCTTAATTGCTACGAATTGTGGGTAATCTGAACAGCAATCGGTACATCAGGGAAGTTCTACAGCCACAAGCTGTTCCTTTCCTTCAAGCCTTGCCAGGTGCTGTATTTCAACAGAACAATGCCCGCCCTCATTTTGCTTGGACTGCGGCAGGTACAGCTTCTTCTTTGGCCTGCATATTCCTCGAATGTGTCGCCGATTGAACATGAGTGGGATTTCGTTGATCGGCGTCTTGCTCGTAATTCTCGTTCTGTTGCTTCTACAGATGAACTTTGGGTACGCATACAAACAATATGGAATGCTCTTCCTCAGACAGATATTCAAAATTTGCTTGACTCCTTGCCACGTCGTGTTGCAAAACTTATTGCGGCGCGTGGTGGCTACACAAAATATAGATTTCGATCTCTTGTTATTGTCTGTTTGCTTTGAAAGTTTAATCATTTATTTGTACGACTACCACTCAACTGTGTATTAAATTTCATTCAATTATGACGATTCCTTCACGGTGTTGCAATTTTCACAAACATGAGCTTATGTTGGAGGCTGACAACTAAAAATACTAGCAATACCATTTTAATAGCTAAAAAAATTACAAAGTGAAATAAATAAATTTTTAAATTTTTAGAAACTTTTCAAACCTTTTTACCACTGAATTTACAAATTATTCTTTAGATCAAACTATTGTTTCACGTCATGAATTCTACACATTGGACAGAAAAAATCTGGTGTAAAAACTTTCAAACCATTCTTTGATTTATTTTGTTAAACTTAATATTTTGCTACTTTCGAAGATCAGCTTTGAAATGAAAATGAGAAATATTCTTCAAGTTATGTTTCTATTATGGTCACCTATTAAGTATATGGCAGAAAAATTAATAATCTATAATCCCAGCCAAGTATTATCTACTGAAATTTATTTTCAAAACTTAGCATGTAATATACATGCCCTTTACTAACTCACTCTTATTTACAATTACCGAAACGAGAAAAAAAATTCTTATTTTGAATTATTAATTTTTTTTAATTTAATTAATTAATTTAAATTAATTATTAATTTTTATTAAAATACTTTTTTCAAAAAAAAAACATATCTATATGCATTATTTATTACTCTCCAGTATAAAATTTCACGAAACTACCACTTTAAAAGAAAAAAAAAATATTTTTCCATTATTCTATTTAAGTCAAGAGAAATAAAAGAAAAAATTTTGTAACAATTAATTATAATTTGAAATAAATTACGACACAGAATACAGCAATTTAATATTTAACTCATAGCGGCTTCTAAACAATGCCCAATTTCATAACTTTATGCTATGTTGAAATACAATGCTTTTGGAAAATATACTTAATAAAAATAATGAATGATTTATTTTTACTCCAGGGCTTTCATTAAAAATTTAAAAAAAAGAACAAATTCCATTGTCTCAAAATATCCTAGTTTATACCTTTAAAGCCTATCTTCAAACAACAAATTTTTCAGTAAAACAAACATTTTTTTTTATATGAAATCGTATGCATTACTTTTTTTTCTTATTCTTTTTACAACCCTATCCTATTTCATTCATAACAAAGATTCAACGAGGCATAACAAAGATCGAGTCATTTAGCAGAGTGGCGTGAAAAATTTTTACGCTCCATAAGACTCGTGGAAAGTTTTATGTAGAAAAAACACAGAAAAAATAAATTAGTCCTTCCTTTTTCGTTTCAAGAAGGAATTTTTTCATCTGCCATTAATATCCCAAAGTAATAAATTAAGACGTGTTATTAAAACTCCGCAGTTAAACATAAATTTCATCTAGAATGGCCATCAGCATTATTACCTGAGCCCTGGATGAATAAAAAAACTAATTAAAATTAATCCTTGTTACACAAAAGCGTAATATTTACTTAATTATCCAGCAAAATGACTTTTCATTGACCAGGTTATTTTTTTTTCGCTCTTTTTCAACAGGTTTAGACAGGATTTTATGCATTTAAAACTATGAAATTTGCATAAAAGAAATGGAAAAAAAAATTATTAATTATTTTTTTTTGTAAAGCTGATAGATTAATATCATTTTTTGGAAACATTAAAATTTCGTATTTATGCTGCAATTTTGTTACTTATCATTCACTCTGCTTTTTTTTTTATTTTTTATGAATTTATAATTATTAATTTTTTGTTAATTTTGTAAAACTCGTCTTGTTTTAATTTATTTTTGAAACAAAATAAAAATGCTTAATTTTTGTTTTGCTTTGTAAGTTCATAGCTTATATATAATGAATAAAGTCTTGTTAGTTTTATTTTAAACAAACAATGTCCACAACATTTTTAATTGAATTTTCATTGCTTTACGAAAAAGAGTGCATCTTACGCAAAATTGAAGTCAATATTTTTAACCCTAATTGCAGAAACCCAAGACAAAAAAACTTGAATTGTAGAAAAAAAGGAAAAAGATAAAGATGGAAATTATGACTATAATTTAAAACTATAAGTAAGCAACTTATAATGTTTATTTTTTTCCTGCATTCTTAAGCAATTAAATAATCATCCAAAACCATTAAAACACGGAACTTAATTTCTTTTAAAAATACCTGTAAGAATTCCAAAGAAAAAATGTCAGAAGTGGTTATAATTATTCCAACTAATTCTACAACACCGAGGGAAAAAAATATAGTTTAATCCACCATAATATGGACGAATTTATCGTGTTTCTGGTTCTAGGAAAACACCAAAATAATCAGTAAGTCAAGTTTTACATTTGCGCCTTGGTAATGGTTTTGGTAAAATTAACATAAAAACATATTTTTATAATGTGTGATAAAAGTTGAAGAATGTAGTAACATTTGGTTTATCATGATACCTTAGAGCATGGAATTAAGACCATGTTTATAGCTTAATTTACTTTTTCGTCTTGTATTATTTTGCTAAATGCGTGATATTAAGAACTATAATTTTGAAAACCAGAATTTTCAATTAACTATTATCATGCGAACCAAAAAAAATTAACAAATAAATTTTTTAAATGCGTTTATGCAGAATTACGTTTTTTTTTTACCGAAACTACCATGGTAAAAACGGTACTGTTAGTGCTGTTATTTCTTAAGGATTTTTTTTAGCTTTGTATATAACTCAAAAAACATCTAATATATATTTATGAACAAAATTTCCGTGCTTTATGACACCCAATTATACAATTTTGCCTGCAAAGTTGCATTGAAAAAGATTTTGTCTAATTTACAGCCCAATTAAAGGTAGCAGAGCTACGTCAAATTAACAATTGATAACGGATTGATTTTCTTTTTAAGTTATGACTTGTGTTTATCACGATCTCAATAAATTTTTCAGACATCAGTAGTGAAATATTTAAATAATACAAATTAAAATGAGACCAGCATTCTTCTAATTTTTGTTCATCATAACAGTTGTTTCAATCCAACTGATTTATAAGAACACAATTTATGGTCTCATTTTTCCCTAAAGAAACAACAAACTCTCAGAGGGAAGTTTAATGTAATCCATAGATATCAGATAAACTTCCCAACCATATTTCAAATATTAACAACAGAACAATAATGTTTTTAAACCCAAACTCAGGCAACTTTTCATGTCACTTGGTACTTTTTCAACAGCACAATTCAATAAGACACTTTTCTAGAGTAAAATCTTTAAAACAAAAAATAAAATTTAAGTTGTATTAAATGCTTAATTTTCAGAGCAAAATATTCATTCTAAATAGTTCTAAAAATAACCAATTTTATTTTATCAGTAACGAATCAATGAAAAAAAAATATTCTTCCTGATTTACAAGTTAAATTTTTAAGATAGCTAAGTTAAAACAATGTAACAATAGAAAACGGATTTAATTTGGGGTTATTAATTGTATTCAAGGCAATCGCAGTAAAGCTTTCAAGCAACTGAACAATAAATTAAAAGAATAATAGCAATTAAAACAGTCCCGCATAGTCTTGATTTCTTTCGTCGCTGTAATTGCTACGATTCAACCGTTTTTTAGGAAGAAAACAAATTATCGTCCCTTTTCAATTAAGTCCACTTAAGAAACCAAAAAAGCTAAGGGAAGATTTCCAGTTTAGTGCAACCTATAGTTTGCAAAGAGACTTTCCAATTGTATCTTAATTGGTTTAATAGAAATATGCGGAGTAATTTCAGCAACGGTATTTATTGCGATACAAGAACATTATTCTTTTGATTTCATTTTACTTAAGCGATTTTTAGATTAAATTAAAAAAAATGATGCATGTGAATTTATATATTCTTAATTTATGCACTTTCAAAAGATTCAATAAAATGCTTAACCCTATATTTGATACTTTGAACAATAATATCACGCTAATTCGCGTTACGCTTAGTAACATTTTGAATTGAAACATGGGAAAATTGAATAGTTTTAACTTAAACCATGATATCATCGACTCAATTTTAGAAGAAGAGAATAATTAAGGAGATAATATGATTTAATTTAGCTCCTTACTAAGGCTGAAACAATCGATCCTTGAATAATATTGCCGTTAAAATCGCTCAAAACTCAGCAACAAAATATCTGTTTTTAAAAATACAGTAAAATGTGAATGCATTACAAGTACGGTTTCTAAGTTAAATTATTTTCCTGTAAAACTATTTTAAAAATAAATTTAAATTACTTATTATTAATAGTAATGAAATATTAAATTCCTATATTTAATTTGTGATTCTTTCCTTTTGAGATCATTAGTACTTTAATACGGAATTCTCCAGATTTTACTATTTTCATTCCTAACTTACAATTTACACACACTGCCAAAATTATCAGATGGTGCTAAACTAAACTTGCCGCAATCTTAATATTGCACCAGGTTAAACCACATACGAAGAAAAAAATTATTAGAAAAATTACCGCACTTCATGGTATAGATAATTCTAGTAAAGAAAACCAATAATTCTGAATAATAAAATCAAAATATACAATATTTAAGCAGTTTGTTTGGTAATTTACTGCGTTAACGATTTACTCGAAATTCTGGTTTCCAAAATTATAGTTCTAATGACCTCAGTTTTAAAATAAAATACAAACCTGAAAAGAAAATTTCGGTTTAAATGATTCAGAAATAGAAATGGTTTTTATGCCATGCTCTAAGGTACAAAAAGTTTACTAAATTTAACCACATTTAATAAATTGTATCATGAATTATAAAACCGGAATTTCTCCAAAATGATTACAAAGCAATTTTACAAAATTCGATTTTTTACTGATGTTTTCAAAGATCAAGCGGTGCAGAGATTTTCTAACTTTAAAGAAACAGCAATTTAAGATATAGCGTAGGTGAAGACAACAGAACAATGTTATTATAGAGAACTCTCCAGAGCTGCTATTACTAGTATATCCAATATGGCGAAAATTATGAAAAGGCTTACAATTTTATTAATTCGGTTATAAGATACGGTAATCGGAATTGTGAAACATACTGAGACGCAATTATCGGGTAAATAAAAATTCTTGCATATTAAATATTCATACAGCAGAAATAAATGCTTAAATAAAAAATAAATAAAAATAACTTACTTCATTCGGTGGAAGCAACAGTGGTTCGGTGAACCGGTGGTAGCTACAGAGAATTTCTGTTTATCAGCTGAGATCGAGTCGTGAGGCCTCAGGAGAGAGAGTGCTTAACTTCCAATGAGTTGCCCCAGGTTCGAATCCCAGTGATGGGTGGTTGATATCAATCACAGTACTGACATAAAATATCCTCAGTGGTAGACGGATCATGGGTTAGAGTCCCCTTGCCATCAGGCTAACCATAGGAAGTTTTAGTGATTTTCCTCTGCACGTAACGAAAATTAAAGTTAGTTCCATCAAAACGTCCTCCACGAAGTCAAGTTTTTCCCAATCCCAGGAGTTCTCTTGGTTGTAGTTCATTTACGTCGCACTAGAGCTGAACAATGGGCTGAACTATTGGCGACGGTCTAGGAAACATCCCTAAGGATGATCCAAAGACATGCCATCATAATTTTGATCTTCTGCAGAAGGCATGGTACCCCCCCTTCGGTAGCTCAACGACCTGCATGCGAAGTCGAGCACTTTACTGTAGAGCAGTTTAACGAGGACCAATGCCACACACCCTTGGTCCCTACTCAGAATAATCCAAGTGGTCACCTACACGCACACTGACCGCAGCCAGTGATGCTTGGTAACCGTGTCTTAATGATCAGTTCACTGCGGTGCTACAAGGCTACGGAGTTGGACATTAGTATTTATAAATCCAAAATCGGGTCGGCTGTTTAACGACTGTTATAATATCAGCAGATATTCAAGTTATAGAGAAACAATTTACCAGTAGTAAAGACTAAAAGGGTAGAATCCCACTATATCTAAATTTAAGAGCGGTTAGCAGAGCAGCAGTAATGCACTGCGAAGTGTATATAAAGCAAGCATATATTACTGGATTCTCCATTGCCACGGGATGTTGTCCTTTCGCCAAACGCTCTGAATCGTGTTCAATATTTCTGCGCAGTGTTTCTTTCTTTTTTTTTTTTGCTCTGTTAAGTAATTTGACAAGAGACGAGCCATTCTTTACTTTAAGCGCGCAGGCCTGCACATGTAAGTAGACAAAATTTATTTTCTGTTGCACATCCATGGTTACGCTTTGTTCCGAACCCGTTACCTTCATTGTTAATTTTCAGTTATTGGGAAGACGATACTGCTGTAAAAATAATTTTAAAAAATATTTCTCTTCCAAGAATTTATTTATTTATATATTGTTACCCTTACAGGAGCAGGCTTGTGTAACATTACATTATATTACATGCACATTACAAAGTATAATTTATTGCAAGCCCTAGTCAAAATGAAGAATATATTAATCAAATTATTAATTTACTATTACGTACACATACACATGCTTGTGTGTTCATTACAAAGTTCAGCTTACATGACCTTTTCAAGTTAAAATACGTATAGCGCGAGATAGAGAAAGACAGCACAAAAATGCATCCTGGGACATGGTGTTATTCGAACGAACCTGCTACCTCCGCGTTACAAAGATGCATCGATCGCCTTTCTCTATCTCGTGCTATGTGTATTTTACCTTGAAAAGGGCATGTAAGATGAACTTTGTAATGAGCACCCAAGCATGTGCATGAGTACGGAATAGTAAATAAATAAATAGAATCACTCATGGTTATGGTGGGATTCGAACCCTCTACCTCTCAGCTTCCATTTCAGGATGTTGGGACCGTTTTTAAAAGTGGAGCTTCTAGTTTAGTTTTGTCCAGGCATTCAATAATTCGTCAATGCACATTTTTTTAATAGTTAGATGTTAACTGTTCTCGGTCGATGGTAACCTATAGCGCACATTGGAGAAGAAAAAAAACATTTAACCGATGAGAAACAAAGTTAACAAGCATTTACTAAATAAAATAGATCGATATCAAGCCGAAAATTTTTCCGTCATCGTGAACTATGCTAGCATTATTACAGTACTATGTTAGAACTGCTCACTTTTGGTTCAAGTTGTTAAATTTAACATTTACCACCACACAGCATGGTAATAAAAACCATATTTTATTGTTAGTTTTACCAAAACGTCATTACCAAAACGATTCGGTAAAAATTGCCGTGCTTTTCACTGTTCCCATAGGGCTGGAAATGCTACTTTTCTGTTCTAGAATTTTACCATATTCAGGAAGTTTTAACCATACTATTTTTCTCAGAGTAAAAATATTATGGTTCAGTGATATTGCTTCTGAAACCATCAGCAATCATGATCCCTCATAGTTAAAAGCTAAAAAATACATAATATGTAATGCATAATATGTTAAATATAGCAGTTATCAAGCGAAACAGGTGATAAAATAGCATTTATTTCACCCTGATAGCAGAATTTTAAAATGTTAAGAAAAATCACGCTAAATGTCATAGTTAAGTATCATAGTCATAGTAGTCACAGTCATAGTCAATATAAATGTCATAGTAATTAGCTAAAATGATTGTTAAATGGTCTTTTTAATTTTATCTAAATATGAGTTCTAATAGTTTAAATATCATTTTGCAATATGTTTTGAAACTTCACAAATTACCAATAAGTTTTTCAGTAGAATGTTTCAGTAATTTCTAAATTACATAACGATAATATACGAAGTTTTATTAAAAATTTAGGATTTAGACAATTAAAAGGCTAACCTTCAATACATGGGTTCTACAAAACTATTGAGGCCGGGATAGCCTGGTCGGTAGGGCGCTGGGCCCATGTCCATGAGTTCGTGTGTTTGCCAAAGCCTCCCTGTGTACTTGGTGACTGATGCACGTTAAAATTCTGTCGAGTCGCAAAGTCCTCCATGTTCCCATAACAAATTAATACCTCTGGGGGTACTGGATTGGAGATCGATTCAGGTCAAAATAAAGATCTGTGGATGAATGAATGGATTTAAGAATGGGTTCACCTTATAAACAGGTGTGACGTATGATGTGGCAGAATTCAAACTCTTGGCCATAGATGGCGCCACTGAAAAACAAGAATCACATACTCTGCCTTAAATTTGCTCGGTTTCACCAAGCAAGCTTGCCCGTGTGGCAAGTGGCATTAGAACCAACAAAACTATTACATATTTTAAAGATAAATTCAAACAAAACATTTATCATGTTTGAAACAAATCATTTCTTGCCATTTAATCAAAATCAAAATATGTTTTGTTTTTCGTTTTTGTATTCTGATGTGGCTCGATGTCATTTTTTTCACATTTTCAAATGAATTTCTCATGTTATTAATTTTATGAATTGCATTTGTACAATAAAATATTCCATATTTTTTTCACGCAGAACTTTTGTACTAGTAAGTTACATATTTATTTCATGTAATTTTTGAAATACATTGTTTTAATAATGTAATATTAAATTAAATTCTTTTGTTTTAGTGTAATGTGTCACAAAATTCTTTTCCATTGAGTTAATTTAATTTATTATAACTCAAAACAAATTTTATTAGTAACATTATTCGTTACATCTATAATTTTTTACATATATATATATATATATATATATATATATATATATATATATATATATATATATATATATATATATATATATATATATATATATATATATATATATATATATATATATATATATATATATAGTAGTAGTCAAACAACGAATTGTTTTTTATCTAAAAGCTTAATTAGAAGAAATTTTTAAGGACCGTTAATTTGAAGGAAGAATATAAAAACTATTACCATAAATCCTATAATAAACATTTATGATTATTAATTCAAACTTTATGTGTGATAAAAAAGATATGTAATTCAATCTTATACGAAATATAATGACCTCACTGGTTGCGATGTTAACCCTTTTATATAATAATATTGAGAACTCATGTCATGAATGTTACTAATGCCCAAGTGGTAGACCCTTATATTATATAATTGACAGTGTCGGTAATACACTTTGATATTAATCATGATGACAACCATTAGTTTGAAGCTCTTAAATGGGTGAAGGACAAGATACTGACAAAAGCTAGCTGCAACAATGCAAATTGCTTTGCAATATCGCACATGATCATACGGCTTTTGTGTATGGTGTTGATGTAAATCAATTTATTATAACAATCTTATTTCACAAATAATTAAGGTGGAAAATTATTATATACCTTAAAAATAAACTGAAAATCATGTTTACCGATATATTTATATAGTTACAATTTATAACTACATTGGAAGTTCGCAGCAAAAAAAAAGAATAGATGATTGATAATGCAATAAAAACACAACTTTTCTCAAGAGCTATTCGATCGATTTCGCCCAAATTTTGTATTTTGCCATTGTAAGTTGAATATTTTTAAATAATTTTAAAAAATGCATGCCTTACATTTAAAATTTTTTCGGCTATTATTAAATAAAATAATAAAGATATTCTAAAAGTTATATTTTAGATAAACTGATTTTACAATTATCAGAAAAAAATGCAATTTGCTTTTCTCGAGATATGGTGAAATACGCAAAAAAAAATGTGGTTCACACTCTGGACCGCTCTTAATCAAACTATTGGAACCATATTTTCCAGATAGAGACAACTCCCTATATTTTAATATGTTTAATCATCGAAAAAATGTTATATTCTAAGAAAGTACTTTTTGTGTCTCATTTCATAACTTGAAATATCGTGTGCACTAATTAATTATCATATTTGACGTCACTTCCACGAACCTTTAAGATTGAGTCCCAGAACATCCAGATCATCAGATCAATAGTTATTCAAGATGGTCCGTTTTTATTTGGCACTTGCATTGTACTGGTATTTTTCATACTTTTCTTTACTAAATTTATATTCCAATTAGAAGTAGTATAATGACAGATATGTTAAACTACAATATCATTCAAAATGATTGAAACCGTTTTACTTTGCCGAAATAAAGCGTATTACCTTAACCTTCCGTTAGTCGCGCACTTGTTTCCGACATGGTTAATCGCGTTGCACCTGTGAGGTGTTTTTGATTTTTTGAAAGCCAAATGAAATTTAGTCTAGTCTAAATAGTTAATTGTTACCAATTTAAGACTCTTTAGAGAGATAAATATCAAAAAACTTATTTAGTGAAGTACCGAAGATAAATTTTTCTTGCTCCCGCGTCGGATCTCTTCCTCCATCACAAGATGTTCAACCAATTGGCGCAAGAAGGTTCTGCGGTTTTTTACTCCGTAACCATTTTCTGTGTATATAACTTGACGATTTATACCTGCTACGTTGAGAAGGACAGAAAATGAGATAAAAAATATATATTTAATTCATAAAAATATTATATCCATAATACTTGCGTCAATGGTCGCGCTGCTCCAGAGGGGTGATTTGAGCGGTTCCAACTCTCCATCGACATGTTCTAAGGTCGGTTTTACACGGACATTTGAGTAATCCAAAGTTAGGAACATAACATTAGGCTCGACCCCCGGAAAAATTTATTGACGGCAAAGGAGGTGGAAGTGCAGTAGGGA
Organism: Parasteatoda tepidariorum; assembly: GCF_982258835.1. Taxonomy (NCBI): domain Eukaryota; kingdom Metazoa; phylum Arthropoda; class Arachnida; order Araneae; family Theridiidae; genus Parasteatoda; species Parasteatoda tepidariorum. The sequence continues at coordinate 69,890,590 of NC_141761.1, read as the reverse complement.
TGCACCTGTGAGGTGCGCGCGACTAACGGAAGGTTAAAACTCAATCCTTCTTAAACATGATTTTACGATACTGTAGTTTTCCTTGAAAGGACGCATTATTAAATTTGCAAAGAGTCGTGGCTTCTCAGGGAATAGAGCGTACACCTCCCAATGAGGTAACCCAGGTTCGACTCTCAACGGTGGATGGTTGATACGAGTTATGGCCTCAGCGCTGACGTCAAATATCTTTAGTGGTAGAAGGTTTAAATGTTAAAATTTCCTAACCGTTAGGCTAATCGAGGAGGTTTTCGCGGTTTTCCTCTCTATGTAACTGAAATGCGATTCCTTAAAAGAAAGTCTTCCACGAAAGCTTGTCTCAATGCTTGATCCGAAAGTTCCCTTGACTGTTTGATTGGGTTCAAAATTAAAATAGTCCGAAGTTCACATCGACAGTCGTAATCTCAGAATTGGATCACTGTTCAATGCCGGTTATGAAATAAAATAAATTCGCCATGAAATTTGCTTAATATTATGGTTTTGGGTAAAACTTTTGGTTACATGAGAAAATTATCGTATTATTATATATTGAATATTTAGAGACTTAATAGTAATATTTTTTTCTCTAATTCAAGGTTTAATTCTCAATAAAATCTAAATAAAAAATTACCACTTACTGTAACCATAATCAACTCAAGCATAGTTAATTCAATTATATTTTTTAAATTACTTACAACTAGTTTCTTCTTAATGAGGATTTAGTGTATAGTGCCTCATCTTTCATACATATGACAGTTATTATCACAGTAGAAGCCTAAGGTCACATCCTTTTATCTGAGGAATGCTAAAGAATTTCGAGATCAATTTGACTCAAAGTCATGTTCAATTAGTTTGAAGGAAACCCAATTTGATTAAGCAATTCCATATTCGACTTTAAACTTAAAGTAGCAAAAAGGGTTTTGTCACACAGTGTTAAAAAAAATTAAGATAAATAAATTAACCGCTCCCTACCAATGTAACAATAATGGATCATGGACTTATGACTTTGAATTAATGCTCGAAAATTCTTTCTTTACTCATCAAATTAAAATTGAAATTATATATATATTTTTTTGCTTTTAATTTGTTTCCATAATTTTATAAATTTTATAAAATTCGCATATAATTTAGTAATAATATAATTTAATATTTAATATAATTTAGTAAAAATATAATTTAGTAAAAATCCAATTTTTATAAGACGATTTAAGAAGTTAGTATTAGTAAGTATTTAGAAGTTTAAAAGAGGATAATAATAAGATAATAATCTATAATCATAAGTTAGGCATCACTCAACATTTTAGAGTTAAAATACAGTGAACTCTTACTTATGGGCCGGCTAAAGGGAGAATTGCAATGAGGACATAAAAAAAATGTTTCTAAAGGTCAAATGTCAATATTTATAATGGTTTAATATTTACCGTAAAAGCAAAGAAAAAATTGCTACATACCGAATAATTATTTATTTCTTACAAAATAATTCATTAAAGATGTTCGTTTTTGATTTTTCGGACAAATTTGTAAAAAAAATTCTTTCCAATTCATACATATAAGAAAATGGTGCTTGTGTAGTTGGTTATACAGCAAATAATCGTGCCTAAATCTTTTAATGTTTTCATATTATTTAAAGAAAATTTTTCATTATCCATTTCGTTAGCGATGTTAGCCATTCATCATGACTAAGATTGACATTCGTTGCTGGGTGGCGCAGTTAGTTTGTCGTCGGCCTTCTGAGCCCAAGTCTGCGGGTTCGATCCCCGGCCCAGACACCGGATTTTCGGGATGCAGAAAATCCTCAGCGGCCATGTCGTATGATTATGCGGCATGTTAAAGATCCCTGGAGTGCCTTATTGGCTCTTGGCATTTCCGGCAAAATTAAATTCCTAGTGCACTTTAGCATCCAAATAGAGTCTCGGTGCTGCCATCTAGTGTGGCAGAAACTAGACTTCCAAATTAACATGACCAACGGTATCTCACCCATTGTGGTGGTCCTGAAAGAGTGGATACCACCTCTGGAGAACGCACTAGGTCTGCTTATCGGCAAGACCGATTGTGCAGCTCATTGGAAAAAAAAAAGATTGACATTCCAATCTTCAACTTCATTGATTTGATCACTATATTTATTTTCAACAGAAAAGAGAAATCCTGTTTTCTGAAGTTATTTCTTATGCTCCTATCTCCAATATGTCTGCATGCAGCGAACGCATACCGTATTTATTGCACCACGAACTGCAATATTTACGTTGTCTGCAGCTGATTTGCCGGTTTCCAATTTGGGAAAATAACGACGAATCAAAGTTTTCCTGTAGCTTACTTTTAAGTAACGGATTATACCAAAATTGAAAGACTATAGCTTACTAATACAGTGTGCTGAAAAGAAGAAGGAAGAAACGCTGTCTTAATATGAGCAAAAATTGGCAGATCTTGTGGATGGGCTGGTTTTTGAAACAGCAAGGTTTTTTCAACTTGCTAATGCTTGTAGTGTAACGGATACGACACCTTATTCAAAATTGCAGAAATAATGCCACCCTAGAAATAAAAAAAAGTGAAAAGGCTGTAAGGGGAAGAAAAACAAAGTATTGCATTGCATCCAGCAACATATTTCTTTTTATCTCAAACAAAGATTGTTTATTTGCCTCAATTTTTAACCCAAAACTTTAATTCTGAAAAAATAATCTGAATTTAAAAAATGGCTACTCTATAAAACATTTCGTCTCGTAGTTTAAATATTTATTATGAGACAACCCATAAAGGAATTATAATTATCATTATTTTCTTATATAATGAGCAAGGACCTGTGAAAGTCGTCGTGTAAATAAAAAAGACGCACAAAAGATGTGGTGCGTAAGTAATTGTGTTATTTAAAAACCAACTGTTCTATTTTATGAACTTGATCGTTTTAATAGTTCTACTTTTAGAGTTCCCGTGTTTCATTAAGTTTAGTTGTGTGCTTTTTTATTTAAATAGTATTAGTATTCAATTAGTATTAGTATTCAATTAGTATTAGTATTCAACTAGTATTGGTATTCAATTAGTATTAGTACTCAATTAATATTAGTATTGGATGCATAATGAATATGTTTCTTCTTCATAGCAGGTGTTAGTGCTTCAGATTTGGAAGATGTAGTTATTTGCCAATCAGAGCATGACTGACCAATGGAATTATACTTTGCATGGATGGAAATGTCTTACTACCAGTTTTTCTATTCTATGTCTGTGGATTAGGGAGTACTGTTTTGAAAAGTGATGTTAGAGCATATAAAGTTTTTAAAAAAATTGCAGGATAAAGTGCAAATAAAATAGCCCTATTATAAAGTCAAACAAGAAAGTGAAATTTAATGAACAAAACGAAAAAATGTTCGAAACAATTCTGAAAAAAACTCATGACATGTTTTCCTACTGATGTATTTAAAAAATTATTCCTGCCTAGAGAATATGTAGATTATCTCGTGTATATATATACAATCATTTTAAGCTTAACCAAAAGTGGAAACTATTAGTACATTTCCAAAAATGATATTTTATAATTTAGCTAACTTCTAAGTGGATACCATTCTACTCCTGTCTAAGATATGTAACGAAACGCAACTGAGAAAAATATTTAACACAGTCAATAAAAGAGAAAAAAAATCATGCAAATCGCAAATTTTCCGAAAATCAAACATCTTTAAAAGAGTATTAAAAAATTACTCAAAATTTTTTTTTGGTTGTTTTCAGTGTCTTTAGATTTTTTTTAGTAGTGAAATGATCAAATTTTGAGTAATTTGGATAAACATTTCGTGATTCTGTGCTTTAATGGCGGCTATATAATGTATATATATATATATATATATATATATATATATATATATATATATATATATATATATATATATATATATATATATATATATATATATATATATATATGGGTCATTCTCACAAAAACAGTCATTTTCATGTCCCCAGTATATTTTATGTTTGTTTTACAGCTTACGAAAAAAAAAAAATTCAGGGAAAGTGTCCTTCAGAATGCAAGCTAACAAAAGAATAAAAATAAAATTATTAATTTTTATTTTTTATTTATTTTAGGTAATTAAAATATACCAATATGTCATTCCCTCACTGGTCCCCACTGCTGATTTAAAAAAAGAAAAAAATTGTTTCTGAAATAATTTTTTTTTTCACAAATTCGTGTTTTTTATTTCAGAATACTGAAATATAGAATTCAGAAAATCAATTTTAAAATTAATTTCTGATAAAAATATTAACGCAGCACTATTTTAAACTTTGTCTCCAGTGTTTCGCGTCATTCCCTCACAACAATGTTCTTATCACCCACAATCTTCTTAGAATAAAAATATTTTAATAAAAACTTCAGAAGTTAACAACTGGCATCATAGAACAAAATTGCAGTATGTTTCCATCTTCAACTTAAAGAAGCTTTGCTGTGGAATAAATTTGAATGAATCAAACCAGGTAAAATTTTTTACATTTGTCATTCCCTCATGTCATTTTTTAGAGTAAAATAAAATACAACTTCATCGAGAAAGTGGATAATTATATGTTGCTTTCTTGTATGAATATAATTGTATGTGATTGACTTCAGAAATTAATTAGGCCTAACTGTTATTTTTAAATTTTATTGAATTCGTCATTCCCTCACTAGTGTATAAAGTGAGGGAATGATTCAAGATGTGTATATTATTAAATTTTTTTTTGTTCAATCGTGCCAGCCAATTTTATTTCCCAAACCTGTAAAAACTATTAAATATATAAGACTAAATTATAATAAATATTAGATATACTTAGTATGTTATCATTTTCAAACTTTAGGTAGATGTAACTTAGATAAAAACATGTATTAAAATAAAATATCATTCCCTCACTATTAGTGTCATTCCCTCACTTTTTAAATAGTGAAAATAATTAATTTACTTATTAATTAATTTGAAAAATAAATTAAAAAATTAACAAATTAATTTATTAAATTAATTTATTTATTTATTAGATTAATTAATTAATTATTAATTATTATAAATTAATTAATTATGAATTAATTATTTAAAAAATTAATTAATTTAAATATTAAGTATAATTTATAGGATATTCACTTTCTTTATAATGCCATTACATATTTCTATTAATATAAAAAGTTTCAGAGCTTTTTATTCACTTTACTTTTTTGGGATTTTATGAACTGAAAAATGACAGTTTTCGTGAGAATGACCCATATATATATATATATTCTGATAATGTCAATTAATATGTGAAAGATAAAAGTTCCTAGAGTGGTAATTTTCTAAAATTTCTCCCTCCCAGCCTCGTATTTTTCTCATGAATATTTATAATTTTAATTACAGTTTTGAAGCTATTGAATAATTTGAACAACCTTTTCATTGACCTTATTTGCTATAAAGTGAAATGTTTGTAATTCAAAAAGTTTATCTTAAATATGAGAATTGATGCTAATGTTACTTAAAATTTAGAAATCGGAACAAAAACATACTTTTTTGAAAAAAATAATAATTTTGCGACAAATTTAGATTTTTAACTTATTGGATTTAATAGTTAAGTAATAAGCAATGGTTTACAAGAAATCTTTGGTATCTTGAAATTGTGGAAGGATTCCATTAATAATTTTGGTTTGTCTGTGTCAAAGATATCTGCGTCATATTATATATATACATGCATGTTTTAAATAATGTATTTTGATGCGAAGTAAAAATCTACGTTCAATTTGCATTTTAAGCACCTAAATGTCGTTCATAATGGTATTAAAGGATGATTCCTAACATGCTAATTAGTTCATGCTAACTATGAATTAAGCTGCAGAATCAGACACAAAAAATAACTTTAACTGAATAAACTTACCTTTTCCGCAACGGATTTAAATTTTTAATTATCAAAACAGGGGGTTATTTTCAATCTGGAAAATATAATCCAGATAATTTAGTCAGAAGAGAGGTAGATAGTTTGGGTCCCTTCATGTTAATTTTAGATTTTGAGTACTTTACAATATTAAAAAAATATTTGCTGTAAGTCAAAAGAAAAAAATGCGCCTAATTATAAAAGTTTTTTTATTCAAAGGTAATTCTAAGTAAAAATGAGTTTTAGTAATTTTTTATCACATTTATTATTTTATTTGATAAGGATCATTTGATAAGGAAAAAAATATGAATTATTAAGGCATATTTGATCCGCTTTTTACAGTGCATGGTAACGGTTTAATGGAGGTTTTCACAGTTATAGTTCGTATTATTACACACATAGTAAAAAATGCGAAACTGAAAAGTAAATGTAATCGAATTAGTGGTTTTATGTCATGATCTAAGATATCATGACAAATTTTTTCACATGATTACCAGAAATACTAAATTTTATCGCATGTTATTTCATGTAAATATTATTTTATTGTTAATTTTATCAAAACCATTAAATAGTGCCGTTCGTTTTGATGTTTCCCATTGAGCAACAAACGTGGTAATTTTTTTCTATATTCTGCTTGGTTTTGACCAAAATTTTTTTCAGATTGCATCATTCACCAGAGTGAATGATGCAATCTGATTGCTTCATTCACAAAACAAAACACAAAACACTTGACAAAAACACACATAGAAAAACAAAAAAACAAGTAAGAATAGAATAAATTAACAATAGAATACAGTACCAATCCACAATAACTAAAAATATGTAAAGCAAATTGTTTAATATTTCCTTGAATTTTAAAATCGAACAATATTTTGGAAATCGATTCAAAGCCAGTTGTGGTGTGTTTAAAGATAGTTCTAATATAAGCAGTTGAAATAGATTTTTGTTGATTGATTGTAATTAAAAATGAGATTTACTTTTATTAAAAATTATTTTCAATTATTTTTAATGTTAGAAAATAGCAATTTCCAAGTTCAGATTTCATGCTTCAAATTCAAAAAAGTAAGATGAAACGTTTATTACCAATGAAATAAAAATGAAATTAAAACTAGTGCTTCATTTCCTAGATTGATTGTTCAAAACTCTTCTAGAATATTGGGTCATGTTGTGTTGTTAAAAAATTTGATTTCATTAACACTCGAAACAGGTTCTTATATACCTATAATGCAGCTGAAAATGATTGTGTGAGATTTACTTCAAGAAAAAATTGTTTTCTTTAATTCTTTTTGATGCTTGAAAATAAAAATTTTGAAGTTCAATTTCTGTTATACAAATTCAAAAAAGTAAGATTAAAAGTTCAAATTTATGACATTTTCTTATGATTCAAATTCAGTATTACTTTTATTAAAAACGAGAAAATCTTAGCAATGAAATTGAAACTGGTGCAATATTTCCCAAATTGATAGTTTAAAATTCTTCCGGGACGTCGACATTTCCTTTTGCTTGCTATAAAAGTGAGCTCATCTCTGGTTTCTTCTATGCATTCGTTTTGCAGGTAGACCGTAAAACCGGCTTTGATTTTTCAAAAATGTTGGGAAACTTTGGAAGATACATGTCCACATAAAAACTTTTACTTCAGCATTTTATTGATTTTCAACCGCATCTTTTCCGCCTTTTTTTCCTTTGTGAAAAAGGAAAAAAATAGTAAAAGGGTGCATCAAAGATATTGTTGGATCAAACACGCCTTAGGCTGTAAAATTCTTCATTTTCGTACGATGCATTAAATCAATTTTAACGACGTCGAATTTGATGAATATTAAAAGATCACTCAACTTCACCTTCACTGTTTAAAGAGTATTGAAAGATTGATGACGTAATTAATTTCAAATAACTTGACTCGTTCTTGTTTGATTTATTTTTTTCTAAAGTTAAATAAAAGAAATAACTAAAGAAAACTTTGAAGCTGAATAGTTTCTTGAAGAATAGCTTATATAGATCATTTACTAGATTTTCATAGCTCAAGCAATCCATGCCATCTTATAGAAAGCAATTAATTAATGAGCTCAAAACATAAACTATGAACTAAAGTTTTAATTTTTTAAAAATATACAGTGGAATGTAAATAGTTATAATTTCATTATTAATTAACAAAATGTTATAGCCTTTACCAATTGTGCAATGAATCATTCATAAGATTATCTGATGATCGGGAAAACTAAGAAACTGGTCCCACAATTTTTAAAACAACATTCGAAAACTCATTGATTTACCTTTTCCAATTATTTAAAAAAATATTTTTGCTAGAGAATCACTTTCAGGGATTTCTGTTCTCAGAATATTAAATTAGAAAGGCATAGCAGTGAGCCCTATTCTTTTAGAAATTATACAGACAGTGTTTGAGTTTCTCTTGGACACTGGTCAGCTTACTTATTTGGTATAATTCTAATAAAATTATTTTTAAGTTTATTTCTTTTCTGAATGTAAATATAAAATTACATCAAAATTAAAAATTTAGATACTCCAAACTTAAATGTGAATATCGTTAGTTTTTGTTTTGGTAAAATTATTTTGAATAAGTCTTTATTTTTTTCTGGTTATAATTTTTTAAATTATTCTTCAAAAAGAAAGTGTGATAATTTTTTTTTAAAATCACAACAAATTGAGAATGTTGAATATTTATTGAATAGTTTCAAACTCATTCTTAGTTCATAATTGAACAGATTATATCAGTTTTTTTTTTATTTTTAGTCAGCTTATATCGATGAATATATATATAATTTGTAATTAGACAACATTAATAAGTAAAACATTTAGAAACAAGTTTCGTTATATTTGTTATTACAGTTAATAAAGTAGTATTTATAGCCTTTATGCGTTAAAAAAATGTTTTAAAATTGTGTAAGTTTCAATTTCTTAGTTTCTTTAAATTTTAATGATAACTGAATTATAAAAAATTTAGATGGCACAAAATGAGCATATAGATTATTTTATCGATATTAATGATACTACATATTCAATTCTGCAAATGCCAAATTTTTATATTTCAGTTTATGGGAAATACGGTTTTATTTTTCATGACAAACGTAATCCAAAAAAATAGCTATTACATTAACTAAATATTTAAATGTACGAAACAATTAGCAAACAAAATACGAAATCTTAATTTATATTTTTTTTTACAATTTCTTTATAAATATTCTTTCTTATAAGTTTCGAAATAGACACAAATAATCTACAAAAATGCACAAGGGGAATTTGCGCGTATGCTTCATCAAAAAAAAAAAAAACATTAAAATGGAATAAACTTTGGTATAAATATTACAAATCTTTTGTAGTTCAAAAAAATTACGCAATCCCGTAGAAATTTCAAATATTAGCTCAAAGGAAAAGAGTAATATTCGAATAAACTCCCAAAAAAAAGTAATATTCAGGCATCATAAGTGGCATTGAAAGTTTTCGAAAATGATATGAAACGTCATTACAAAGCGTAAAAATTTGTTTGATGGAGTATTATACTCTTCTTTTCCTTTGTTCTAAATCTCTAACAGAGTTTCGACGAGTTTTCTTGATTAAAAGAGCCACAAAAACTTTTCTGACAGCAGCCATTGTTGTAAGAGGAGTTTAGTTGCAGATTCCCTGCTCGCTTTTTTTTCAAATTCCTTTTGTTCGAAACTGAGATTAATAATTAAAGTCCCAAAGCTCCTCTCAGTTTATCGGAGAAATATTCTTTTTCATATTTTTCTGAAGGAATAACTGCCGACATGTGATTAAGAAAGAGAATAACCAGAAGGAATATCAGAAGAGAAAGAATTAAGAATGCTCGTTTGACTTTTCCCCCGATTGAATACCATTCATAGTCGAAGAATACTTCAAAGGCTGCTTCGAATAATTACGCTTTCTTCCGCTTTTCAGAGTTTTCAGTGAATGTGGATAATTACGGAGGATGAACTATCTTGAAGAGAGGGGTAATTTGATTCCAAAACAATTTGGATTAAGCGAGAAAAATGCCATTGAATAAAATTCATATCAAAGTATGTAATAAGTTAAGTTCTTATTAGTATTTAGAGCCTTTAAAGTCAAAATAAAAAAATAGTTTTTATTACTAGAACCTTAGCAGCCAAATAAGCAACAATGAAATTAGGATTATTAAACAACGATGCATGCATAAACATAATTTTCGAAATGAATTGTTTCGTAAAAGTAGATTTCTTTCCCTATTTTGCATTCATAATCTCCGGATATATAATTCCAAAAGCATATCCAATTTTCTTTCAAAGGTTTTCTAAAAAAATTTTCCAGTGTTACTCTAATAATCGAAATAGAAGTTCAAATTCTTAAAACTATGCAGTGAGCTAAGAACTGCTGTTTTTAAAATATATTATCAAACTAATAATTACCAAATTATTTATAAATAATTGGAACATTTGCTTTGCAAGTTTGATGCAGAATGTCCAAAGAGCCACCTAAATTGCTGTAAAAATTTGAAACTAGCAAAAAGTAAATTCTCAAGCTTTTTATGCACTAGAATCAAGTGTTTATATATATAATTATATCTGATTAATTTTAGCTGGATTATTTAAGTACTATAACAAGTTCAATTTAGTTTATACTTAGAGATGTTTATTTAAATTTTAATTTCTCATTGTTTGCATTGTAAAATAAACTTTTGTTTGGGTATATTTTGAGATTTTCATAACGTACACTTCAAAAAAAAAAAAAAGATTCCGTTAATTTATCGTACCCTATGGTAATGACATTTCTGGTAAAAAAAAATCAATTTTGTTTGATTAAAACCAAAATATATTTTATTTAAACCATTCATTTAAAACTTTTCCATTTGCATGGTAGCGGCTTACCATAAATTCTAGTTTTCAAAATTATAGTTCTAGCTACTAGTTCTAGATACACATTTAATAGAAATAAAAAAAGTAATTTTAACCGAATAAATGGTTTTTAGGCCATGCACTAAGGTACCAGGAAAACATTTTTAAATTTTACCACATTTACCATCTTTTATCACATATTTTAAAAACAAAAATATTAATTTTTCAAAATTAATAATTATGGTTTTGTAGTTATTAATTTTGAAAGCGCTTAGCACATTGTCCCCATAGAAAGATATTGTGGCAGTGTTGGCCATATTTCTTATCAGTGTATCAATTAAATTAACATTTTCTTAAAAAATATTTTATTAAATAAAATACTATTTTTAATTATGATACAACATATCAAAACACAAGCGTGCAGTACCTGCAAAAACCATTGATACAAATTAAACTGAAAATAATTCTGTAATGTTTGGTATCTTTGAGCTCTATTTAATCAAAAAACAAGTTTATGGCACATGGTTTAATATTTAAATATTTTTTATTCGTTGTGTCAAATAAACTCATAAATCAATGTAAAAGTTGCAGGATATGCGGAATTTTTGTCAAAATTTGTGTCTTTTACTTTACCTGAAACCATGCTCTTATTTTTTGTATCTATGCTTTTAAAGCGTGTTGAGATTGAAAAACTAAATAATTTAAAATCGACGATAATTTAATTAAAAATAAATAAATTCTGTACTTAAAAGCAAAATTAACAGAGAAATGGCGCTAATTCGCTAAAGTGAAACGTAAAATATCACCCGTACTAATATTGACTGCAATGACAATTAATTATATTTGTAAAATTTAATGTATTTGGTGCAATTATTATTGGTTAATTATTTTTGGTAGGTACTAATTGCTGTATAAAAAATGATGTTTGTACTAAAAAGCTAAATTAATGAAAAAAGAGACTCATTGTTGAAATGAAACTGTCACTATCACTTTTTAAACGCTGTGCCAATGAGAGCATTTGCTCTGAATGTTTCGAACTACAACACATTAAATTTTCCGCCAAATTAACAGAGAATTAATTTCCATACGATTTGTACCGGTCTCTTTCCTTGCAAAAATACCTCATCGTTGCGTAAATCAATTTCATTAGGATTTTCATTTGAACGTACTGTGCGAGGGCAGAAAAACAAAACAAATAACGGACCACTTTGAATAACTTTTAATCTAATCATCGGATCTTCATGTTCTAGGACTCAATCTTAATGGCTCAAGAGGGTGACTTCAAATACTCACAAAAGCATACTTTCTCTGAATAAACATGCCTTTTTTTCGACGGATAAGGATTTCGGACTCCTGAAATTTAGGGGGCAGTAGCAATCTGGAAAATATGATCCCAGTATCGTCAGGAAAGACCTCCAAAGTGTAGTAAATTATAAAATTCATTTTTCCAAAGATAATCCCATGTGAAAAAAGAACTTTTAGTAAATTTTTAGTAAAATTTTGAATAGTAAGGTATTCAATTTTTGTATCTTTCAAAAGAATATAATTTTATATGTCGTAGTACAAAATTTGAGCAAATTTGGTGAAGTAGTTCCTGAGAAATTGTGTTTCAAAAAAGTCAAATATTTGAAACTCAATTTCTTTGAAACTATTCAACTAATTTCGCTCAAGTTTTGTATTCTGCCATGGAAAATTATGTACTTTAAATGATGTAAAAAATTTTATACCTTGTAATTGAATATTTTTCGGTGGTTATTTAAAAAATAATAATAATAAAATAATAAATATTCACTAAAATTTATAATTTGCATAGAGTTATCTTTGGATAAGCGAATTTTATAACTGCATGAAAAATGTTTCAATTTGCTCAAAAAGTTCTAGAGATATGGCGAAATACGTAAAAAGTAAAACTAACATTAAGGGGGTTTTGTATCGCTCTCCTGACCAAATTATGGAAACCATATTTCCCAAACTGAGGCTACCTCTCATAATTTGTGGATCAAAAATCTAAATCCGTCGTAAAAAGGTATGTTTACTCAGAGAAAGTACGCTTTTGTCTCTGATTTCGTAACTTAAAACATCGCATGCACTTATTAATTTGCATATTTCAGAATACCCCCTTAAGCCATTAAGATTGAGTCCTAGAACGTGAAGATCCGATCGATAGATCCAAAGTTAATCAGTGTGGTCAGTTTTTTAGCACACTATACAATAGACTTCTAAATATAATCTCCAGATAAATAATAAACTCCTAGATATAAACTCCAAAATATTTAATTTTTTAAAACATAAAAATAATGCATTAAATATAACCTGAACCATCACCTGCAATGTGTTTGACGATTGACAATGCATTTCAAATTGACGGTGATCTAAAATTTCTGCTTCCGAGAGATCAACAAATACATTTTTTAATTAATTATAATGAGTTTTTTATAAATTACATTTATTTACGCCAGTAAAAATGTTTTAAATATTTGTATTTTAACCAACAGAGAGAGCAACGTGCTCAGATCAGAAAACTAACAATATGTGTTTTTTTTTTTTACTTTTATACGATGCAAATTACGTATACAACAAAAGAACACCAATAAAATGGAGAGAAAAAATTAAAACTGTTTAATTTCTTTTAAATTAAATCCGAAGGGATTATTTTTATATTTTTAAAGAATGTAACATTCATCGAAAATTATTTGCAGAGAATTTCGTATTTCTGCATTAACAGAAAAAAAGTATTCAAATACTAAAAATTATGGTTTGGGAACATTTTCAACGCTTTTAGAAAAAAATGGTTCAACGTTTAACAGTAATATCAGTACCTTAAACCGTATTAGGGTGCAAAGTGAATGAAACCTTATATATGGTGGTGAATTAAATCACTTTCTTAATTGAATTGGATTATGGAAACACGCAATAAAGATTAAGGACCATAATAAAATTCATAAATTTAGAGCTATATTATGGTTGCGGCAAATTTATATGATATTGGTTCAACTCACTCAAATATCCCTAACAATACACCTTAATACTTCCAACAATATGTTTTTTCCTAATATGTTTTCTCAGACTCTTTACTATTAGGCAATTCTTACTGTACAGTATTTAAGTTGTACTATTTAATACAATATTTTCCTTTATACCGAAGAAACAAACAGTTTGCATAGTTCGCACTAGTAAAATTAGGAAAACAAGCTAAAATACTTTAACAGATTTCTTATCCTTCTTACTTCATTGAAGAAGATATAAATACGCTAAAATTTAAAATTACTTATACATAAAAATATCTTATCTGAGAAAAAAATTTATAGTCAAAGTCAGAATATGGTAAAAATCTTGGTTAAAATCAAACCCCAAAATAGCTCGGTAATTTTTACCAAACAATACCGAAGTGCTTTGGTAATAATTTTAGTAACTGTAAAATATTACTTTATAATATGTGATAAAGTTTGGTAGTTTCATCATGCTACCTTAGATCATGGCATACCAACCATTTAATCGGTTAAATTTGCTTCTTAATTTTGTATTCTTTACTAAATGCGTGGTAATAAAAGCTATAGTTTTGAAAACCACTCTTTTCAATAAACCGTTACGACATGAACGGAAAAATAACCAAATGAATGATTGAAATAACATATATTTTCATTTAATTTCCTAGAATTATGATTTTTATACCAAAAATGTCGTTACCATACAGTACGGTAATTTCCCCACGCTTTCGTCAAGCTTTTTCTGCTTTCTATACTTATTTATTTTGCTATTTTCGCATTTAACATCAATGGAAAAAGGTAAGGAAAACTGTATTGTATTTCAATTTGATATAATGTATTTATAAATGATTGAATAATTAGAAAAGAAATGTTTTAAATTTAAATTTCTGTTAAATTATTCGGATCTATATTTATTTAAAATTATTTTTTGCTATTTTAAAAAGAGTATTTGCATTTTAAAGGGCATAATAAGAATATTTATTCAGTAATTAAAATATTTTAAGTTACTTTTATTTTTTAAAAACCCGAGCTCTGTAACTGAAACAAAAGTAGGTCTACCGTAGAAGGACAAAATATTTGCAAAATGATAGTAAATATTTGTCATTAAAAAATATCACATCACTCAGTGAACTCCTGCAAAAGTTACAACTGGACGTTTTTTTAAAGGATTCAAATAATTAAATTTCTGTGTATTGACACTACACTCAAATTATATCTCTCAGAAAATTAGTAGTTTTTTCGAAAATTACTCCACTGAATATTTTCAGACTGCATAAGTAAAACAAGATTAAAATAGGCGCAACCATTCAGGCGTTTTTAGAGTAAATATACCCTTGCCGAAGCTTTCACTTTTATATATTTAGATACTGCAAAAGAAAAGAAAAATTATACGTGGTATTAATTCTTTTCTAAAAATTTAAAATTTACTATTTTTCTGTATCGTGATCATTCACCTATAAAGTTATATTATTTAACAAAAATTATTATTTTGATGTGGCTGCATCGCCATTGCTCCGAACCTTTTTTTATTTGAACTAGTTTATTTCAGTTTTGTTATTTATCGTTCGCAAGAAAAAATTTGTTCAGTTATTTCAGTTTTAATTCTTTTAACCGCGGTGGCATTTCCACTTTTAAATTGATATTCCACTTTTAAATTGATTTCTAGCCTGATTATGCCACAGCATTAGAAGAAAAAAAATAATAAAATTAAAATATCTGAACTAATTTTTCCTTGCGAAGGATAAACAACAAAGCTGAATTAAACCAGTTAAAATTAAAAAATAAACGATTCTGCGCAATTGTGATGCAGCAACATCACAGTTGTATCACACCTATTATAAGTATTTTGCAAAAAAAAAATTAATAATAATAAATTTAAAACATTCACGAAAAATAGAAAACATGAAATTTACAATTAGCAAAGTCAATGTCCTGATGGTATCATCTGATAAAAACAAATTCCTCTATTTCAATTTTAAGTTGAAATAAATTTTATCTTTTTGACAAAGCGTTCAATAAAAAAATTTTAAAAAAGCCCGCCAATGAAATTAATCATTCATTTTCAAATAAAAGTGGTATTTGGCGAAGGATAAAGTAGATACCTAAATACCATGGCTCCCAGTTTATCCTCTTATTTCGTTTACTGATCGATAACTCATTTAATAAACTGTGTCAAAAGTGGACCCTTACTCCACTTATTCTTCTTTTTAAAGATCTATGTCGTAACTCCTCTCTGAGCATGCGCGATCCTTAACTTCTGGAGACCCATGCTCACTATGGATAGTCGCGAATCGATGGCGATTTTACTCAAAGCTAGAGAATGAGGATTGGCGGAAGATTATATTGTCGCATTGTCTAGTGAAACTAAAAACTACTCATACAAACGGTAAATTTAAAATTAAAATGGAGAAATCAGTTATTTTTGTTTTTATTTGAATCTAAAAGTTCTCAAAACCATTTTTTAAAAAAATGATACTATTGAATAAAAATATATTTAAATTATTTTTATCTCATTGTTCGTAATGTTAACATTTATTTGTGATCCCTCAAAATATGTTGATTATTATACTTTTTTAACTATCGATTGTTTTAACATTATTTCAATACGAAATTATAGATTACTATTAATACTTTTTTCCTACAGGCTCTTAAAAATTAAACAAAATATTGTGAGCACAATATGGAACTATACTTCTCTATAAGTGTTGTAGATGCATTTCATATATTTACCTAATCACGGAAATAGCATACTTTCTATAAAGTTACTGAATTTAAAATTAAAATTAAAACATAATTATTTATTTTAAAAAATGAATAGAAACTACGAAAAAAATTTTAAAAATCTATTTATCGTGAAAAAAAGAACTGTAGAAATGTATAAATCATTATTCCATTTATATTCTAAAATGTTATCTTTTAAATATCAGTCTATTAATAGCTTAGTAGTTAGAAACTATGATTATGCTTCACATAGTTGAACTTGCTTTAAAATAAATTAGTGTACACAAATAACAGTATAAAAATCATGAAAATATGCATATATCATATCGCATGTTTGTCT
Source organism: Parasteatoda tepidariorum (assembly GCF_982258835.1). Taxonomy (NCBI): domain Eukaryota; kingdom Metazoa; phylum Arthropoda; class Arachnida; order Araneae; family Theridiidae; genus Parasteatoda; species Parasteatoda tepidariorum. The sequence continues at coordinate 69,873,854 of NC_141761.1, read as the reverse complement.
TTTTTTTCGCTGCGAGTGTGGGGCTAAAATATAAACTATTAAAAAAAGAAGCAAAGAATATAAATTTTACTCTCATGCAATTTGAATTTTTCATTCGAAATATCGTTTCGAATGAGCATTCTCTTCATTCGAAAATCGAAATATTATGCATACAACTATTTCGATTACTTCAGGTAGAAAAGGTATTCTTCGGAAACGTGTTTCATAATTTAGGGTTCGAAGCAGACAGTTTAGTTTTATCTTAAGTTTTCAAATCGAGAGACATATAGTAGAGTTTAAAAAATATTATTTAAAAATTCAATTACTTTTATATTGTTATTTATTTTTTATATTATTATATTATCATTATTATTTTTAATATTATTTAAAAATTCAATTCATATTTGTAGTTCCGAGGACGGTACCTGGCATAGTGAAACACCAACAATACTTAGTGTAAAGTAGCTACCCACATTAATGGTATTCGTTACCACAATTATTCATAATTAGGGTTAGATAAATAAACATAAGATACACATAGGCTATTTAGTTATAATTATATTTAATGTTATTAAAAATCTAACATTATGGCGGCGTTAAAACACTCAGTATGAATTTTAAAAAATTCATGAAATACGCTTTAAAAAGTAGAGTTAGATTACATGTGTGATATTTAACCTATTAAAACTTTAAAGTTAATTTTCTTTTAACTATTCATCACATTTTTGTATTATTAACCACCAATACTCCAAGTTCTATTTAATTATTTAAATACCTGCAATCTAGTGTGAGAAAGCTTAAAAAGATGAAAGAAAAAAACTAAGTACTAAGCATTAGTTTAAAAACATCTACTACTTTTTTTAACTCCCCAACCACCGTATTTTTCTCATTCATCTTTGTGGGGTTTTTTTCTCAGTACATCACACAAAAAGCTTTTATTTTACAGAAAATCTCCAGTCTGAGAAAAAAAAGTAAGACTAAAGTGCTTTGGTAATGATTTTAGTAAAATTAGCAATGGTTTTATAGTATGTGATGAAATTTGGTGATTGTGGTAAAATTTAGTAATTTTGTCGGGAATCCTTAGAACACTGCTCCTCAAACTTTTTTGCGAGGACCGGTCAACATTTAATGATTTTACCGCAGCCCTCTAAGGAGGGAGGAGGACATTGATTGTTTATATCTTAGATTATTTTGATTTAATAATTCAGTTATAATTGTATTTAAACCTGCCTTCAAAATAATTATTAGTGCAGTATTAGTGCAGCTTTAGGTGAAGTCTCTCAACTAATGCTTAACCTCTTGTCCATGGAATGACATACAAACCCGAGAAAAATACATCACATAAAATAAATTGGAAATAAATGTTCCTTGGGAGGCCCAGTACCATTTTATAGATGGAGCGATACCAGTCCATGGCCCGAGTGTTGGAAACTACTGCCTTAGAGCATGTCATAAAAACCAACTAAGCGGTTAAATTTACTTTTTAATTTTGTATTTGCTACTAAATGCGTGGTAAAGCGAATTATAATTTTGAATACCAAACGTTCCGGATAGCTTTTACCGTGGGAAAGAAAAATTACCAAATAGTTCAATTACCATACATTTTAGTTTTATTAATTAGAATTGTGGTAGTTTTTTTTATCAGAAATGTCATTGACACTCAGTACCGTAATTTTATCAGAATTTTTTTTTCGTGCACCCTATTAGAATTGTAATTTAAATGCGCTTGTATCATACGTCAGACTGATTTAAAAACTATGCAATTTCGTTCTTACAAAAATTAAAGTGAGTATCTGTCATTTGCAGGAGATGCGATCTGTTTATTATTTTATTTTATAGGCATTCACCACAGATACCACGAAATTCTTTCAAAATACTAGCAGACAGCAGACATGCAAAAAAAAATTACATTTTAGGAAAGCTTAGAGGAAATGAAAAGTCTTTGTTGGCGAGAAATAAGCAAAGAAAAGCCTTTGTCAACTACGTATTGAATTTTTAGAAATAAATTTCTCAGTAAAATATTTTATATTGCTGCTACGTCTGTGAAGATAATTTGCATAAAATTTTATCTTGAACTGCTACATAACGCGTCTTAAAGGTGGAATAATGACAATCCTTTGTTGTATAACAGATATTTTGCAATACAAAGCAATAAATAATCATTTATAGAGAAATTATAATTACTTTAGAATTTCGATACCATAAATTATTAAGTATTACAAAACTATAAATTACAGTTTGCTAAGTAACATAAATTTTAAGTAAAAAATAACCTGATTACATGGAATCATGATTGCTCAAAAAGTAAAGATATCTCATCGATTTCAATTTTAACAGAAAATAAATTTAAAGAGTCTATAGGTAATCTTATTATATAAGTGTAAATGGGTATTTATCTGTTAGATGAGTGTAATCAAAAAGTCACAAAATAATTTCAACCTGCGTTAAATTGAAATATAACAAATCAATAACTCAACTACAATAAAGACTAAGCAAAGCACGTTTATACAAGTTCATTTCATTAAAACAAAGATTATCTGTATTCGGAATCATTCGATATGATGCTTCCTGCTTAAACTGTGATTGTTTTTTTAAAAATTTGCACACAATCAATCAATTTTCTCCGGTACTAATCCATTTCGAGGGAGATGGCGTCAAAACCTATTACCACAGAACTTACGGTAGTATCCATTAGTACTCCAATATTAGTTTATTTGTTACTTAATAAAACTTAATAAAATTGCAGCAATTACCATATTACCAGTAGTACCTGCTACCAAATTAAATAAATATTATTGCCGTCAATAATATTATCGCGAACTTTTACGGATCCCCGACATGAATAGGCACCTTTTTTCCAAGACTTTTGATTCTTTTTGTATGTAAATTATCTGTGCCTGTATTAGTTTATTTCGTATCTAATAAAATACCACCAGTCTATTAGAAAAATTAAGCATCATTGGCTGACAATGAAAGTACAGTATTTCTTTAAGGACAATAAACGTACAGTATTTTTTTAAAGATCCCCTAAGCGTACCTTTACTCAATTTATTTTTTTAAATAAATTATTCAATTGCATTATCATTTCAATTACTGTTCATTTTTAATTACTTTACAGTAACACGTTTAAAAAGCAAACTTGGGTACTTTTAACTGGAGAAGAAGATGATCATCGATACACAGACACGTGATATATGACCTCATCCCCAGATCACTGTTTACAAATAAAACAGCGAGCTAAAGTCCAGCTAAGTTTTTCCACATAAGTTAAAAGGCCAATTGACGAGAAGTTAATTCATAACAGCGTCGCATGGAACAGTGAAATCATTAAATTATAATTATTTCTTCTCTTACTTAACTTAGATTTATTATTTGTGTATGTATTTTATTGTTACAGTTTTATTTTTGTTTTGTGTAACTGGCAACTATGAAGCATAATTAGTTTATGTTCTTCATGTCTTCTTGTCTGTCTAGTGTTAAGTAAGAAATAAATATAGAATGTGTTAGTTAAGAGAATTGGTACTTGATAGGCTTGACTTACTCGATATAGAATGGAAAGAACGGTTGCAAACAAATGCCACGTCTTAACAACTAATTAGTATCGAAATACCCACACAACGTCACTTGCAGGTATCCCATTGGATATCTGCAAATGATATCAGAAGTCGGTAAATCATGGCAGTTGCGAATGCCACGATTCAGTAGCCAATCAGGAACGACAGACGAAAGTGACGTCATTAGCAAGTATTCAATTGAATCCAATCAAAAATTTGATTCAGCGTGATAACAAACCACGCTTTAATAGCTGTAAGGTTAAGAGGACGCTATACTGCGAGATAAACTTCTCATCGAAAATTCTATTTCACCTCCATAACTAACTAAAAATTTTAAAGCATCGACATTTTTTTCGATAATTTAAATTTCTTATAAAGGTGAAAGGGATTTTAAATTACTCATAGGGTGTGATGAGAACTTTCTCCCGGGTTATCCTCTTAACATGACAAGCACAAGAATATGATTAGACATAGGCATGTGATATCAGCGGTATTCTTCTTCTAAATTTGCAAACACACAATTCTATTTATAACCTAAATGAACACTTAAGATTGATTCAATTACATAGCCTCAAAATGTGGGTATTGGGTCCGTGCAAGCAACGTCACTCATGGGTATCGAACTTGATTGGCTGCTGAATAGCGTCATTTGTGTATGCTACGATGCAGCAGCCATTAAGGATTGACACCTACCCGTGACCACGCTTGCAAGTAACCAAATAAATCTTATCAAAAGGTTTATTACGTTTGATAATAAATACATTGCTGCAACGCTGCAATATATACATCTTGTATACAGTGCTGCACGTATACTTTGCGACAATAGCTGCGACATTCCAACTTGTTCATACACAAGCAGCTGAGTTCAGCGGTTTTCCTCTGGAATTGCAAGTATATAGCAGCGTTGATCTGTTACAAAATGCGTCTTTAAAGAAACAGAAATAACGAAGATAATATTTTTTCCACCTAAAGATTTCAATATTTCACAATTTACATTGAAGTGTTTTTATTTAAATAATAATGATCCTTTATATACACTTAAGGCAACTGTTTACTTAATAAACTACTGTAATTAATACTAAACCTACTGTTTAGTTTATCGTAAAAAACTATAAACTGATTAAGAATTCTTACGATCGTTGTTTATCACGATAAACTGATCGTCAGTTTATCGCCTTAGAAAAATCAGCTTAACGTTGAATTGTAATATGTTGCATTTTTTTCAGCGACCTTAATAAAGTTTTAAATTTAAATATACATTAGTTAAAGTTAAATCATAGTATCGTGTAATCAAATTCAAGAAGCACGATAATAAGGTTCTACGTAAGATTATGCGTTACATCAAATGTTAACGATATTATGGATTTTAACACGCTATTGAATTTTTCTCATTTAGGCTGTATTCATTACTATCAAATACATTTCCCCCTTACATCTTTATAACTATTGATAGTTTTTATTCTATTATAAAAAGTAGTGCTCCTATTGCACTTCTTTGCATGTAATATAATCCATTGTTTGTTTTGAAGCCTTTGATTTTGTGTTCCTGTTATTGACTCGCATCCACAGAAATGCAATATTTTAGATTAATTTTAAATAGCAATTTAACCTGTCTTTGTCAATTTTAGGTTAGTACTATTCTAATGCTTTTGTTAAATATATTAGTTAAGTATATTAGTTAAAATATTAGCAAACACTTCTGAAAGAACGTAAATTTTATTACTACCGTTAAAATAGAATTTTTAATTATACGGTATTTAATTTTACTTATAATATTTTTTTTAAAGATTTATAAATGGATTTATGTTTGGTTTAATTATTCACTGATTGAGAGCAGATTTTGTATTTTGTCTTAATTTAAAACTATCAAATGATTTTACAACATAATATAGAAATTAGACTTTAGAACACTATACATATTTTCCTTTGAAAGCAGACAATTCTTTATACATTTGTCTAAGAAAGTGCATTACAAAATGCAAATATTTAAGTAGAAAAGTTTTAAGTTTCAAAGTAAACTGCAATTATAAATTATGCTGAAAGTATATTTTCTTCTAAAAGCCTTCTTAAATGTACTTAACTATTATTCAAAACATCATAGTTATGCACTTGAATTTAAATTATAACTGCATAAGAGTAAAAACGAAGATGAGAGCCATATGATGGAGTTTTAAAATAATTATCTTCATACTTTTAAATTTACATAAATAATAGTTTTAATACAGTGTATAGAAACATATTAAAGTACGATGGAAATTATTTTTGAATTATTTTCTTAACAACTGAAAATCATTTGTTTAATAAAAAAAGCCATTTTAAGATATTTTAATAAAATAGAACAATTAAACATGATTTAAGGAATTGAAAAATTTTTTCTACGCTAACACAGTTTACAAAAAAGTGTTTATTGTGATATGAAATAAGTTGTAATAGAAAAGTAATTATGTAACAGAATTCTTTGAAATTTTGTATAATGTTCGCGACGTTTTGAATTAAAAGCAGACTTTGAATTAAGTCTATGTTTGAATTTGTCATATATTTCAAGCTTTAAGTTATAATATTTCAAGCTTTAACTATGAGTATTTTAATCCTTAAGTGAGAATATTTTGAATTCTTTTTTAAAAAAATGGAAATTAACAATGTATTTAGTTCTAATTCATTGATTTTTTTTAAAGATTTTTGTCCAAAACACAGGTAATCACATTCTTGATCTAGCAATTTTTTTTTTGAAAATTATGCATTACAATTTCTTACAGCTGTTAGCCTGACATGAAAATTTTTTAGTTTTAAGATCAAATTTGCCTTTCATTTGAAAAAATTTTATAAATTTTCAAATTTTAATTTCAATTTATAATTTCATGAACCTGCTTACCAAACATAAAATAAAAATTTTAATTGACTCTTTTTTTAAGAAAAAATTTAATTAAAACGAGTCGGATACCTTAAATATACGATTTAAGAAGGAAATGAAACGAATTAATGTTATTATTTAATCATCATTTTTAATCAACTATTTTAAATGCTTACACTTTTAACAATCCAGCAGCTCTGAGGTTTGAGCATTTTTCTTTGCGTGCGATGAAATTGAATAATAGTAACTCAAAAAAAAAAAAAAAAAAAACGATTTTATAAAGCATTAATATATAAAATGTCTGAAACAAATGCAAAGCCCTAGAAGATAATCGAATCATTTTTTTTTTTCAGAATCAAAAGAAATGATTTTCCTTACACAATTACAGATAGGAAGAACAATGATGTAGATTCTGGACGAAGGCAAAGAAAATGTAGTTCATCATAAATCTATGTCATAACCAGGAATCACATATTCGTTGGTTAAGAGATTATTTGATGTAGATTAATGTTTGATTTCCCTTGGAGCCTGATATCTTATCTATGGAAATCTATCGATCATCTCGACTGCTAGTCGTTCGGCCAAATAAGATTATCGCGATATGTTCAACATTTAACTGCGAGCAATTCGTCTTCGCTCTCCATTTATGATTATCAGTGATGTGTATTACTTACAAATATTGCACGATTAATCCTTTTTGGTAAGACGTGATAACATTGTAGTAATTTAGTCATTTTAATTAATAATACCTATGAATTTCGTATTCGGATCTTAATAATTCTTTTAGAGGATCTTTTCATCCTTGTAACTTTTTGGAAGGGGATGAACGGTTTCTTTTCTTGCTGATTTGGGTTTAAACTAGCTTATATTAACTTGAAACATTTATTTTTTTCCCATTTCATTTCTAAATCCCTTACTTTATAATTATTTTTTCCGCTCTTTTTTTTTGTAAGTAATAAAAAAAATTCCATTTTTGGTTGGGACAAATACTCTAATTATGTGATTTTTTTTCATAAAAGATATTATGCCACATATTCGGAAGAAAGTACAAATACACAAAAAGACAGATCATAAAACTACGCGGGAAAACAGTATTTAAACTAAAATTTCTCAAAGAAAATGTCTAGAAAAAAGTTATTTGATACTAAAATGATAAAGAATTACTATAAAGATGGTTACGTAAAGTAAATGAAGATTTCAATTAAACTATCATTGAATGTTAAATTGAATGCTTGTTAAATATGAAATAGTCTTTCTTAAACAAAAAGAAATTAACTAGAGAATCATATTAGATGTTAAAAGATTTGAAAAATAATAATTAGTCTCCATTAACTATTGTTTATGTGCAAAGTAAACTATTTCAATACTTCCAATATTATTATACTTAAATAAGTTAAAATTTGGACTATTAGCTTATAAAAAGTATTGCAAAGTACACTAAAAATTATCTAAATAAATTCATTTAAAAAAAAAATATAGGCTAAATTAGAAAATTGCAGATTCTTGAATATCTCACACCTAATATTTGTTTTTATAACAAAAATTACATTGCAAAAATAGCATAACTCACATAGCTACAAAAATCTTACCTCTGAATGAGGCTTTGAAATATTTGAACATTTAATTTTTAAAATAATTTTTTCACCATGTTTATATTTTTAAAAAATGCGTTTTTTTCAAGCAATGGGTTCGCGTCAGATTTGTTTTACTTCTTTGCAATTAATTATTCTAATTTTCATTAAACGCATGAGACTATAAATAAGAAATTTATAATAAGTACTTAAAATTATTCCTTTTGAATGATTTTCATAAATTTTATAAAATGACGTACTCAAATTTGTAAAGCATACACTCATAGTCATCAGTCTGTTGCTTTAAGAAAATTTAGCTTAGTTGACGAGTTAAGCATTTTTTTTCAAGATCATACTTAAAATACTACTCATGGACAATAATACACATACGTATGCAGGCTTGCGTGTTCCTTACAAAGTTTGGATTTTTTTTTAGATCGAAGAACAGAATAGCACTACATAGAGAAGATATATGCAGGGATATATGCAGGAATATATGCTGAACTTGCACGCACTGCCTTCACGATAAATGCATTTTTATACTGCCCTTTTCTAACTGACTTCAATCTGACAAAGAATTATAATGAATCGCACTTTGTAATAAGCACACAGGCCTACAAGCATGTGTAACAATAAATAAGTATATAAATAAATATCTGAAATATTAAATTTATTATTTTTGTTTAAAAAATTAATTAGTTAAAAATGTTATTATTTTATTCACTGGGGCCTCCTGGGGCTTGCCGCCTTTCATACAAATGCATTTTTAAATGGAGGTGACAACGGTTTCGAATTAAATCGTCACTCTAAGTGTGAACAATAAATAAATGAATTTTGTATGAATACAGGGTGATTCTAAAAAGATGGGCAAAATTTTAGGAAGTGATAGCACACACCCAAGCAAACAATTTTTATCAAAGAATGCATGGTCGAAAACAAAGCGCAAAGCCTCTAGAGGGCGTCAAAATTTAATTTCTTATATGAGGCAAAAATACACAAAGAACGATGAAGTTAAGTTATAAAAGCAAATTTAATGACATGTGATTACAATAAGTGTTCAACACAGTGGCCGGCAGCGGCTATGCATGAAGTACAACGGCAAAGAAAAGATAGGGCATATCACGAACTTTCCCTGCAGCGGCCGAAAGCTTGGCGACAAGTAACGCAGCGCAGTAACTCGCAACAGGAATTGAGCCTTCACGTTTGCATCAAACAACTTTCCAAATGCACCAGCACCTTTGCGTTTTGTTTTCGACCATGCATTCTTTGATAAAAATCGTTTGCTTGGGTGTGTACTATCACTTCCTAAAATTTTGCTCATCTTTTTAGAATCACCATTTAATTCTATTAAGCTATTATAAGCTATTATTTTAGATGTTACAAATATATATATATATATATATATATATATATATATATATATATATATGTGTGTGTGTGTGTGTGTGTGTGTGTGTGTGTGTGTGTGTGTGTGTGTGTGTGTGTGTGTGTGTGTGTGTGTGTGTGTGTGTGTGTGTGTGTGTGTGTGTGTGTGTGTGTGTGTGTGTGTGTGTGTGCGTGCGTGTCAGGCAGTGAACCTATCGTTAAAATACGGTTGCGAAGAGATTTAGGGCGTACGGTATTTATCCTCGTTAAACTGTTCTGATGTAAAGTACTCGACTTCGCGCAGGTTGTCGGGCTACCGAAGCGGGCTTCCATCCATTTCCTCTGCAGAGGATCAAAATTATGATAACGTATCTTCAGGTCATCCTCAGGTAAATACAAAGAAACCCACATATGTATTTGAAATAATAATTAAATCCCAATAATCCCCTTAAAGTAGGGTAAAACAGACATCATAGCTTTGATATATCAGTGATTTGCATCTTTAAAATTAAGCATGTACGCATCATTCATGTCCATTTTCTTTATTGTTATAACTAGGAAATATATTAGGAAAATATATAATGAACTGTCATAGAACTTGTTGTTAATATGCAAATAAAATCTCATTTTTCCTCTCCTTCTCGAATAAGTTGCGCGAGTTGCGTGATGTAATACAACGACTTCCCGATAGGGGAAATAGATATATATTTGTTGAAGAAGCTGACTAGTTGTTGGTTGATTCAGATGTGTAGCACTGTGTGTGCGAACTATTGTTTCCTCATATTATGTTTTAATAAATACTTTATTTGCCGGCATTAGCCTCTGTGTTATTCAACCAAACAACAGAACTCTTATCAACCATTTAAATAAACCATAAATTAAAAACAATTTACTATTGTTCTATTTAGAAATAGGCATAGTCATCAATTGGTTGAAATTTCCAAATAAATAGTATCATAAATGATAGTTATGAAGGGCATTTTGATGATTTTAGCATTATACTTTTGAGCATGGCATAAAAACATTTATTTGGTTGAATTTAATTTTAAGATTTGTATTTGTTGCTTAATGCATTGTAATAAGAAATATAATTTTTAAAATTAGAATTTCACGTAAACAATAACAACTGTGAACGGTTAAACTACTATAGACACGGTTTACATATGTTTTGATTTAATTCTTCGAATTGTGATTCCTTGACCGGAATTGTTTTTTCCTTATAAGTATTGTGATTTCACCTGAATTTTTTTCTCCCTTCAGTACCAGAATACTTCACATTCATAGGTCTTAACACACAACCTTTACTTTCTTTATTGATTTATTGTATATTCTGGCGTTGCTTTGTGCTATGAGATTTATCACAATATGTGTTCAACGCACTAAAAGGAAGATTATGTACACATATAGTATATTTTAAAATGCGATATTAAGAATCTAACACATTTTCGTATGGCTTAATAAATAGCTACAAATCTATTTTATCACTTCTTGTTAATAACTATCTATATGGACCAAATATTTATGTATAATATCAATTTTTTGGAGATGTAAAGCGAGAATTGGTGGTCAGATAGAGTTTTAAACTAGACAGTAATTAAAGCCGATTGTTCAAGCGTATTTAAAGACAATGGGGGAAAACGGCTTACGTCCATAAAAGCTGATTCAGAGAAAACATAAATTTTGCACTCTGGATGAATGGGTTTTTCTACAGTATGACCCCTTTTCACTGTCTAATAACTCTCGGAATAAATTAATTTTTCACGTTATCGATTAATCAAAACTTAATAATTTTCAAATTGCGATAGATGGTGATCCCGTTGTCATTCTTGTGAGAAATGGACATAATCCGTTCCCCCCCCCTCCTGATCTTCATCTGTTCTAAATTTGGTCTGGAATGGTTCAGAATTGCAGATTTTCTAATAGTGGGTGCATACACATACATATAATCATTTTGTCGTAATTGTATTGAAAAATAAAAAAGGAATTATGACTATTTTATAATTGAAATTAGTCAGTTTTATTTATCGATAAAAAATTACAAACATTTCTAAACAGCAATTCCACTTATCAGAGCTAGCAAATTCATTTTTTCATTTCGTAACTTACAGTTACGTGTGAAATTTCCTTATTTATTAAGTAACTAAGTGATTTTTGGAATACTTTGTTTTCCATTTAATTTATTAAAATGAGTACAATTGAATCTCGTGATCAAATTTTTATTTAAAAATTGTAAGTTTTTCATACCTTTATGAATATTTTATAAATATTTATGAAATTTATGTTGCTTTGTTAGCTCACAGATTCCTTCAATATTGACTTCAATATTACGTTAAGCCCCTATATATATGTTTTTATAATCTTATAGAAAAGGTCACTTGCGAAACTATTTGTATAAAAATTTATTCAAGCTGCAAATAATGCTACAAACGTTAGAAATATATCTTCCATGAAGAGATTTTTTTTATTTTTATATAATACATCCGGCAGAAAATGGATATCGGTAAGTTCTCAAGAGGATTCGACATGCTTTAAAAGCGAGGATACGTCAAGAAAGTAGTATTATTTTCATGAAAAACATTTTACTTCTTTCAATGTTTATTTTTCTTACACTATGATTTATATATTTCTCGCAATGCATATTTGATTTCTTTTACATTAAGTTTGTTTTGTTTTAGTAAATAGTAAAAAGAGTTATCGCTTAAATAAAATATTGTTTGATTTTTCTTGAGTGAAAAGCATTATTTATTTTATTGCAACGTTTATGGTAATAAAATACTTTTAAAAAAAAGACAAACCTGCTTTCTCAATATTGTCAATACAATTTCTCAATACAATTAAAATTATTAACTACTTTTCTTTCTTGAATAAATAATTATAAGAAACTGAAGTGGTCAGTGCCACCTTGGCTAAATCGGACAAACTAGACGCGTTTTGAAATTTAAATTCAAGGAATGCTATATATAAATCAATTATTAAGAATACGAGAAATCATCAATTCCTGCGCATTGTTGAAATCTTAGGCATAAATTCAATATCGAAAATGCCGAAAATTTTTCCTTCCCAGTCACATCAGCTCACTTTGATGCTCTGGAATCTTGTTTTATTCATATGAATGCTGATTCCCTTGTTAACGGCATTAGTTGTTAACCACCTATCCACCACTACCGCACCACGATAAAATGTGGCTTGAGGAAATGCATTTTATCCTGATTTGCCTATCTCGGCCACTGTGGTTTTCATTGTTCTGTTTTTCGTTTATTCTCTCTCTCACGATTACGTTTTTTTTTCAGGTTTTGTTTCTTATCTTTTTCATTTTTTGATGGCAGCTTTACATTTCATATTTCAAATCGCGTTTGTTTCTTTTCATTCATGTCTGGCAAGTCTTGAAATAAACACCTTCTTTAAAGCACTTGAAACATGTATACGTTATTTTCAATTAAAATAGAACTGACTTAATAGGCGTTGATTTAATCGTTCAATAAGAGATAAATAATATAGTACAGTTCAAAATCTAATAGAAAATGCCCCATGCTTAATAATATTTATTATTACTTTGATAGCCACTCTTTTTCAGTGTGAATTAACCTCGCAAAATTTTAAGTCCATACATTTTAAAAATAGTTAACTTAATATGTTTTAAAATGCTATGATGTTTATTTTGACTATTGAATACATCTGAAATCGAAATCATAATTAAGCTTTTGGATAAGTCGCCAAATGTGGCTCCCTTCTTTAAATAAAGAAAATAACTCTTTTGGCAACTTTTCCAAATTTCATATGGATAAAATATCGTCCTTTAATTTATTTGAGAGCCTGTTCAACTAAAAGAGAAAATTCACTTTCATTTCAATTGGATTTTCAGTATCATTTTAAATAAATAAATGTTATTCATACTAGAATACGTATTATGAAATGAATATTCATCAAATTTTAAAAAATATATACACTGAACTGCAGCAGAATAAATAATATAAAATTTTTAGTCCTAAATATTTTACACAATTGCATAGAAAAAGATTATTTTTTTCATTCGAATTAAATTTATGCATTCATATAATACATCTTTAAAGATATATTAAATAGACATTGAAACAAGGCGGATGTATTATTATATATTATATGTATTTTTATATGTTATATGTATGTATTATTGTATATTACATGCGTATATTAGCTTATTATATTTTCCTTTTATATGTATTCACATAATTATTTAAATTACTATAATGATTAAAATAATGTTATACTAAAATAGAATAGTAATCATTTTTGTTATGATTATTTAAAGCAATATTTTTCAAAGCAGTTTCAATTATTCAACTATTTTAAATTAAAGGGAAACAAATGAACATATTCGAGCTTACGCTCATTTGTTTGGAAAGGAAATATATTCCTGATTACTCTATATTTTTGTAGTTAGCATAGTCAAAAAGAATTATTGTTTTTTTCAAAAATTATGTCAAATGCTTCAGAATCTTGTTTTCATAGTTTAAAAAATTATCAAACGCTTCTTCTTTGACATTTAATTGGGTCTTTTAATTAAAAAAAGAGCACAAAATTACAGAATAGTTATAGAATTTATAAAATAAGTGAGAGAAATTTTTTCTTTAAATTTCTCAACTGAACCAAAGCAACCCCTGATTAAAATCAATAATCATTCCTAGTAACTTTCTATTTAATTTGCAAATTTCTCTCGCTATCTTGAATTATATGTTTATCCAAAGGCTATAGCATTAACGCCATTTTCAGTCCTCGTTTCTCCAGATTCTCATCATGGAACGATCTCATTACGAGTTATGTAGCGTAACTTTATTGCTATTTAATGGCTCTAACTTTTGGCGTCCTTCTTGGCGACTGAGAGTGGACAAAATATCGCCCGAGCAACCTATGAGGATGGGATGCGGGGGATGCTCACCCTCTCACATCATAGTTTCTCTTCCGAATGGGATGAAGAGCGGGACTTTACCAGAAAGGATCTCGTGCCTGTTCACTAAGTTTCCGGAAAGAATTTATTTGATGACGGAAATTATCTCATGTCCGGAAAAAAGTTTTCAATTGATTTGTTGATTGCTTCCCAATTTCTCCATTTCGGGAATTATTTTATGAAGTTTCTCTTTTCCGTGAACGGATTAAAATTTTGAACATAAAAAGAATTATTAGACTTTCACTTTTTCTCTTTCTGTAGTAGTTTTTGAGGAGGATATATTATTGAACTGTCAAAGTGATTTGAAGTGAAGAAACTTTTTGGATTGTGAATTTCAATGGATTTTATTGTGTGGCAGAAAATGTAGTTTAAAACTATCGGAATTTAGGGTAAGTTACTTTATATTAGTTGTGAGATTTTTTATATTCCATAACTTTTTAATAATTCTTTTGTGCATAATTTTTCTATAATTATGTAAGAATTATCGAAAGATGTTATTAGTATTTATATCATCATCATCAAAACAAGAACAAGAATTTTGATGAGAAAAAAAAATACTAAAATTATAGAAGGGAATTTTGTATGCTCAAAATAAAAACTGATAAATTATTTCGTTTATTAAAAATACTTTATGAATTTCAAAGTTTTATTTATATTTTGTTTTGACCTAATTTCTCTTTTAAAAAATGCTTAAATTCATCTGAAATTATTCGTGCTATTATACTATTAAATAAGCTGTATAATAAATTTGCTTATAAACCTTCTCCAAACCACTTTAAATAAGTTTTCAAATTCTATTAAATTAAGCTTCTTTTATAAAACTAATTATTATATTTATGAATTACAATATACTAATTTATTTTTTATTTAATTAATATTAACTACTTTTCATTTTTTTTATTAAAATTATTTGAAGTATCATTTGTCTTTAGTGAATTTAAAAAAATGCAATTCGAAAATATAATTTATAATTAATATTATTTTATTATTGCAGCTTCATTAATAGTTCATAATTTTTTTTAAAAAAATAAAATACCTAAAATACTAAGACATACATATCAAAACATCTATAGAATCGTTTTGCTAAGTTTTAGAGATATATTTAAAAAAATACTATAACTTGCTTTAAAGGTTTTTGAAGTTTCAAAACAGCATTATTTGAAGTTCAAAGAGAGGAAAGAACAAAATTTAATTTCATCTCCCCTTTTTATTCAAATACTAATATAGTTTTCTCATTATTTTAAAAAATAACAATAAAAAATTTTCTTTATTCATAATAACATTAACAAATCCCTTGATTTTAGAAACATTTATGTATTAAACCAGTTGGAGGAATTTTTGGAATTGGAAAAATTAGTATTGTGATTATCAATATCATATACAGAATATAAAAACATGCTGATTAATGGAAGTTAGAAGTTTCAAAGTAAGAAAAGAAGTCTTAGATTAATATTTGCGTATCTGTTGATTTTAACACTACTTTCACCCATTTCTTCATCAAACGAAGGGGAAAGTTTTAAGTTTAATCTATTGTTCTCTGTTTCTACTCATAGTCAGCTAAGCAATTGAAAAGAATTTAAAAAATAAAAGTTTGGTTTGAATGTTTCTCGTAAACACATGAATTACTTCACGCGTTATTTAGAAGAAATTTTAAATTGTGTCAATTATTTTACTAATTTGATACTCATTAATTTATTTTACTAATTTAATACTCATTATTATAACTGTTTTTTACATCAAATTTACTATTTAAAGAAAAGTAAATGTTTTTTATTCTCTGTACGAAGTACAAGCATTGATTTATACATATGTGAATTGTTCGTGCAAGTACGTTGTATTATTTATTTTAGAAATATATTGTTTTAAAACGAAAAAAAAGACCAAAGATTTATCTCGGTTTTAAAAGTTTTAAATATTCAAAACAGCATTATTTGATATTGAAGTTAATCCAGTATAATTGGAATAATATTGAATCGGTATATTCGGACAAACTATAAATAAAATGCCCGAGTATGTAAGGTGATGATCGCATCTAAAGAGGACAATTTTAAAAGGGGAAAGATTTGATACTTTGGTGCTTGATAACAGAATGCAGAATTTTTTAATATCACAATGATCACTGTCTGATTTATATTTGAACTGAAAGATCATTAACCCTTTGCCACCGGTGGAACGTTGACAGCCCTTTCATATATTTTTTTCTGACGATCTAGTTGCAAGCAAATATAGATTTTAGTATTTTCAGTTATAAAACACAGTATAATAATTACTGAACGAATCTGTTTGATTATCGGAATTATATTTCTGCAAAAATATAAAAATAAAATAAATAGTTAGATTTTTTTATATTTTTTTTCAAATATTAATCAATGATTAAATTTTGTGAATTAAAGAAAGTTTAATGATGAATAACTGTTTCTGTTAGATCTAAATAACTGTGAATAAGTGCAACTTTGAAAAATTATTGTTTGGAAGTGAGTCGTAATTTGAAGGTTTTACCTTTACCTCAGAAAAAGACACTTTTTCATGGTGTATTTCACTACCATAAATTATTAAATTCTAAATATAATATGTTTCATTTATTTTGACCTAAATTAATACGGAATACTGGAAAAAGTATGAAAAATAAAACTAAACTCAGTGGCACGACAGCCCATAGAGGGTGTGGTCAGCCGAACGCGAGAGCCTCAGTTTTTAGTTCCCAAAGATGTTTGGTACTCATTTATCGACCCACTGAAGGAATGAAAGGCTGAGTCAACCTTGCCCGGTCCGAGGATCGAACCCAGGACCTGTGGAACGGGAGCGCGAAGCGCTACCACTCAGCCACCGGGCAAATTATGTTTACTAAAGATTTGAAAAATATGTTTACTGAAAATTTGCGTTAAAGGGTTGATAGAAGAATACTCATGAACGCTTTTATTGTTTTGAGAACATAATATAGATAAAAACCAGACATTATAGATATAAATGAACTTCGTGTGTTCGATAAAAAATATTTGCATTTTTTGTTATAAATAATAACTGAAATTACAAGTTTTTTTTATAAAATATTTGAATGATGCTTTTAACAAGGAAGAATAAGGATGTTATACTACAGTTCATCTTCTTTTTCAATTTATGTTAAAAGCTATAGAAACCATTCTCTGGTTTAAGCGTCATACTTTAATAAACGGAAAAACTCATGTTCTACTACAAATTGATGATCTTTTATAATTACTCATGATTAAAGTTTGAACTATAAATTAAGGATTGGACCTATCATCAAATACACATATCTCCCATATGTTTTATATAAAGTATCATTAAGAAAGTATCATTAAGAAAGTTAAATATATTATCATTATGATTTTTATATACGGCATCATTAAATTAATTATATACTGTGATTAGCTTTTATCTTCAATGGCTCCTATAAAAAAATGCATGTACAGTGCTCAAAAAATTAAACGATCAACCCTGAAGAACTTTTGATCTAATGATCGGAATTTCACGTTCTAGGACTCAATCCTAATGGTTTAAGGGGGTGACCTTGAATATACTAATTAATTAATGGAGACGATATTTTAAGTTACGAAACCGGACACGAAACGCACTTTCTCTGATTGAACATACTTTATTTTCGACTGATTTTGTTTTCTAACTCAACCCCGATCGGAATAATCTGGGATGGAGTGATCTTGGGGTTGGGTAACAGCAATCTGTGATATTTGGTCCCCATAGTTTGGTCAGAAAAGCAATTCAAAATTTGAACCCTTTAATATTAATTTTACGTTTTTAGTATTTCGCCATATCTCGAGAACTTTTTAAGGAAATTGAAAAATGTTTACACACAATTATAAAATTCATTTATCCGAAGATGATTCCATGCAAAAAAATAATTAGTAAATATTTATAATTTTTTCTTAAATTATATTTTATATTAGTCCAAAAAATTTAAATTGTAAGGTATGCAATTTTACTCTTCATTTTAAAGAATGTAATTTTACATGAGAGAATACAAAATTTGAGAGCAATCGATCGGATAGTTCCTGAGAAATCGAATTTTGAAAGAAAAAACGTATACTTAAAATTCGATTTCGCAGGAACTGCTCGACCGATTGCGCTCAAATTTTGTATTTTGTCATATAAAAATACATTCTATAAGGCGATGTAAAAATATCGTGTAACTTAAAATTCAACTTTTTGGAATATTATTAAATAAAATTATAAATATTTACTCAAAGTTTTACTATAAATATTTACTATTACTTTACTATTTACTATAAATATTTACTTATTTTTGACATCAAATTATCTTTAGATAAACGAATTATACTATTTTGTGCAAAATGATTTCAACTCGGGTTCGAGCTTAAAAATGGTCTCGGGATATAGCTAAAAACGCAAAAAATAAAGTTAGTATTAAGCGGTCCAGACTTTCAACCGCTTTCCTGACCAAAGTATCGGGGCAATATTTCCTATATTGTGGCTACCCCCAGTATTTTGGGTGCCAGAAATCTGAATTTATCAAAAAAAAAAGATATGTTTCTTCAGAGAAAGTACGTTTTTGTGTCTGATTTCGTAACATACAATATCGTTTGCACTAATTAACTAGCATATTTAAGGTCACCTCCTTGAACCATTAAAACTGAGTTCTAGAACGTGACGATCCAATCATTAGATCAAAAGTTATTCAGGCTGGTATGTTAATTTTGAATATGCGTTTTAAGTTAATATACGGTCTGAATGATATTGCACTGCAAGCTATAATTAAGATTTTAACTCTTTAGTACAATATGAATCTGTTTCCGTGCTAAGACTCTTTTATAATTAAGATTCGGACCGAACTTCATCTCGAACATGCGCATGTCTCTTATTTACACGTACTATGCTTTCAATTGCATATAATAGTTATAATAACAGTAAATAACTGCAGTAAAACAAAATGCACTTAGCCTAAATATTAATAAATCTGTTTTCAAAACTGTATAATCCATTAATAGGAGCACATTGAATAATTCCTTTGAGGTTAAATTTTAACTCTACCGATGTCAAACAGAGCAAAAATGTATAACAGATCCTCAAAGTCAGCCTATTATCTGAAAGCCTATCATTTTTGGAATTTCAACAGAAGAGAAAAATACTTTGCATAAACTCGTGGATTTCTTGCATTGCTATCTAAGTATTCTGTCACTATGATTCTATTATGTCAGGTGACTGTCACTGACAGTCACCTGCAAATTTATGTCAAAATAAAATTAACATAAACATCGCTATTTATCTAGACTAAGTGTCATAATACCAACTGAATGAATTACACACAGTGTAACTCAATTAATCTCTTGAAATCTAATATTAGAACTTTTGCAACGCCAATGTTCCACGAGTGGAACATTATGTTTTAAATTAACCTTTTGACTTCAAAATTTTAAAATAACATTTTGGGAACAGTTTGGCTTTGCATAAACTCGTGCATATCTTGCATTGCTTTCCAAGTGCTCTGTCACTATGATTCTATTATGTCAGGTGACTGTCACTGACAGTCACCTGCAAATTTATTTCAAAATAAAATTAACCAAAACATCGCTATTTATCTAGACTAAGTGTCATAATACCAACTGAATGAATTGCACACAGTGTAACTCAATGAACCTCTTGAAATCTAATAATAGAACTGTTGCAATGCCAATGTTCCAAGAGTGGAACATTATGTTTTAAATTAACCTTTTGACTTCAAAATTTTAAAGTAACATTTTGAATTTTTCGCCTAACTGAGGGTCATAATCAATGACAAATAAATTAGGACTAGTAATATTTAAAATCTTATAAGTATTGCAAAGTTATTATAAAAATTTGTTTTTTTTGTGAATCATATCACACGCAGGTTAAAAATTCGCAATTTATGTCTTTAATTGCTCAAACGACTAGATTTTTATTGCCCAAACTCCGTGTTACATTTTTGGAACATTGGCGTGTGAATGGTAAAAAATATTCATATTTTCTACATACCGGATCTCTTTTTATTTATTTGTCAGTCTTCAAAAAATATATGATATTTATCCTCATTAGAACAGTAGGTACTTCACGCTTCCTAATAAATATGATGTTTTGCCTTCATTTTTTCAAGAATTCAAAAAATATAAATTAATGGCTGTCTTTATGTAACATCCTGCGCAGTCTTTAAAATTATAACGCATAACTTCAAAAATAATGGCACACAATGTCATTTTATATCAAGCTATAAAGTTTAAGCATGACATTTATACTTGAATATTTTGAAATTATTATCTAGAGCATATTATTCACCATATGAAAAAAAAAAACAAGTTACGAACCCATCAAAATGTTTTTTTTTTTTCTAAATATAAGTTCATTCCTAAATATGAAAAGCAATCTCACTTCAGAAGTAGAAAATCATCAACACAAACATGCTTTCTTCAAAATATTTGTCTAAAAAGATTGAATTCTAACAAAATACATCTAAATGATAAGGTTCGCTATGCAATTCTGAATTTCTCTTTGATATTCTTTGAGAAATACCTGGGAATTTAAAAAAAGGGGAAATATATATCCTAAAATATATATGCCAGAAAGAAAGGGAAGAAAAGTCCCCGAATATCTTGAGGTATATGAAAAATGACGACCCAGAAAATAAATTTAGTTCTTAAAGTGTTTTTCAAGCTCCTCTTCCTAAGTCTGTTTTCTTGGAATTTTAGAAACGGATTCCCCCCTTCCTCTCCATTCAACTTTCAGAATATTTTTTTTAAATTGAAATTTTCGGTTATGTAAACGGTTTTGAGTCTCTCACATAAGAGCTGAGGGAGTTGCAACTGGAGTTTTTTCGTCTTTTTTGTTCAAAATCTCCAACTTCTTAACGCCGAAAAAGTTGTATATTTCTTACAATTTCTCTTAAAAGTACTGTATACCCAATAGTAGGATTTTAAGCCCATAAAAAAGTAGTTTCTTATTTATAGTTAGTGTTTGATTTTTTAATAATTAATATTTTGTAAAAGGTAAATAAATAAATTCAGAGATTAGCTCTGCTGTTGTTTGCTGCTTAAGAGAAATAAGAATTAAAAAACCACATAAATTTTTTTCCTATTTTAATATTTCCTTTTATATATATGCATCATTAAATTTGCAAAGAAAGTTGACGCATAATAAGTTTTATAACGAACGTATTAGTTTATTTTTGCACTTCATTACACTTTTAGTTAGAAGAAAACGGGAACTGAAACGTATGTTATTTTACCAGAAATTAGTATTTTGGGTAAAAAATTTGACAATGCATGTAAGTATAATTTAAGACCTATTTATAAAGTAATTTTCTATTTCAGAACAGAAATTATAATTGTATTTGTTATTATCAAATTTTATAGATGTTTTACTTTTTACTCGCTTTACTTTTTTCACTGATATTATATTAATTTACATTATTAATTTTTTCATTATTTGTACTGATTACTTTTTACCATTGTACTAATTGATGTTTGCTAATTAAATTTACAAAATTGTATTTTATTACATTTAGTTAAAAATATACATAAAATGTAAAATATTATTATTTTTTCAAATTATAATAGTGGAATTAATTTAAATACTACCATGAATTTTAAAATACTATGTAATTTAGAAACAAACTGTATAAGCTGGTCAACTTTAAACTATAAGTTAAAAATGTGATCGGCTTTGTGCGATCGAATGTGTTATTTATACAATTGTATGAGACATACGATTGGAAATAAAAAAAAATCTTATTATTGAAATAATAAATAATTACACTAGGGAAAAAAAACTTCAGTTGCATGGGATTTTCAAATGAGTCTCAGATATTTTGACGGCACTAATTTCAAATCTGCAATCGGTTTCCTTCTTTAAACTACAGTTATTTAAATTGAATTTTTAATGTTCTTTATGTACAAATGTATAATTTGAAAAATGTGACATTAAACTTGAGGTCACATAAATGTTGCGACAAATTTTGTGGGGAGTTAGAACACATCATCAGGTTTAAAATAGCCCATGCACCCATACATAGAGATGTCTTCACACGTCACTAGGGGGATGCTATTATTCATCCTTCTTGTACTTCTGAACATGTCATAATAGGGGAGAATTCCTAGCCGCATGCGACGACATTTCCAGGCATGGTTTCCTATGCAATTTTAATGCTGATGGTGTGCCCTTACTGACCTGAAAGTTTGACGTAACATTTATTCAGCCCCCTGTTACATATAACGTTTTTGAACTTGTACATTTCAATAAAAAATAGATTAAGCGTGCCATATAAGAAATGTGTAATTTTATGAGTAAAACTAATTTTAAATTTGGAATCCCCATACCCGAATAAAGCAAGATCAAACATTTGTCTAAATATAACAAAAAAATTGTTCTCCAGTTATATTATAACTAATTATAAGTAAAGCAAATGTTTTTATTACATTATATTTAGAATAAAAAATGATGCAAATGTTTATATACATTGCTATAAAACGTTTAAAACTAAACTTTACAATAACTAAACTTTGTTTCCAGCAAAATTATTCGCGATAACTAGAAGAAAGCTTTTTCAAGTGTCTAAGTATTTTTATGTTATTATACTACAATTAGTGACTCTACTCATTTTACTTGATAAATATATTTACAAAAAAAAGGTTCTTAACAATTCTTAGGGAAAAATTCAAGATAACTAATTTTAAAAACCCAGTGACACAATGGGATGCCCTATTTTTAGTTATATAAAGAAATTTAATATTAAAAATTGTCAAATCCCGTATGTAGGTAAACTGTTACATTCCTGACTTTTTAAATGTTATAAAATATACATAATACGTCGTTATATGTTTTAAATAAATTTCCAAAAATGTATCTTCATGATTATCTATCAACTCAAGTTGCAAGCAGATGGACTATAAGAATGTACACTGATGTATATATTCCTCCTGTTAATATATTCTTATTTATTCAGTACTGCTTTGTTTACAAAACATATTTTTAGCTGGTTTATCAACCATTGAAATACAAGAGTTTTTGGTTAATCTTATAATAAATTTACATTATAATAATGGATAGAAATTTTCATTTATAACATCACCAATTCAGAAAACATATATGGGTCATTATTGTATGCATGTGAGACGCGCATTACACATTACATCGTTTTGCATATTGCATCGTTTAACATTTAGTGTTATTTTCATTCATTTATTATTTGAACTTATTCATTTATAACTAAGCAGTTTCTTGAATAAGTTCAGCCCAGTTTTCCATAGAGACTACATGACACCCTTAAGCTTTTTTATTTATTGTTATTACATTTAAAAGTGATTTTTTCACTTTATTCTTCTTCTACATAATTAGTTTTGGAATTCATATTAAGCTTCCTTAAAAATATTTAAAAATATTGCTTATTTATAAATTTATAAAAATAGGAAGTTTGTTGAATATAATAAAGTTTTTAAATCGTCAATAAAATTCATAAATCGTCAATAAAGTTCAAAGCATAAAAATTTCCATAGTATGAAATTTAAACTCATAGTTTCAGATAATTCTTTAAAAATAAATTAAACGGCACCTTTTTTGTTTGATTGTAAAGCTTATTCAGCATTTGAACAATAAAAATATCTTTTAATACTAAATGTCTTATATTTTAATATATTCGTAATGATAATACAAATATTTCCTTTCCTAACCAAAACGCATGTTTTAATTTGAAAAGCAAAATAAAGTTGTATTTTTAACTTTTGAAAATACAAATATTTCCATTATTTTAACTGGTAAATCATAAACTTATGTATCAAATAAGTCTAGTTCATTTTCTTCTACTCAGTAGCATAAAATTAGAAAAGATATATTCTTATGCATTTTTAACAACATAGCTAAACAACAAAAATTAACGTAGAAGACCATGTTAAACAAGCACAGTCATGCTGATTTAAATAAAGTGTAACATCTTGAGATAATGGCATCATTAGATATTTTATTTCACATTTTTAAGAGATTCTTGGTTTAAGACTAATTAAATAATAAATGAGTTATTAGTCTTAACATTTTTAATGATTTCATTTAACATATGACAGATTTTATAGAGCAGTTTTACTGTATTTGTATCAATAAAAAATGTGGATAACGAAAAAGTTAAACAGGAATATTTAATCGCTATTAAAGGATAATATATGAAATTCATGTACCTTTTCCTCAGATTTACTAAATTTATTATTATTTAAAGTTTTAATTAAATGTCTATATTATGCTTATATTTAAATCATTTACTCATGAACTTTTTTTATGATTTGCTATATACAATAAACTGTTAAAAAAAATCTGCTGGAAAATTTAACTATGGAATTCAAACTAGAGCGTTTTCGAGTATAATTTTGTTGCATGGAAAAAATTTGAATTTCTAAAACATTTTAGTCACTGTTTTATTAATTTAAATTACACGGAATATTTTTCTTCTCAATAAACTACATCACGTTTATAGAAAGTTGTTACAAATGCGGTAATGAATACGTCCCTCATAGTTTTCACAGAAGAAAGATTTTTCATAATACTTGAGTGTTCGGAGGTTGAGTTGCAAGTCATTTATCTCTTTAGACAATTTTGACGTCTTCTTGAGTCATTTTAAATAGATTTATACCATTTTGAGTGCAAATAACAAACTTAGCGTTTCAATCTTTTAAAACGTTTAACTGATCAAAAGAAAAGAAAAAAGAAATATGCAAAAATAAAAGGATTTTTTTTGTTATTATTGTTACCCAATAAATGAATAACCTGCTCAGAGATTTGTCAGACATAAAATAGGTTTCAAAGTTTTGTTAGATATATTTAAAAGAATCAATGCTCTAAATATGTTATAAAAATCACTAAATTCACTTGCATAGACATCAGTAGCCACACGTATAACCTACGTTGATACATCACCATCAATTAAAAATGGCTAAGCACCAAGACCCATTTTAAGGTTCTATTCCTTAACGATCATGATAATAATGCCCTGTTAGTTTTGACCCTAATCAGAAGGCGTGAACAGCGCCTGAGCTGGTACCCCTCTTACCAAACTTCCACACCACAACTATCGGGAGAAATTTCAGCCACACCGTTAGAATTTTCATTCCAAAATTATTGTAGAATAACTGGCAGCTCTCTGTCTATGCGGTAAATCATGAAGTTTGCGGTAAAAAACATCATTTACCTTTACGGTTTTGTAACCTTTTACAGCTAGTATGGTTATTAATCCAGGCATACAAAACTATGCGCTTCTTAACCATTTACAAATAGCATGGTTTCGAAACGAAATTTAACAGGATAAAGGGGGTAGTAATGGGCATTGGACAGAGAAGGACACAAATTGGGGAGTATAAGACACTGAAGACTTTTCATGTGTTGAAAAGAGTTTAGGAAAAGATTGTGGTATTAATGCTAAAATTCAAACCTCGGTTTTGTAGGTCATGAGACTAACAGTTTAGCTTTCTCGGCTATAATATGAAAGTAGTTGCAAGGTTCTCAGCGGCATCATTAGGTGGGATTAATTAGTGCGATTCCAGTTGTTTAACTGTATTAGGGAGAGCATTTAACAAATGGCTTTTCTCATAGTTAACAGTTTGATAACCATCTCATTTATGGTTATTTGACTGGTTTGTTTCGATATGGTTAAATAACAATTAAATAAATTGTTACTTAACCATTTTTCCGAGAAATTTCGAACAGCGCGATACAGATTTAAAGTGTACCTTGCTGCGCATACACGCCGGATGTTTTGTCGGCTACCATAATCTGACTTGCTACCTTCAGTTCTGCAATCAGCGGCGCCTTAACTAATGAGCGACGCCTTAACTTTCTGGGCTACCAGAGCATCTCCTATATCGATACATGGGCCTCATACTTGTATTCTGGAAAATAAGCTGCTTTATCAATATTTTTTAAGGATCCACACACATTGATAGATAGCTTATGAACAAGAAAGCTTACGCACAATCCCCACAATATTTTATGGTTCAGGAAAGCTTACGCAAAATTATGATTTGTTACAAAAGAGACTTTATACCAACATAAGTCTCTGAAATTTACCTATTTCTGATTTGGATTAGAAATTAAAATGCTGCAATGGCAATCTTTTTCTATGTCCAGAAATTACATACCTCTATTTTTAAAATAAAGCCTCAATTTACATATTTTGGCTCTAAAAAATATCTTTCGATTTGTTTATAAAGAAACGCTCTAAATATATCCCTAAATTAACATTATCTTAAACATAAATTTAAAGCTGTGGAAAAAACTTTTGTTTAAATTCAAACATCGAAAACAATGTTTTCAATTGTCTAAATCCAATGCAAACAGAGTGCATGTTTATTTCCATAAAGTGTGTTTTTTAACTAAATTATGATTATTAGAATATTTGTTTTATGAGATTTATACAATTTCACTTTAAAGGTGAATTCATTAACTCGCATTTAATCAACAAACATTTGCGTGTGATATTTATTAAACAAGCACACTGAAACTATTTATTCAAATTTAAAATACTTTAAAAGTAACATTAATTTGATTATTTCTACGAAATTTTATTCCGTTCAAAGGTACACATCAAAAATATTATTTTTGACCTTCTTTTAAGGAAAAAGAATGATTGAGCACTTTTAAAGAAATGTATTATTTTACCATCCTCAACAAATTATATACGAATATTTTTTGCATTTTAAAATATAAATTTTTAAAACTTTTATTTTGAACTTAATTCCTAATTCAGTAACTGTTTTTTTTTTTTTTTTTTTTTTTTTTTACTTTACAAATTATTGGTTTTTATCATGCGGTTGTGTACGCTAATGTGTTGCAATCGGTGAAACTGGAGCTTGAAAATTTTAGGAAGCTCAGAAGAAATTCTAAAAAAAATTCATTTTATTTTATAATTCCTAAAGAAAATAATATTCTTTATCTTATTTGAATGCGAAACGTAGAACAAAAAATTTTGTAGATGAGTATTGTTTTATATGTCGGTAGAATAATTTGAACTTGGGAAAAACTTAAATTTCAGACAAAGTACTAGATCAATAAAATTCTTTATTTTATTTGAAGGCAAAATGTAGATCAAAAGCTCTGTAGATATTCCATCGTAACTGTAACTTGAACCATCATAAAAATAACTCGAACTTTAGAAGATCTGAAACTACAGATAAATTCATAAATTCTGGATAAATTCTTATCATTTTAAGATTTCCAAGGAAAATAATATCCTTCATTTTATTTGAATATTAAATGTAGATCAAAAGTTTTGTAGAAAGGTACAGTTTCATCCGTTAATAGAATAATTTGACCTTAAAAAGATCAAAATAATATCCTTCATTTTATTTGAAGGCAAAATGTTAGATCAAAAGCTCTGTAGATAGATATTCCATCGTAACTGTAACTCGAACCATAATAAAAATAACTGAAACTTGAGAAGATCTGAAACTTCAGATAAATTCATAAATTCTGGATAAATTCTTATCATTTTAGGATTTCCAAAGAAAATAATATCCTTCATTTTATTTGAATATTAAACGTAGATCAAAAGTTTTGTAGATAGGCACCGTTTCATCCGTTACTAGAATAATTCAAACTTAAAAAGATCTTTGAGTTCAGATAAATATTAGATCAATAAAATTCTTTATTTTATTTGAAGGCAAAATGTTAGATCAAAAGCTCTGTAGATAGATATTCCATCGTAACTGTAACTCGAACCATCATAAAAATAACTGAAACTTGAGAAGATCTGAAACTTCAGATAAATTCATAAATTCTGGATAAATTCTTATCATTTTAGGATTTCCAAAGAAAATAATATCCTTCATTTTATTTGAATATTAAACGTATATCAAAAGTTTTGTAGATAGGCACCGTTTCATCCGTTAATAGAATAATTCAAACTTAAAAAGATCTTTGAGTTCAGATAAATATTAGATCAATTCATTTCATTTTAAGATTCACAACGAAAATAACATTCTTGATCTTATTTTATTGCAAATTGTAAATCAAAAAGTTCGTCAAACTTCGTTCCAACATAAGTATAACTCGAACCATCATAAGAATAATTCAAACCATCATACGAATAATTCGAACCTTCATATAAGAATAACTCCGACTTGAAAAGATCTTAAACTTTAGATATTTTCTAGATCAATTCATTTCGATTTAAGATTCCCAAAGAAAATAATGTTCTCGATCTTATTTGAATGGAAAAAGTAGATCAAAAGTTCTGTAGATAGGTATTGTTTCAACCGTTAGAAGAACAAAGTCCAGCTTAAAAGGGGGAAAGTAAAGAAAAAAGAAATTCTGTCAGGAAATCTGGATATCTGAAAGCAGGAAAAGAAGATGGCAAAAAAAGGGAAAAAGGAAAGAGTAGAAAACGTGAATATTCCCTATATATTCTAAAAGGGTAGACGCATTCGAGCTGTCAGGCGTTGAATCATGCTTTGCACTTCCTGTTCTTCGCTCTTCGGGCGTTAACGGCCTGAGAACGGGAAAAATGGTTGAAAAAGTTTCGACAGAATAAAAAGTAAAGAAAATATAAATGAAACGTATAAGAATGGGGGATCGTGTCGCCGAATTTTAACCATCCCACATTGGTTGGCATTTCATGAACGGAATTTAAATTTTAAGATGTTTTTCGGACGGAATATATCTCGTTCCTCATCTTCCTCAAACTCTAAAAAGTACGAAAACTACGCCGAGGAATTTCTATATTTCCAATTTATTTGACATGGATAAGATGAGTTTTCTTTGCTTTGGCTGGAACTGTATTTGGAAAACCAAAATAAAGAATTGTGAAAGGAATAAAATAAAAATTAAGTTGAGTCCAAATTTCATTTCCCGAAATGGCACATTATGTTTTCAGTAAAAAAATATAGTCAGTCAAAGTTAAAAAATTCTGACAGTAAATTCCAATCTTAGTGCACTAAAAGTATCAAGTATTAGTTATTTCAGATATTTTTCAAAGACTTATATTCTAAAATCTTTGGTTTCAGTGACGATAATAAAGAAAAACTAATGAGATCGTGATAAAGTAGAGAAATTTAAAAACAATGCATGTAATAAACAGCAGAAATAGGTAAAGAAAAGAATGTGGAAACACTTATTGTTACCAAATTTAAACACAAATCAACTTCTTTTGTTTCTAATTACATCCCCAATAAAAATAATTTCATATAATTGAAGACTTCCAATTTTCCAGGTTTTATTATGGAATTGTTCATTTTCTTAGACATAATGTGAATTGACTTTGACTGTTCCTAATTAGACAAGATATAAAAATTATTGATATGACAGATAATTTTCCTATTTCAATTTAGATTTAATTTTCTATAGGTATTTTTTATTGTTTTGAATACACACTGGTTATTCTTTTTTCTTTAAAAAAAATTACAAATTTGACATTGATTGCCTAAAATGAGCAAGGTGACTAGATTCTGCTTAATTTGCAAGCGCAGGTAGATAAACAAATCTTATTGAATGGAAGTGTATAATTTTTAAGCACAATATGAAGAAGTGAGCATTAAAAGTAAGTTAAGTTCCCTAAGAGTTATTTTAAAATATCTTTAAGCTATAAAGCAAATTTTTTATGAGCAATTCGCAATGGCAGAGTATAATTTAGTATATGTATACAAATTTCTTACTCCAAACCATTATTTTTACGACAACAAGTGTTCCTTTCTTATGATTATATCACTTTTGAAGTCAAGGGAAGGGGTTTGTGAGATATTTAAAGTTTATGGCATGGGTAAGGTAGGATGTAACGAAGAGTGTGACAGCAAAAAATTTGGTTAAAATAAAAACGTTTTAGATCAGAGGATTAAAATTTTTACATTATTTATTTTTATACATTTTTTCTTAGTTTTCACATAATAAGTACAAAAACATAATTATCATTTTATACTCGAAAATTTCATTGAAACACTTAACTTAAGTTTAGAATTAAAATTTAAAGTGGGATCTATGATGCAGTGCTTTGTTTCTAAACAGCGAGAACTTATTTTAGTAATAGAGCATGGCATATGATAATGGAGAAATGCTATTGTAAAATGTGAGTTTATATTAAAGATGAAAGAGTGGGTCAAAACAATTGAAACAAAAACTGAAAAACTGAATTCATTAATGGATGACCCATGTTCAAATATTTCTTCCCCTTCTTTCAGCTTGATGGTATTTTTACGACAATTTCTAAAAGATTCTAAGCGAAGAAAAAAAAACACAAAACATATCTGAAAATAAAAATTCATACAATATTTTTCGAGGAATTATTATCATCATTTTTCAATAATCAGAGAATCTGATTATGTTTATATATACTTTCTTGATTTTAAAGTTATTTATTAAATATACCTTTTCGAGTGATCTTACTCAATTCATTTTCAAAATGTTATTTATCTAAATACAAAAAATGAGTATTAATTACCTCACATTCAATGTTTAAAAAATCTTTCTGAATTTTTAAGAAGACGCAGAAAGTTTTTTTCATGGTTTTAGATATTTATTTAATGTTTTGATGAAATCTAATTATAAAAATATTTAATTAGACACATTTATATTAATGGTTGCAGTCTGATTCCTTTTTTTACTAGATTTGATAGCATTTTGGAGAAAAAAAGAAAAAGTGCAAGGTACAAAATAAAATTAAAGAAAAATAAACCTATTGAAAAACAAAAATTATTGTAATTTATAGTCCATTCAAAGCTTACAAATACTGTTCTAATTAGTTTTGAAAAAAGTATGACTAGTGTTAGTATAAATATAAGAAGTGCAACTAAAGAAGTATTATGAATAAATATGCTTCTGTAAATCTAATTGAACATATGAGAAAAAGCATGTTAACTATAATTTTTATATTTAATGTTTTAAACTATACAACGAAACATAAACTTTTATGACGATTGTACTATTATTACAGCAATCAATATACAATTGTCAGAATTTGTATTACACCTTTTGAAAATATTATCATTTTTTTTAATTTAGTTACAATTCCTAAAAGAATTTGAAACGCGTTTTAATTTAGACACTAACAGTAACTTCATTATCGTTTTTTTTTAATTAAAATTCTCTTGTTCAATATATCGATCTCTTAACTATTATTTTATTCGCTTTATAATCACAATTTGAATAATTTCCTTTTTCCTGCATTGGCAGCTGTCACAGCGTCTCAATAGTTTTTTGACGACTTCCATAAATTTTCAGGAAGTAATCGATTACCACACACCCCGGTATTATCCATTTATCGATATACGCATTTAATCGATATAACTGGTTTTTGGATGGTTTAAATTTTATTCTATAAGACTAACTCTTACGCTTTCAGAAGGAAATAAAGTTTACTTGGTTTTTAAATATATGGATAATTTTTTCACTTTATCAAACCCCAGGCAGTTTAAACACTCATTTTATAAAATTGGAGGTTTTATTCTCTTTCTTTTCTTCGATCCTGGGGCGGATTTTGTACTTTAATTCTTTTTACCTAAGTGTATTTAACGTACACAATGTGTCTTCAAGCCATTACAAAAGATCGTTGAAGAACATAAAGTATTTTTTTTTAATTCCTTCCTAGCTATATTCTACATTATTATTTGGCCATTTAAGCTGAAGATCGAAACATTTTTCTTTTTTTTTATCAACAAAACTAAAAAAGAAATATTTTGCGGCTTATTCTTTAATCTTAGCAATAACGGATTTTACTTAAAGGTCGCTATGAAATCTTTTTAAAGCTATTTAATTTTTACCTCCTGGGTAGTTATTAATTTTACAACTTTGTCTAATTGGTTTGGTATTGAAATAATTTTTTTTATTAATGTTTTATACTAAAACTAGTATAATATTATTTCCTTCTTTTTTTCAGACACTAAATACAATAGATTTAAATATTTAATTATTATTCGGTTAAATTCACTTTTTAGATTTGTAATTTTTACTAAATGCGTGGTAATAGGAGCTATAATTCTGAAAACCGGAATTTGCGGTAAACTTTAACCATAAGAACAGAAAAATTACCAAATAAATGATTTAAATAACATAGATTTTAGTTTTAGCAATTAAAATTATATATATTTTAACCATTAAGCTATTACTATGCAATAAGGTTTTTATAAGAATTTATTTTCTCCGAGTATTATCAGGCATAGAAGTTCAAGATGGATAAATTTGAGGGATTATATTGTTTAACTTGACAGCATCTAAATTTTATAAACAAATTAATATGATATCATGTCGAAAAATAGTCGAAAAACGGTGGAAGACTTGCATTCTATGTAGTTTACAGCTCTGTATTAAGAAATTAAATGTAATTTTTTATTTATTTATTATTATATTCTATTTTTTTACCAGGAAAGTCGTTATCATATAGTGCGATTTTCATAAGAATTCATTTTCTCCTTGTATAATCAGGCATATAAGTCAAAAAGGGATAAATTTGAGGGATTATACTGCTCGACTTGACACCGTCTTAATTTTGCAATCAAATTAAATTATTATTATGGTATATTGTGGTCAAAATGTTCTAAAACTTGCATTCTTTGCAGTTTTCAATTGTATTAAAAATTAAATGTAGTTGTTTTTCTATTTATTTCTATTCTTGTTTATTTATTTTAACCAGGAAGGCCATTAATATATACGGTTTTTATAAAAATTTATTTTTTCCGCGTATAATCAGGCATAGAAGTCAAAAAAGGATAATTTTGAGGAATTATATTGTTTAAATTGGCACTGTCTTAATTTTGGAAACAAATTAAAATGATATTATATTATATCATGGTCAAAACAATCTAAGACTTGCATTCTTTGCTGTTTGCAGCTTTGCATAAAAAAATTAAATGTAATTTATGACACTAATAAAAGGCTTGAGATCATATAATGATTAATCATATTCTCTATTTGTTCCAATATTGACATTTAATCACATTTTAAAACAAATTCTGTATCCAATAAGATATATTGTGATATCGAATCGTACCGAACCATTACCTGTTTAGAACTATTACTAATGAACATTTTGGTGCAAAGATGTGACTTTTTTTTACAAATGCCTTTCAAACCTTTCATTCTACGATCAGGATCATGTAATAATAATTAGCATTTTAGTCTCACAACATACTTTAAGTTCGCTGAATATCACAATATCATCAGTAAAATGAGCTTTTGGGTAACTTATTTAAATAAAACAGAAGTTATTTTGTAGGGGAAGTTTAATCCTTCCTGAAAGCAGTACGAAACTATATACGATTTAAAATATCGCTTTCTCTTTCTTCGTATTCTATTATTTCAAATAACTATAACAATACGACGAAGGCAAAACTAACATTTTCGAATTTTAATTAATTGGTTAAATTAGGCGATATATAATATAAATTTGACGATTGGATAAATTAGACACTGTATTATATAAATATAGATTATTTATTGTATCAAGTATTATATTATTTCATTATAATAGCAAGACCAAATTATTAGATACACTGTAGTTTTTAAATAATTACATGTTTTGCACGAGTTTGTATGCAATACTTTTATATTTAAGCATACATGTAATAGGTTTTTAGTTTTTATTTAGGAGATTTCTTATATACTTCCTATTTACATTTATATATATATATATATATATATATATATATATATATATATATATATATATATATATATATATATATATATATATATATATATATATATATATATATATATATATATATATATATATATATATATATATATATATGTATATAAACACAAATTAACATGAAAAACATGAATAAAATAAATAGAGAAACAAGAATGGTAAAAGCAAATAGTCGTTATCAAGACACATCTATTGCTATAAATGCGATATTTCTGAATAAAGAATAATTATCCTAAGATAAAAATTATTGTTTATATGTGTCGATATCGCAAAAAACCTTATGTTGTAAAAAATCATGAAATAAAAGAAAAATGTAAAAAGAAATCAAACTTCCGGCGTGAATTCCAATATTGACATTTAATCACATTGTCGTATATATATATATATATATATATATATATATATATATATATATATATATATATATATATATATATATATATATATATATATATATATATATATATATATATATATATATATATATATATATATATATATATATATATATATATACATATATATATATACATATATATATATATATATATATATATATATATATATATATATATATATATATATATATATATATATATATATATATATATATATATATATATATATATATATATATATATATATATATATATATATATATATATTAAAATGCTTTAGAAATGAAAGACAGCAAAGTTAAATTTATTTGTTTCCATTAATGGAAATCATTAAATCCTTTAAATGTCTTATTGCATAGTTTAAAATTTAGGACTTGCTCTTTCAAAGCTCATCCGATGATTAAAATTCAATTGATTGTCATTTAAGCACTTCATTTCCGAAGGCATGAAAACAGGAAAACATTTAATGGCAACTGACTTTAATACGCCAATGTATCTAAAGGAGTGAAAAGGAATTACTACGTCTTTCAATGATCCTTTTGGTAAATGGGCGTCTTCCTGAAGATCTGGTTTGAAAAGACGTGAAAAGATCCGGATAGTTGTCTTCGGAAACTCTTCTTCTTCGTTTTGTTTCCAGAAACATGCCAAGATATTCCGTTACGGTCCAATCACTATACAAAAGAAAGCCTTTCTTTCTTTTCATCCCTTCTTTGGAATACCGCCACTTATCGCCAATGGAACAAATGTCGAGAAAAGCAACAAAGAGGACATCTTCCTGGAACTGTAGCCAATCTGGCCTCTTGAAACTAATTCAAACAGCAAAAGAATATGAGATAGTGATTTACAATCTGCTGTCCTGGGCATCAGCAATTTTTATTTCAGATGTTTTTATTTTGATTACTTTTTTTGGTAAGATATTATGTATCACCAGATACAAGATGAATTATGAAAACAGCCAGGATTAATCCACAATCCATAAAAACAGGGTAAAATCAGAACAGTTTTTTGTTGTTGTTGTTGTTGTTGTTGAATCAGAAATATAGTATATGGAATAGGTGATAGATGGAAAACATTTTAAACTTTTTCTTCCCGTTCAGTTTTTATAAAAATTAATTCAAATTTCTGTTCAGACACAATTAATATAGTTTATATTTCAACTAGAAATGTTGCAATCACATAATATTTAAGTATTTGAAAACAACCAAGATTAGTGCATGAATCCATAAAAACAGGGTAAAATCTAATTAGATTTGCTTTTCTCCCTTCATTGGCTTAGAAACGAGTTCAAATAATAGTAGAAAGGTGCTAGATGGGGAACGTTTCAAAATATTTTTTTCCGTTCAAGTTCTAGTTTAGATAGAAATTAATATAGTTAATATTTTAATTAGAAATGCTGCAATCACATAATATTTTTTTCCAATGCCCACCTGTGTTAACATCCGTCAATTCAGGCATTTACAGGGCGATTTTGTTGACCTCTCTTTCAGAGACACCATATTAGGTGGGCCAACGTCGCTCCCACAGTGAGGACAGATAGTACACAGAAAAGGAAAGAACATCATGCCTTGCCCGGTATTCGAACCCAGAACCTTTCTGATGCACAGACTGTTCTCCCTGCCAGGCCGGTCAGCCCAATCACATAATACTTAACTGCATATACTACGCAACTTCTCAGTTTTTTTATGAAAAATGATGAAGATCCACATGTGTTAGATATGAAGATCCACATGTGTTAGAAACTGCTGTCAATTTATTTACCACACAGAGAAAAAAATGTGGTCATAACTACCAGAATATGGTAAAATTTATTATGCTAATGGCTCTATGAGAACATCAAAGATTTAGGTAATTTTTGAAGAAGCACTTTGTTAATGATTTTAGCAAAAATAACAATAAAATAAGGTTTTATAATATGTTGTAAAATTTGGTAGAAGTGATAAAATTTGATAATTTTATCAGGATACCATAAACACATAGCAGAAAAATCATTTATTCGGTTAATTTTACTTTTCAGTTTTGTATTTTTTACTAAATTTGTTGGCAATAAGAACTGTAATTTTTGAAGACCAAATTTAAAGTAAACTGTTACAATATGACCGAAAAAATTATCAAATAAATAAATTAAATAATGTATATTTTTGCTTTATTAACGTTTTTATTTATTTGCTTTTACCAGAAATGTGTCTTTACTATGCAATACGGCAATTTTTCAAGAATTACTAATACTCTACAAGAAAATACTCTACATTGACTTTATTTTTCAATTTGCTGCCAAGAAACTTGTTTTTAAGATTCGTTACTTACAAGCATATTTTTAGAACTCAACTATTTCTACTAAGGTAACTAACAGTTTTGTATTTAACACAAGAAAGTTTACCAATAATTTTATATTTATCTAAAATCGTACTCTAATAAGAAGAATTAACAGTTGAAGGTTTTCTTGAAGGTTAAGAAAAAATACTTTAAGTTCAATGTAGTGGTGACGGCTTGTGGTACTTTTCGGCGAAACATGTAACATATTCTTTTTAAGGTCTTTTAAGCCTAATTAAACTATGGAAATGTAATTTTGATTTTGATACTAATCGGATTTTTTAAGCCAGTGGTAAAATACCATAAATGTAATTGAAATGCATAATTTTTTTTATGCTTTATGTTGATGATTATAAGGTAATATTTAATCAATTAGTGGATTTTATTTATGGCGTTTCTACTTTGCTCACTTTTTGTTGCAAATTAATGTGGGCTCAGTAAAGTACTCAGTATTTCAAGTAAACAAAACAACATTAAGATATGTAGCACATAGGTAGCACATTGTCAAGGGTTCAACAAGCAATTGCTGCAATGTAACTTTAATATTGTACTGAGTTGAATCATATCATTGCACATCTTAAGAACTTGATACTATGGTCTAATTTTAAAGTAAATCTGGAATAACAAAGTTTTTTTTAAATGGCAGCTAATTTGATTGCTATCATGGTTTTCAGCATAACATCGGCATTATGGCTAAATATAATTTAAAGAATTGTTTAATTTGATTATTATTATGATTGATTCAAGCTGCCATATTTTGATTTCTCTAATAGTGCCTATACCACATGAAGAAAAAGGAATATGTTAAAATTACTGTACTACATGATACATATTAACATTTTTGGTAAGAAAAAAACATTAATTCTGGTAAATAAGACCAAAATATACGGTATTTAAACCATTCATTTGGTAACCTTTCACCAGAAATTTTAGGATTTTAAAGTTATAATTCTGATTACCATACATTTAACAAAAAAAACAAGACTGAAAAATACAAAACTAAAAACTGAAATTGAATAAAAGGGTTTGACACCATGTCCTAATGAATCTTAATAAAATTACCAAATTTTTTTTTCAAATTTATTAAATTATATTTTATTATTAATTTACAGAAGCAACTGAAAATTTAATCAGTACCCATCGATATCATCCTTAATTTTTACGCATGTGATAATGAACTTAACTAATTTACTCTTTGACTAATTAAATTAAAACCACAGAAATCTAAAGAACCTAATTATAAAAATTAAGCGTGAAAGGAACTATATGTTTTTGAGAAACTACGAATTATTACCAGAAATCACCTAAAAGTGGTTTTCAATTTAAACTTTTAAGTTTAGAAATTATTAATTTTAAATAGCAACTGATAAGTTCAGTTTTTGTTATAAAATAAGAATTTCTTTCCCTTGTTTTTGTACATATAAAGAGTATGACGTTTCTCTAACATAAATTGTTTGTAATAAACTTTATATTATTTATGAGTTTTTTTTAAACATTATGAGTTTACACTCATAATGAAAATTGGACCATAATGCTTTTTCATTTTTTTACAAAACTGTGGCGTTTCTCCATATTAACGTTTTACGCCATTTTCATAATAATCCTGGCTTTAGATAAGCTAAACTTCACTGTTAAAATTTTCATTCTGAAATTATCGTCAAATAACTGGCAGCTGTCTGTCCATCCCATTAACCGTAAAGCTTACAGTAAAGGACATTTTTCTCCTTTACAGTTTTGAAACCATTTACCAAAAGTATGGTTATAAAACCATGAATACAAAACTATACAGTTTTTTAACCATTTACAACTAGCATTTTTCAAAAACGTAAAAAAATATAATTATTTAACTAGACATACTAACTCGACTTTTCGTAAGGTAATGGAAAGTGCCGGACACTATAAATTCTTCATGTGTTGAAGGGAATGGGGGTGGTGTCAACCATATATGGCAACGTTACTTTCAAAAAGTAACGAGTAAAAGTACAAGTATTTTTAAAAAAAGTAACGAGTAAAAAGTAAAAAGTTCTTATTTTAAAAAGTAGCGAGTAAAAAGTACAAGTAAAAGTACAAGTACTAAACAAAAAAAGTAACGATTTAAAAGTACATTTCTGGGAAATCGAAAATTGAAAGTAACCTAAAATTTTATTGAATAATATTCTTATGTTCTTTAATGTTTTTGCAAAATTGTTGTAATTTATTTAATTATTTTTAAATTTGAAAGTAATGAATATTAATTTATTTTTAAATTCGGAAGAATATTATAATTTAATTTTATAATATAATCGTATAATATAATTTTAATATCAAACTTTTTATGGATTTGCACGAAAAAGAAATTTTATCTATTGATTTTAATTTTTTGTTTATTATTTTTATCTATTTAAATTACCATTGATTCAAAATTGTGTTACTCTTTAGAAACGCGTTTTAAAAGCAAACAAACATGAACAAAGCAAACACGGGGTTTCAGATAGCTTTGTGATCTTTGAGTTAGTAAAAAAAAATTGAATGTGCAGTATAAGTTGAAACAGAAGGTATTTAAACACAAAGTTAGCTTTGAATGCATATATATTGCACATTAATTTTATAAATTAAAAAAACATAAGCATTTTTTATTAATTTGATTTTTTTTTTATAAAGTTTACCGAGTTTTAGAAAAAAGTACCGATTTCATTCGATATTTCCGTTACAAATACTTGTACTTTTTCCCTAAAAAAGTAACGAAAGTACAAGTAAAAGTACTAAATTTAAAAAGTAACGAAGTACAAGTAAAAGTACGTACTTTTTACTTGTACCGGCGGTACAAGTAACGAAAGTAAAAGTACTGCCATATATGGTGTCAACACTAGGACTCAAACTCTGTCGGTCATGAGATTGACAGATAAGCCCACTCGGCTATGATATGTACACAGTAGCTTCTATAGGTGATTCTAGTGGGTGCGATAAAATTCTGGTTGTTGAACTGTATTAGGTGAAAGCAGTTAATAAACAATTTTTCTCAAACTCAACAGTTTGATTACCATTTTATTTATGGTTATTTGACTGTTTTGATTAAATATGGTAAAATAACCATTCAATAAATTGTTATCTAACTATTTTTTCCGATAAATTTATAACAGTGTTGACCTAACAGTCATGAGTAACAGTTTCAAACTTACAGCAGTAATAAAAATAGCATATTATTCTCAAAGAAAACATCATTTTATAATACAAATGAGCCGTTGAAAAACAAACTTAACGCAGTTGTAAAAATCTCCTAAATTTTTTTAGAGACATTTAAATCGATGAAAAAACTCCTGCTATTCGCATCGGCCGTATTTCCTCTCTAGTACTTCTCTCACCAACTGAAAATCAACCTAACCCTTTAAGCTAAAATAACCCTTCAAGCAAAAATGCCCTAACCCTTCAAGCATTCCAAGGATATAAATATTAATTAAATTAACTTTTAAGAAATTTAAGACATTAGAAAATTAGAGATGTTTAGAGCTAACGATCTAAATCTCTGCATGATCTGAAGTAACTGCTCAGTTCATAAGAAACGGACCACTCTGAATAACTTTTGATCTAATGTTTGGATCTTCACGTTTTAGGAGTCAATCTTAATGGTTCGAGGGGGTGACCTCCAATATGCTAATTAATTACTGTAGACGATAATTTAGGTTACGAAATCAGGCATGATAAATACACTTTCTCGGAATAAATATACCTTTTTTTCAGCGGATTTGGATTTTTGACTCCCAAAATAGAGGGAGTAGCCGCAATCTGGAAATATGGTCCCCATAGTTTAATTTGGATAGCGATCCAAAGTTTGGACCCCTTAATGTTAATTTTACTATTTGCGTATTCCGCCCTATCTCAAGAATGTTTTAAGTGATTTGAAAAATTTTGCACACAATTATAAAAATTTTTTATCCAAAGATAATTCCATGCAATAAAAAATTTTTTAGTAAATATTTATTATTTTTTATTATTTTATTTAATAACAGTCGTAAAAATTCTGCATTTTAACGAATACAGTTTTTTATGTCATTTTTAATTATTTCATTTTATATGGCAAAATAAAAAATTTGAAATATAGGGATAAGAAATCCAAATCCGTTGTATTAAAGGTATGTTTATTCAGAGAAAATGCGTTTTTTTTTGTCTGATTTCGCAACTTAATATATTGTATGCACTAATTAATTATGCACTAATTAATTAGAATATTTCAAGTAATCTTCTAGAACCACTGAGACTGAGTCCTAGAGCGTAAGTATTCGATCATTGGGTCAAAAGTTATTCAGGGTGGTCTGCTTACATATATATTTTTTTGTGCTCTGCACATGTGTACATTTACGCATTAATGTCAACGGATGTGAAACATTGCATATAAATGTATGTTATGACTTAAAACTATTTTAAATTTTAGAGATTTAGCATTCTAATATGAAACATAATAAAAAAATGCTAACTTTAAAATGTATTGAAAATGAATTTGAATTATTAAGACAACAGATTCTGTTGAATTTTTATTAGTAATACATTAAAAATGAAAAATATCAAACTTTATTTTGCTTTGAATGAGTTAATTTTATAAGGATTGATCCCGGTATTAGTTTTTTTTCTTCAAAATTACACTTTAAAAAGTAAATTTTAAAAATTACTGGATCAAATTGCGGTATAGTTTTTCGAAAAATTTATTTTACTGTAAAATCTATTTAAACTGTACAATATTATACTCCAATTTTTACACAAAAATTTATTTAATTCGAGTGATTCAGTGGTTTTATAGTAATTATTACTGACGTGTGACCTGCCATCTCAGCAGCATTATCGTAACATTGTGATCTGCAGTTTGCTAATGATATTTCATCGGAACTTCATCGGAATTTCATCGGACTTTTTGTACCGTAACCATAACATTTTCTGGTA
This sequence comes from Parasteatoda tepidariorum, assembly GCF_982258835.1. NCBI lineage: Eukaryota > Metazoa > Arthropoda > Arachnida > Araneae > Theridiidae > Parasteatoda > Parasteatoda tepidariorum. The sequence goes on along the minus strand of NC_141761.1, from coordinate 69,832,376 downwards.
AAAAGTGCCGACATCTGAGTGCCGGTACATCTTACCGTAAATTGATTCACAATTTTAATGATAAAACCGAAATATTTGATGTTATGTAAAGATATAAATAATGGTAATAATACAGGTATTTAAATAAATGTTATAATTGTAACACATGTTGTGTCAAATATTTAAGTGTGTTTTGTACTTCTTTGTGAATTACTCTGTTCAATTATTTGTAATGAAATTTTAAAAAAAATACGTTCAAAAGTTCAAATTTAATAGAAACTGACAATTTGATTATATGATTTTGGTTTCAAATATCTAAAACTAGCTTGCTTGAAGTTTACTATAGATATTATCATAAATTAAAACATTTAAAACAAAAAAGATCATCTGGTACCTACGATAAATTAAGCTAGCAAGTCTTGCTAAATATGAATTTATTTCAACAAAGTTATCAAATTTTGTCAATCAGACTATTTCATTAAGCAATATATTTCCCCTTTTCACCAGAATTTTTTTCATTAAATTATCAAAATTAGATAGGTTGAAAACACTCACGTGATTTCATATCAGTTCATTTACTCATGGAATAAACGTATCTCCAAAGTTATTCACCCATTCTCTTTAAATATATTTAAAAAATAACAAGATTTCAAAGAAAAAATATTTTTAAGTAAAAAGATATGTATTTTTCAAAATTTAAGCATTTTACCTATGTTTTAGAAAATTAAATGCAATCTGTTTAACGTAATCTAATCCTAGTATAAAAACTCTTAAATGTAGTTACATCTTAAGTAAAAAGAAATAAATTAAGTAAATTTATGCTTCTATGTGTGCAAAAAATTTAATCATGATTTTTCCCATTCTTTCTTTGTTGATTAAATATTTACCAAACGAAATAATTTAATTCTCGTTTTCTAAAAGGCTATTTTTTCGAAATTGATTTTTATACTGTTAAAAAAATGCAACTCTGTTCTGTTTTTTGCTCTTCTATGAAGCAAATTTTTTCTTTACAATTTCCAACACATTATTTTAGAAAATTTAAGAAATCAAAATCATCAAAACTATTTCATGAATCAGATGATGAAGTTTTTAATCGCAATTTGTGTCCTGTTTGGAAAAAAAAACAATAAACAAAATATTTAGCTATGTGCATATCAATCAGAAAATTTCATTTTTAATACCATCTGGTGAAGATTACATTTTCAAATAAACGTTTCATGCTCGCAAACTCATCAATTTTAGAACCGTACATCAATACATATTTCTAATTTCAGTTAAAATTGCATTCAGTAATTGAAAAAATTGCTTTCGTAACAAGTTATTAAACCTACTATTTTTATTATAAAATAAGAGTGCGTATTTCTAATAACTATGTCTATCTTTAAAATAATTAAAATAATTATTAACACATTATTAAAAGCAGGTGAAGCATTAATCTTTAAAATTGACTGATTGAAAAATAAAAATAGAAAACAAAAATTTTCATGAAGCTATGTTACTTAAGTCTGAGTAAAAGCATAATGTTAAAATTAATATATTGAAATATTGAAAATATATTTAAAAAATATTAAAAATATATTTAAAAAATATTAAAAATAAAATTGAAAAATATTAAAAATAAAATTGAAAAATATTAAAAATATATTTAAAAAATATTATTGATACATCAAAAAAAGTCAACAAGTAGAATGTTTTACTATATCTAAACTTTTTTTTACAACGCCTACCTGGAGAATGACTTTTCGTCACATAGCATCTGAAGGACAGATTTATTGGCTACTGTTTCAGGGGCACACGTTGGGTGGGCCAACGTTACTCCCACAATAAGGACAAATAGTACAGAGAATGAAAGAACATCCGTGCCTTGTCCGGGATTCGAACTCAGTACATTTCTGATGCAAGACTAATACCCTGAATCCTACACAGGCCAGTCGGCACAACATCAAAATGTCTCACTACTATATTAAAGGTGTAGGAAGATCAAAAGTAATATACAGGGTGTCCCATAAATACAGCGACAAACTTCTAGGAAAAGTAGGGTACATCATAAGGATGAAGAATTACCTAGAAAACCATAATGGAAATGATATCCTATGCAGCTAAGGTTGCCTCATTTTATGTACTGTTACACTGAGTGCCTTTGAACATCAAGTACTTTTATTTATTTAAACTATCTTAAAAAAATTTCGAATAATTATTGTCGAAAACTGCTTTTAAATAGGTGCGATATTAGCTGTTTTATCGTAACTTAATGATTTGAAGACTAACTCATACCTGCCAACTTTTAAGCCCTTCCATTATCATTTTTCCCAGTGGTATTAAAATGGAATTAAAACGTCAATTTTAAGCAAACAAATACGTTTTAATTGTAAAAACTTAAGTTGACAACCATGGTAGTAACGCATATTAATATATGTGCTTAATTTTTGTAAGAATAGTGGTGATCAAAATCATCTAAAAAATAAGTTTATAAAAGAAAAAATAGTATATACTTACTACCACTTTAAATATAAAAATAAAATTTTCCGGAAAATCCGGAAGAGTTGGCAGGTATGGACTAACTGCACAAGCTAGCTTAATTATTGAATTACGATAAAACAGCATTTCTGAGTCGTTTTTAATTGAACTCTCAACAACGACTAATAGTAACATGGAGCCGTGATGGCTCAGAGGATAGAGCACTCCCCTCCTAATGAGGTGAATGGGGTTCAAATCCTGGCAATGGCTGGTTGATTCGAATTCCGCATCCAGCTCGCACCGACCACAGTGCTGGAGTAAAATATCCTCAGTGGTAGGGGGCTCATGGGTTAGACTTCCTGTAACACAAAGGCGGGTTAGTTCCCTCAAAAAGTCCTACACGAAGGACAATTTCTCCCAATATTTGATCCAGGAGTTCCTTTGTCTTCTTGAGTGCATTCAAAATTACAAGGATACAGAGTTAAACATTGTTAGTCGTAAACTGAAAATTCGGAGAGCTGTTCAACGATGGTTATAAAATATAAAATAAAATAACAGTAACATAAAAATAACATGAAATTAAAATACTTTAGAAGAAGGAAAGTGTAAGTTTAAAGGTACTTGAGCAACATGTCCATAATAGGAAAACTCCTCTAGCAGCTTAAAATGACATTTCCGGTCATTGTGTCCTAGGTAATTCGTAATCCTTATGATGTCCCCTACTACACCTAGAAGTCTGTCGCAACATTTATGTATACATGTACGTTCCTAATCAATTCTACTTACTAAAATATTTTTATCAAAAAGAAACTAACATATTCCAATTATTAAGTCATAAACAGTTAAAACAGAGATAAAATCGAAATTATTAACAGATAAAATTCTTTTATTTGTATCTATTTATCTCATGGTGTTTTATGAAGCAGTTGTTTTAATTGAAAATAAGCCAAGGCAATGCTATTAAAATTACACCATTATTATTCATCTAATGCTATTAACTTCTCGATGTTTACGTCAGCTAAGAACTAACTTCTAATTTACCTACCTAATATTTCTATGTTTAAGTAAAAATAACTCTACATTTATTAATAAATTTAAAAAGTTACCCGTAAACTTCTTTTTTTTTTTTTTTTTTGATTTTCATATAATTGATTTGCACAGATGCGGTACTAAATGTTTTTTTAACAATTTCATCACGCTTTAAACTACGCTGTAATTATCACGTGTTTTTGTTTATTTAAATTATTTTTCTTTCTTCCTTTTTTTATGTTATCGAATTGATACTTTAAGTCGAATTTTTAAATTTCATCGTGTTAGTTTCTTTATAGTTTTTCATTTTAAATGCCCATTCATGTTGGGAATTTTTCGAATATTCACCTATTTCAGTCAGTTCAATTTTAATTAGCTTTAAAAATCTTAGTTATTCATTCTCAGCAACAATTAACCAATTATGTAATAAATAGAGCAGTCTAAAATACATTTATCAAATAACTACACAGTTTATGCTAAAACTACAAACATTTTAAAAACATGGATACGTATGTGAAATAATAGCGCGCATTTACATTTATGATGTTAAGAAATCTTATAACACTCATTTTTCAATTTCTAACAAGATTAACTAAATCTAAAATTTATAAAAGATAAAGATTAGTGCGACAGTTGAATAATTGAACTTCAGAAATATCGATGCTCTTACCACGATTCCAAAAGATTACTGTTTTATTCAAGTAAGATGTAGCGAAATAAAATTAATTTAGCTTATTATTACATGATTTTTACTACCGGCTATTCTGTTCTTTTTCAAATTCTCCCAACTTTATACAACAAATTTAACAAAGTCATCATTTTAACAAGAACAACAGATTATTCCTTTCTTAACGTAACATTGTGCTTTATTTGGAAGTTTACTCACAGTTGTGATTCTTAGAATTAAGATTGTTTGCTATGGATTTCATGAATTAAAAGAAATTAGAAGAATAAAATTTAGCATTCAACTTCAATGGTAAATCTAAAATATTTAGCACAATATAGACAAGATAACAGCAACAACAATTAATGTAGAGAATTTGTAATTAACTTACAGGTTGATTCTTATTATGATATGAAATCCAATGTGCAGAAAATAAATATTGAAAAAAAAAGACTTGCGTCAGCGAAGGATTTTGAAACAGCTTAGCATAAATCAACTAATTTTTAGACATAAACTTTTATATTATGTTTTAATTTTAAATAATTGAGTATGAACTAACTTTTAGATATAAACTTTAAGATTATATTTTGATTTGAATAGCTTAATGTATATAAATTAATTTTTAAATATAGACTTTTAGATTCTGTTTTAATTTGAAATAATTCAGCATAAACTAATTTTTAGATATAAACTTTTAAATTCTGTTCTAATTTGAAACAATTTAATATAAATAAACTAATTTTTAGATAAAAACTTTTAGATTCTGTTTTAATTTTAAGAAGTTTAGTATAAATTAACTAATTTTTAGATATAAACTTTTAGCTTCTGTTTTAATTTGAAATAATTAAGCATAAATCAATAAATTTTTAGATATAAACTTTTAGCTTCTGTTTTAATTTGAAATAATTTAGTATAAATTAACTCATTTTTCGATATAAACCTTTAGCTTCTGTTTTAATTTGAAATTATTTGGTATAAATGAACTAATTTTATATATAGACTTTTAGATTCTGTTTCAGTGATAGCACTTTTTAGTTTTACTCTTTAGAATAGCACGTATCCAATAAAATAAATGACGGCTTCACCTTCAACTTAAAATCATACGAACGTGGTCTTGAAAAAGTTGAAAAAGTCTACTTTATGATTATATTTCAACTCGTGCTGTATAAAATTCGATTTTTCATTGCTCCTTATATCCAACGTTCATACTTACGATTTTTCTTAGAACTGAAGTAGGAAAAAAAATTTAAGGACACCATATCACTCAACAATCTTAACAATGTGATTCCACAGACACCCCTCTGCCAATTTAGAGAAAGCCTTGTGCGCTGCACCCCTCACCCCGAACCACAGGAAAAATACCCCCCTCTTCTCCTCTGGAGCCCTATATAAGTAATTTAGCGAGATCGTTTGGTGGTATTGGAACGTTCGAAATAGCAGGGTGGAATAACGTGATGGATGCTTTAGAGATGGATCATGTCTGAGTCCTAATCTAGAACGCCATGTTTCTGCTTCCTAGTCTCTCCCGTTCAGAAGAATCTAGAAAAGTCGTAAATTAGGAATTCTGCATCAACTAAGAGTGTCCTCTCTGTTGGAATATAAGCCTCTTTTCGAAGAAAACGTGTTTCAAATAAGAAAAATTATTGTTGTCATTTATTTCTTTTAAAAGGAAACCGAATACAATTTAGAGTAGTAAATAAGATATACAAATTCAAAGTAAAACGTCCTAGTTCAACCTAATAAGTTTATCTGCAAAAATAAAATAAAGAATTTTATGTGTGAGTTTGTGAGTGTCTCTCTCTTATAATTCCTGAACCGTTTCTTTAATCTGAGGGGAGAGTAGTTACAGACCATGTCAACCTTCATCTATGAAAAGGTACCCCACCTTAGGATCGAGTTAACATGTCTTATATACTAGTGAATTGTAGTTGTAATTTTGTAGTGGTAGATTCGCTACAGTACTCCCCCACCAGAATTATATCTGTGATAGAATTCGATGAATGGATACCTCTAGTTGAATCATTGTTTTTTTGTGAGAAGCCGGGAGAGCTATATTAAGATCACCGTACTTTTTTAGTGCGGAATGTGAGAGGTGCATTAACTTCACGGTCGTAGTCGCTCCTGTGTTTCCTTTAGCAGTCGAGTGTATGCAGGCCGACGTTGCGTGCTCGAGACCGAGTAGCAACAGTGCGAGGAGGTGGATAATGTTGCAGTCACAAGTAGCAAATCAACTATTCAATGTGGACCATCCAACGAAGTAGGCGTTACTGTCGATGTAGGCGTATCCAGATCAAAGTGGGCGTTTTTGCCAAGGTAGGTGTGTTCATATCACGCCCGGGTCACCAATGTGGGGAGAGTAGTTACAGACCATGTCAGCCTTCATCTATCAAAAGGCACCTCGTGATTGAATCAAGTTAGCATGTCTTATATACTAGTGAATTGTAGGTGTAATTTTGTATTGGTAAATACGCTACAAATCATTCTAAACGTCAGACAGCGGCTGCTATTTTAGTCGCCACCATTGTTTCCAATCAGTAACACTAAAATTTATGATTATTTTAGACTAACTAATAAGAGTTAGTAAATATATTATGTAAATACAATAAAAAGCAAGAATCATCAATTTGGAATGATATATTCACTGATTTTAAAAATAAAACAAGTTTGTTTATCAAACATACGGGAAACATAGAAATGACATTTTGACGAACTCGTACAAAACGGAAACTAATGGAAATAATACATGTTAAAATCGCTTAATACACTAATCAGAGATTTAGAAATAAAATATAATTATCCTTATTGCACAATTAAAAACATACATACCTATTTAAACGACGAACAAGAATTCATCCAACTAAACCACAGTAAGTTGCTAACAACTGCAATCTCTCACCGATCAATTATCCATTGCAGTCGCTAACCTCTGGTAAAAAAGAACGTCAACACATTAATTTTCGAAAAGGAAAATAATTATCGTTTTATTTGAATAAGTGAGAATTGGGTGCAAACTAATTCTATTATAAGTGAGCGACTACCCCCAAAATATAAGGGGTAGTCGCGATCTGGGAAATATGGCCCCAATAGTTTCTCAGGAGAGAGTTAAAAAGTTTGAAACCCTTAATGCTAATTTTACTTTCTACGTATTTCGCTATATCTCTAGAATTGCTTGAGCAAACATTTTGGTATAGAATCATAAAATTTGTTTATTCAAAGATAATACCATGAAAAAATTAGCAAATATTTATTACTTTTTATTATTGTATTTAATAATCGAAAAATGCTTTAAAAATTTGAACTTTAAGGTGTGCAATTTTTTACATAATTTTAAAGTATGTATTTTTACAGGACAAAACTCAAAATTTGAGAGAAATCGGCTGAATAGTTCCTGAGAAATCCAATTTTAAGTGTCTGACTTTTTTAAAATTCCATTTCTCAGGATCTATTCGACCGATTTCGATCAAATTTTGTATTATGCCGCATAAAATTGCATTCAATAAAATAATGAGAGAAAAAAAATGTGGACCTTACAATTCAAAAATTTTCGACCATTCTTTATTAAAATAATAAATATTTTCTAAAAGTTACTTTTTGGACGGAATTATCTTTGGATAAACGAATTTAATAATTAAGAATAATTTATTTTAATTCGCTTGAAAAATTCTGGAGATATAGCGAACAACGCAAAAAGTAAAAGGAACATTAAGGGTTCCAAATTTTAGGGCTCTCTCCTGACCAAACTATTGCTACCATATTTCCCCGATTGCGGATACCCCCCTATGTTTTGGGGGTCAGAAATCCGAAACCGTTGAAAAAAAGTTGTGTTTATAAAGAACGTTTATGTGTCTGATTTGTGTCTAATTTGTGTATCATTGAGTTTGTAAGGCAAGGTTCTTAAAAAATTCTTAATATTCAGTTCAATATGCATGGAACCTAAAGATTAAATTTCGAAACAAACATGCTAAAACAATTACTTATACATTTAAAGAAGAAATATGAAATTATCAGAAAACCATGATATAGATAGTGTATTTTATTAAAAAAAAAATAAAAGAAGAAAATTTATGCTTTCTTATAAAATTGCTCAACCAAAATCTTCAGGGAAAAAAAACGGAATCCTGAGGAAATAAATTGAACTAGACATCTGTTTTCCAATAATCGAGCATCTTGAAATACTTCTTACAATTTCATTTCGATACGTGTTTACATAACAAATTCATTTTTAAACTCAGGAAATAAAAGCGAGAGATCTTTAGAATAATTTTAAATTGTTTATATTAGGCTAAACAAAATTGTTAATTCCATTTTAATATTTATGTAATAAATTGCAATAAAAGAAATCGCAATTTTTTATTTTCCAATTTTATCACCTCCTTAAAAATATGAAAAATACTCATGGTTTTTAAAACTGTAAACTTTTAAAGAATTTTAAATAAAGTTTGATTTAAAGGATTTTTTATAACTAATTCAAAAAATGCTGCTGATTTTTATTTCGTTAGTTTGAATCTTCTTAAATAAGGTTTCATTACTTAAATAATTAGTCCCGACCCATGATTAGCAATATTTATTTAAATGACCAATCTAAATTAAAGCTAACTTCCAAAATCATTCAACAATATATTCCCTTTAAAAAAAAAATTCCAAGTTGAGCAAAAATTTGCCAAAATAACTCCGAAGCAAATAATAAACGAATTCAAAAACTCCTTGCATTCAAATACAACTATTATTTGTTTTGACTTGTACCATACATTTTTTCAATAGATTTCTAATAAATTAGAATTTCATAGCTTTTTGGCATGTTTTTGAGCAAAAATATGCCAAAATAACTCCGAAACAAATAATAAACGAATTCAAAAACTCCTTGCATTCAAATAGAACTATTATTTGTTTTGACTTGTACCATACATTTTTTCAATAGATTTCTAATAAATTCGAATTTTATTATTTTTTGGCATATATTTGCTTAAATTTGGGAATTTATAAATGAAATTTAAATGCGTTAAAGAATTTTAAAAGTAAACACTTATAGGAATCATTTTTCAAATTATTTTAACCTAACTAAATACTTCGTGCGGGGTAAAAACAAAAGTGATAAATAAAACTTTTTCAATAAAAGCAACTCAATAAGGCACAAAACTGAAAAGCATATGCCAGAACAATTAATTAACCAAACACAATTCCATTTTTTTTTTATCTAACTTGATTGCGCATACCATTGACATTTACGTTATTAATTGAAACAAAATTTATCTTTTAGAAGTTCTACTCACCAAAATAAAATTTAACTATACTGAGAACAATACAACAGCAATAACGGTACTTATAATCAAACATTTTCCCCTTTAGTACGTAATTTTATTGTTTTTATTTAGAATACCATTGATTTTAAATAACAAAAACACAAAACAAAATAGGCTAATTTCATAAACAAAATAAGCAAATTTAATAAACAAAATAAGCAATTTTTTTTTATATTTTTCGAAATTCTAATTTCGTGATCCTGATTGTTGAGCATACTTGAATGAAATATAATTAGTTATTAAAGAATGTACAAATCTTCTTCTTAGGCACTACAACCTGTTGCCGGCCAAGGCCGTTTCAGTCAATTTACCCCATCTAGATCTATTCGTTACTATATATTTAACAATTTGTTAACTCCCAAGTCCTTTAACCACTTCTCTACTCTATCTAACCATTTTGTTCAAGGTCTACCTCTTTTTCTTTTTTCCTCTCGTGTTTGGGAGGTCATATTTTCGGTGTACTAAAGTATAAATACATCTTACTTCATTTTTCAACCATCGACGACCCGAAATTGAGTTTACGGCTACCAGTGTTCAACTCCGTAGCCTTCTAATAAAAGATTAGTTTCCACCGAGTTACATATCGTAATTAAACAGAGCTATCTATTAAAAATTAAAATTAAAAAAACTTACATTTCAACAGCTTAAATTACAACAATTATAAAAATTAGGTATTAAAATTGTTCCTTGTACTTACTATTCAAATGATAAGATTCAAGCACAAACTGTTACGGAGTTATAGACGAAACAAACAGAAAAAAGTAGACTTGAACTCACGTATGTACGCAAATTCATCTTTTCACTATTACAGATCATGATCAGATCCAGTTTAGTTCAATTTCTACTATATTTTTACTTCTATATGTTCGAAATTTAATTTATTGAAAAACTTCACTTATATTGTAAAGAAAACGTTACTGCGGCCTAAGAGGTAAGATATAGTTAATATTCACATTTAAAGCAAGATACAAGGAGAGTTAGTAACTAACTAGCGTATTTTTTATCTTCTTCTTCTTCTTCTTCTTGCTTGAGCTTGTCAGATATGTGGCACCTCTGCACATGTTGCATTTTGTACCATACTCCAAGCCCAATTTTTCCTAGTTCCATTGTCTCGGGTCGCCTACTTTATTAATATAGTCTGACAGTCCCTTAATGGAATTAAGGTGAAGCTCTTTAGGATATGGATTGCCTAAGGTAGTGAGGCGCGTAAGGGCGAGGGCATCACATTCGTATAGGATGTGATGTGCTGATTCTACCTCTTCACGGCATTTCCGACATATTGGTTCTTGTTCGAAAAGTCCCAATCTATGTAGATGTTTCCTGAAATGATAATGCCCAGTGATGAAGCCTACAATTGTTTGAATCTTCAATCTTGGGAGCCTAAGAATTTCAGAAGCAATTTTTGCAGAAGGGCTGCTGATCATGCTTTTAGCATGTTTTTGTCCAGGAGAATTGCGCCATACTTTGTTCATCTCCTGTTTTTCCCATTTTAGGACAGCCTTCTTTGTAGTCTTCATATTGATTCCACAGAAGGGTTCTGTTCCTATTGGATTGATAGAGGATCCCTGTTTTGCGAGTTCATCAGCTCTTTCATTACCATCAATTCCCATATGCCCTGGTACCCAAATAAGAATGATTTTATTCCTTTTTGCCAGTTCTATTAGGAGATTCTTGCATTCCAAAACAATTTTTGATTTTACTTGAAATGAGTAAAGAGCCATCAAGGCTGCTTGACTGTCGCTGAAAATAAGAATCCGCTTGCCATGGTAGCCTTTCTTAATATTTATCTGCAGACAGTTTACAATAGCAAGTACCTCCGCCTGAAAGACAGTAGCATACTCCCCAAGACCTTCAAAAAGGTTGAATCTTGGTGACAAGCCACAGACACCCAGTCCTGAGAGGTTACCTTTCTTTGATCCATCGGTATACCAGATTAGATCATCATTTTTTGTATCGATCGTGTTGTTATCCCATTCTTCTCTGGTAGGAAAAACTACTTCAAATGGTCTTTCAAACACGTACTTTCTCTCCATGCAGTCAGAAGGCATAAGGAGAGTTGGATGGTAAATTTTCTTAGTAATACTGGTATGACCTCCAGAAGAGGGCTTGTCATACCATTGATATTGCAATTTCATTCTATATGCAGTCATTCTGGCAGAGCTGCACATGAAGATATCTAAAGGAGTCAGGTCCAGAATTGCCTCAAGTGCTCTGGTAGGGGCCGTGGACATTGCACCTGTGATACACAAGCAGGCCAGTCTTTGCAGACTTCCCAGCTTATCCTTCACAGTTTTCTGTTCCACTTTACACCACCATATCACTGAAGCATATGTGAAAGCAGGCCTGACAATTGCTGTGTACATCCAAAACATCATTTTTGGTTGTAATCCCCAGTTTTTACCAAGCATGCGTCTGCACATCATTATGCATTTTTTTGCTTGATTGATTTTGTAATCAACATGTTTATTCCAGGTGAGTTTTTGGTCAAGAATTATGCCTAAAAATTTCACCTCAGAGGCAATATTGATTTCAACGTTAAAACGTTTTGGGATAAAAAAGCCTTCCCTTTTTATTTTACGAGTGAATGGTACTAGATTGGTCTTCTGTGGATTTATGTCCAGATTCCTCTCCCTGCACCATTTGCTTACATAACTTAGAGCGTTTTGCATAAGTTGGCAAGTTATGTGAAAATCTTTGCCAAGGATGAGTATGACAATGTCATCCGCATATCCCTTGGTATAGTAGCCTGTATTATTTAGATGTTTGATTAGGCTATTTACAACCAGATTCCAAAGTAATGGTGATAGTACACCTCCTTGTGGACAGCCTCTGGTTGTTTTCTTTTCTAATGTCTCGTTAAAGATATTCATTTGAATGGCTCTATCCATAAGTAGGGACTTAATCCATAAACATAAAGTTTGGTCTATCCCTGTTTCCCTTAAGGCATTAAGGATGGATGGGTGAGAGGTATTATCAAAAGCACCCTGAATATCTAGGAAGGTGGCCAATGCAATTTCCTTTCTCTCCAGGGTGTCTTCAATCTTAGATACTAGCTTGTGTAAGGCTGTCTCTGTAGATTTACCAGGTTGGTAGGCAAACTGTAGATTATGCAAGGGGTTATTGCTACCCAGGTAATCCCTAATATGCCTATCAATAATTTTCTCCATAATTTTAAGAAAGAATGAAGATAAGCTAATTGGTCTGAAAGACTTAGCCTGGTCATAGTTACTTTTGCCAGGTTTAGGAATGTAAACAATCCTGGTCTTTTGCCATAGCTTTGGAATATGTCCCAGTGCCAGACTGGCTCTGTAAATTCTGGTTAACACAGGGATGATAGGATCTCCTGCCTTTTGGATCATTACAGGAATGATTCCATCAGGTCCAGGGCTTTTAAGTGGTTTGAAGGTGGAGATAGCCCACCTGACATTGTTTTGATTGATAACGTTCTTAGCATAGGTCCATTGGTTTCTTTGTATTCTTTTTACAGATCCAATGAAATGCTGTCCTTCATTGCTATCCATATCAATGGCTCCTGGAAAGTGAGTTTTGGCCATAACTTCCATTATCTCTTTTCCAGTGGTAGCAAAGTTGCCATCCTCATCCTTTAAGGTGCCAACCATTATGGGTTCATCCCTTCTAAGGATTCTCTGGAGTCTAGCTCCTTCAGAGATAGAATTTACCTCTTCACAGAACTTTCTCCAGGATTCTTGTTTGCTTTTCCTGGCATTTTTGTTATAGTTGGTGAGGGCTCTTTTATAGTTGTCCCACTCACCATGTTTCTTTGCTTTATTAAAGAGTTTTCTAACATTTGCCCTTTCAGTTTCCAAGGAGTTGTTCCACCAAGGACATTGGGGCTTTGCTCTTTTGGTACGTATTGGGCAATTTTTATTGTATGAACCTAGAATTTCGTTCTGCAGAGTTTCTGCTGCAATTTCTAGATCATAATTATCTCTAATATAATTTTCTCCCAGTTGAGTCAGCCCCATGATATCATCTTGGAATTTCTTCCAATTTGTTCTCATGGGGTCTCTGAAGCAGCGGTCAATATTTATATTGGAGTTTATTTCAAAATGGATGTTTTGATGGTCGGAACCTGATGGTCTCCCATCTACTTTCCATTTCGTGATATTTTTACTAATAGCCGGTGTTGCTATAGTAATGTCAATTACTTCAGAACGATTAGAAGTTATAAAGGTAGGGTCATTGCCTTTGTTCAAAATATCTAAATTGTAATTAAGAATAAATTCTAAAAGACACTCACCTCTTTTATTTGTGTCTGTGCTGCCCCATACAGTATGGTGAGCATTGCAGTCCAGCCCTAAGACTACCTGCAAGCTGTTTTCTGCACAAAACTGCAGGAGTTTGTGCAGTGTTTGGTCAGGTGGAGCCTTCTCTTCATAGGGTAGGTAGACTGAGCAAAAAACAATTTCTCGGTCTCTTCCCTCTATGTTGAGTCTGACTTTCACTGCTGTTAAATCCCTATGAATAAAATCTGTTAGAGGTAGAACCTTAATATCTTTATCTATTAGGATACATGTTCTAGCTTCACTATTAAGATTATAAATGAGCTTACCTTTTGTTCCTTTGAGGCCACTGATTTTTCCCCTGACAAGCCAAGGTTCTTGGATCAGGGCCAGGTGAAAATCCTCATCAAGAAATTTCTTGGTGAGGTTTGTGGTGCCACTTCTACTGTGGTGGATGTTGGCTTGAAGAACCTTCACCCCCATCATTTTAAGGTTTGTCTAGGACTTTGGCTTGAACTTGGTGAAGTCCGATATAAAATTTATATCCCCTTTTGCCAAGTGTAGCCGCGTCCAGTTCAGGCACGCTAAGGACGATGGTCTGTCCTGATGGTTCGTTCTTCCGATGAAGTATGTTCCATTCGGTTGGAGTAAGCCCACCATTTTGTGCCTCAATCTTTCTCAGAACCTCTTTGGACTCCAGTTTACTACAGACTTTCGGCAGTTTAGCAATGATCTTAGTAGTTCTGACAAGTTTCCTTGCCTCTCCTACCAAGAGAGTTTGCTCCTGCCATGGGTTTATCTCAACTACAATCTGTTCCAGCCACTTAGAGCTCCCCAGATCTGCACAATTGATGATAAGTGCCCCATTTTCTAGTCTGCAAGAAAGAAAAGTGGGGACAAAACCCTCTTCATTTCTAGAAATTTTTTCAGTTATCAAGAACTCAAGGTCTAGGGCCTGTTCTTCGGATAAGCGCTCAAGAGGATGTCCTTCAAGAATCACAGCCATTTTAACTGCAGTTAGAGCTTCCTTAAAGGTTATACCTTCAGGTCCTTCTTTCCTGGCAGCCTTTGGGGCTACATCTTGTTCCATCCTTTGGCTTTGTCTTTTCTCGCCTCTCTGCTTTGGTTTGGGTTTTTCTACCCAGGTACCTTCAGCCATCTTCTTTTCTCGGGCAAGTTTCTTTTTCTGTGCACCAGATAGTCTTTTTTTAAGTTTGATCCCATCCATGGAGGCAGTCATGCTATTAATAGCTTCCTGCCCCACTTGAGATGTTGATTGGGTAGAGGTCATTTCTACCTCTTTTGATGAAGGGTTCATTTTATCTCCTTCAGTTGGTTTTTCCCTAGTTTCCTTTTCTTTTGCAGAAAGGTCTACTTTGGGATTTTCACCTGCAAATGCAGTAGTTTGAGTTGTATTTTTGTCATTTTCAGCCATAAATTACCTCAAATAAAAAGCTCAGATAAAGAAAGTCAGCCCAGCATTGCCTGAGTTACTGGGTAAGGCAATTACTCTAGATGTTCGCCAGTCAAACTAGAGGCTCCGTTAAGACACTATAACCGCAGTGCCATTCACCCAAGGCACGGGTCGCGTAACACCTGGGTTACGGGAGTTGGTTCGCGACCTCCTATTTGTTATTCAGAGGCTATCCTGTCAGCGCTACAGGACATTCGGCTATCCACCACCTGCCGTCGCGCCTGGTAGCCGCTCAAGCCCCAGGGTATTTTTTATAAAAAGTAGAGAATATAATCTAAATTAATTTCTAACTTTGAATTAACCGTTCATACAAACGATTAAGTTACGGTACCGTTTATGCAAACGGTAATTTTTAATAATTATCATCCTAAAACCTTGAGAATTATAACAATAACAAATGTGCTTTGAGGTTTTTTTTTTCCTCTCTTTAAAAACTTTTATGAACTACTTTGTTTGAGATCCCCAGTTTTGAATAAATCAATTCAATTTAAAAACACTTGGAGGAAAAACTTAGCCTGTTGGTGTAAATATTTATGTTTGACAGTTGGGAGAAAGAAATAGAATGATATATATTAATTCAGAATATCTTGTAATATTTTTTGCATGGAATGCTTTCTAAATCTGGTTCCTGAATCTTCTCAATTGCTAATTTTTTTTCTAGAAAATATTACACCATTTATTCTAGATATTAAAATATTTTTTTTTTACTTGTTTATATCTTTCAAGGAAAAAAAATGAAATAAATTTTATTAATTATTCGAAAAACTTGTAAGCTTTTAAATGGAGTGTTAAATTTTATGTAAGTTTTAACATTCAATGTTTTAAGTCTCGCATTATATAGAATAGCTTTAGTATATCCTCAAAATGAATAGCACTGAATTCAATGCAAATAAATTATCATTTCCAACGCTTTAAGGTCTCTCATATTGCTTTATAAACGAGTCTAAGAGCTTTCAAAGGGCTATGAAATTGACTTAAATTCATAAGTCACATATCTTCAATTTTATAAACTAATCTATCAAGCGTAGAAATAGTTTCTCTCTCAAATAATATGAAAAATGGTAATTTTAATGCAAGAACTTGAAAATAAATGCTATGATTTTGTTCTCTTTTACTATAAAATCGATTTTCTTTTTTTGTTCCCAACTTCTAACCTTTATTGGAGGGAATTAAATGAACAAAACGTTTACCTTAAGACTCGCAGATACTCCATTAAACCTTTAAGTGAACAATTGACCTTTTAAAATACGCAAATGAATCTGGACATCATTTTACCCTTTTAAAGTAACGAATTTTACCCCTCAAGAGAAAATCGGATCAACTTGTCTCGAGTATTTGGACACGACTTGGGCCGGACACTGACAGATACTTTGTGCCATTATTCACCGGGACATCTCGCCACGGCTACAACATCTAATGGCATTCTAATGGTAATTATCCTGGTGGATTCCTCCAGATTTCCCATTGTCTTAAAACGCATAATAATGAACTAAAGGAATTGGAAAATACTTGAAATTGATCAGGTCTTAGGCAGCAGCTGCACAGGATGGCCAAATCGACGATACCGAGGCCTAAGTTCTAGTGTTCTTCTTATTAACCACTGCAATCGATATTGCTTGTCCATTTAATGAGGCAACAACGTATTCTCCACTTACTTGATTGTGGTTCTCTATTTATTAATTATTCTCATTAACTCTACCTTCAAAACTTGTTTAATTAATTTCCCCATCGGAGCACATTGCATAAGAGTCTCGATTCCGTACGATGAAGTTATCAGAGGAGTAATTTCATTTATGATGTAAAGCAGAACATTGTCTTTTCGAAGAGATGCTTAAATCATTAGCTTCAAGAGACTTGCTATGAATTGAATTAATGCCATCAATAGCACAAAAATTAGTAGTTAGTCCTGATGGCAAAGAAAAAATCATTTCTTAATGAACTTAGCTCAAAGTGAGCAAATTATTACGACAGAAATGCAAGGATGCCTTAATTTGGTTCTTTCACAAAGCAGTGCTTTTGTTATTTTTGAATTATTTTCCAGGTTTTTGGTCTTCTAATAAAAGTTTATTGCATTATAGTCTTATGCATAGGTCAGTTCTCTTAACTAATAAATTACAACGATGAATTAACTAATTTAGTTATACTAAATACAGAATATATCAAAAGTGGTTTAACTTTAATTAGGATATCATTACTGCCAACTGCAACGCAACCCGCATGATTTCGTATAGTTACTAATAGTTGCACTATAGTGTCTAATACTCACTATAATATTTTTTGAATAGTTACTAAAACCATATAAATTATTGCATATATATAACAACTTTTTAAATTGCTGACTACTTCGTGATCAACAATTAAAAAAATATTTAATTTAATGAATCAAACTTATATTAGCTTTGTTAGTAGTTTGCTCAAATTAATTACAGATTACTAATCAATTACTACTAATTAATTACTATTAATAAATTACCTATTGTGCACTTGAAACAATATATTTCAACCTATTTTGGTTAAGTTGATAATTCTTTCGCTTAACCAAAAAAAAAAAAACATGAGCAATCAGAAATTTTAAAGAGTGTTTTGCCTCGTCCTTCTTATTTCATAAATTTATGATTAGAAATTTCTTAAACATTTATTTACAAATGCTACTTTTTGTTATTTTTAAAAAAGTTTATTGATAAAAGGGCGGTGTTTAATTAAAAAAAACAATGAAATAAAAATACTCTTAAGACTTTAATAACATGAATACTTCACTGAAAAAATGTATGTTCAAAACTACTAGAATCTGGCTCTAAGAGAAAACAAGAAGAGTTTCTGGTGCTAAGAAAGAAAAACAGAAACGCTCGATAATTTTTATCCAAACGCTTTGGTAATGATTTTGGTAAAATTATCAAAAAAATATGGTTTTAAAATATGTGATAAAATTTGGTAAACTTAGTAAATTTTGGTAATTTCGTCATAATACCATAGAATAAAATCCCTTAATTCGGTAACATTTATTTTTTTTGTTTTATAACCAGAGCCAGAACTTCCAATAAACCATTACCATGTGAACAGAAAAATTATCATATGAATCGTTTAAATACCTTGATGGAAAACAAAATCAATATCTAAATTAAATAATTGCTGGTCATTTTACTCTTGCATAAACGACCCAATCTTCAAAGAAAACAAATCTTTATATTTTTATTTCCATGCACACCTTCAGTTTAGAAAAGATGTTCTGATCCAGGTTTCCATTATTTTTAATGTCAGCTTGGTGATAATTCATCACATCGTATATTTTGGTTTTCATTACGAGAATTGTTTTGTTTTTTCGGAAACATCATTATTATTCAGTGAGGTAATTTTACCAAAATTTCTTTCTTCATGTTCCATCAACGTCTTATCACTGTCTCTTCGCTTAAGTCTATCTGCAGCAATGTTATAGGATATTGCTCCCTGACATGCAAAACTATAATATCTTAAAATATGTTGAAGTATTAACATAATTCAATCCCGAAAGCCAACAAAACAAGCGGTGTATATGAACAGAAAGTTGGTTGTGGTGTAGAAATTTGGAGAGAGGGGTACACCAGCTAAGGCTCTTTCCACGTCGTCTATCCAGGTTCAAAATGACGTGTCCTGCCATGGCCCTTAAAAGATAGTCTTAAAAATGGGGCTGGGTGCTTTGCCATGGTTGGGTGATGAGTGAATATTATCACATGAAAAATACTCTCACAGTTCCACATAAAAATGAATGCAATGTTAGAACATCCATCAAGTTGGCACATTTTAGAAATGGATAAAAAATATTTATTGCGTCAAGGCGTTGGATAAATGTGGATCTTTTTTTCTTGAAATCTCAAAATGATATCGCAGAAAAACATCCAAGAAACTCCATTAACTAACAAGAATTTCTTTTCTTACAATAACCTGCTGCAGCATCAAGAGTAAAAAAAGAAGGAAAGAAAAAACATTATGTATGGAAAACTCTAAACTGATCCGTGGAATCCATCCTCTTGAAAAGCCCGCCCAGTAAGTTCGTTTTTATTTCTTCAAAAAATGAATTCTACCGTGACTGTTGCGCCCCGGCTTTTGTAGAAAAAAACGAATCCCAATTTATTCCACAGGTCAAAAGAGACATTACGCCCCGGTGGATGTAGAGGACAGGGAGTTTTCAGCAGTAAACTGGCTTGGATTTTTCTGTCTTTTATCAAAATTCAAAGAAGATTTTTTTTTTCTTAAAACTTTTAGGGAACTTTCAAATTATGTTTTTAAGTGCTCATACTTTAGTTATTACTTCAAAAGGAAATTTCAATTAATGCATTTTTAAGAGTTCAATTTTTGGAATTAGGGAATGTTTTGTTATACAATATTTAATAGATATAATTGTACTGTCTGTCACTATGGAAAATATACCAGATCTTGCACAATGAGCCATCACGTGTATATGAGATGTATGCATGATGGAACGAAACACACAATGTGTGCAATAATGTAATGTGTATAGACGGTACTGTGCAATTATAATTTAATCAATGCGTTCCAAAATAGTTTCAATTACATTGGTTATGGTAATAAAAGGATTAAAGCTAACTTATATGGGTCTATAAGTAAAAATTACAAGCGACTCTAAAAACTCTTTCTGTCGAAAATATTTTTTTGTTTATTTAATGACACTATAATTACATATTATGACATCTCTATGGGGAGAAAACTACATTAAAAGATTTTTTTTTCCTTATATTTTTAACATTTGCACAATATTCATTCAGATTCAACAGGATATTACATTTACGTTAATTTTAGTAAAAACCTTATAAAATGAACTCCTTGAACTTTTCACATTTGGTAATTTTTTAAGACACTACCATGCAATATCTGTTGACAAATAGCTTCTGATTGATTGAATTTTTTTAACAATGGTATTGTTTTTTTTTCTCAATGTTATATTTTTTTAGCTGGTATTACTGTTATTTTTGTCATCGGTCAGTCAAAGCAATACCCATGAACTCCTTGTACGAAAACTAGCAAAATCAGAATTAATAAAGGTAATAAAATTAAAATCAATTGTTGCAACCGTTGTAAATTAATTAATTAATTAATTAATATCCGCTTCCGGCTTGCACCGACCACTGTGCTGAAGTGAAATATCAACAGTGGTAGACGGATCATGGGTTAGAGTCCCTTGCCGTCAGGCTAACCGTAGGAAGTTATCGCTGTCTTCCTCTCCATGAAACGCAAATGTGGCTTAGCTCCATCAAAAAGTCCTCCACAAATTCAAATGTCTCCCAATACTCGATCCAGGAGCTCCCTTGTCTTCTGGATTGGGTTCGAAATTTCGAGGCTATGGAGTTGAACATTAGTAGTCGTAAACCCATAAAATTGGGTCGGCTGTTCAACAACTGTTATAAATATATATATATAATTTATTTAAAACAGAAGTTGTTACTTTCCTATAAATTTTAAAGCAAATATGTATGTGGTCAACGCTCTATATAACAACCATCATGGTCTAGAAAAAATAATCTAAATGTTAATCTTTTGCTAAAATATTTAACCAATTTTAACATAGCAATGAATGCATTAAAAATAACATGCTGATTCGTAGCTTCCTTGTTACGTTAAGATTACCGTAAAGATCACATGTTTTAACTCAAAAGAAAACCATACGAGAGAACAGACATTTCGCAAAATGAGCGAATGCCACTTTTAAACAAGAAAAGTGCGATACATAAATTTAACGTGTTCTTTGAAAAGAATGTTACACAGAATATGAATGATCCTAAACTACGTTCACAATTATAATCACCATAAGAATTTAGGGGGTCAAGTAAGCTTCATTCATTCAAAAGGGGATTAAAGATATTTAACATTTATTGTGTGGTAACATTAAACGAAATAATAGTTTAAATTTTGAAATGTATATATATATATATATATATATATATATATATATATATATATATATATATATATATATATATATATATATATATATATATATATATATATATATAGTTGCAACCTCTTTCAGCATAGTTACTATTTTGATTTTAAGAAACGGTAATGCCTTGATTAGTGTGAAAATGCAATGCTTGTTTGAAATTTCTCCCATTCTGAAAATATCGAATCATTTTCCTGAAGTGTAGAAAGTATTTCTCCCTGTATCTTGAAATAAGTTTCAAAATAATGGAATCATCTTAAAATAATATTAAATTAAATCTAATATCTTCTTTTCTTTTAGCCGATAAGCCATTTTAGAAAAAAATATCTATTCCCCTTGGAGAGTAAATTTGCGGCGTATTTTTATATTCAATCGCTGACAAAGTCGGCATTTTTGTCATCGTTCATTGGATAGGAACGCTAAGCTGCAAGCAAACATACACTTTGTTAGTTTCGTTTCGTTGTGTTTTGCTCAAAGAAAAACACACGATAGCAAGAAGGGCTGAGATGAGGGTTGTTCAACAAAGATTCCATCCCTTCAGTTTTCTTTCTTTACACGCGTATGCAAGTTTGGTTCTTCATTATACTAAAGCTCTTTACTCGCAAAGGAAGAAAAAAAAACTTGTAATACTTTTTTATTTGATATTCCACTGAAAGTCCTTAAAAAGAATACATAAAAAAGCAAACATACTTTTGAAGGAGAAATATGACGTAAGTCAAGAAAAGAGTATTGAGGAGATTTTATCTTTATATCCTTAGGCAAAAATTTTGTTTTTTTTTTATCTTATTTCATTGATTAAATTAATTAACTTTCGCATCCACATTAGTTAACGATGAATTAAATGTGATGAAAAACATTCAAATTTATTTCACTATAAGATTAGGATTGAAAATGAAAATTATATTATGTAAGATTTTTTGCAAGGTTGAAAAATTTAATTGCAACTACTTTTGGTGATTATTTTTACATTAATATTTAGGTTAGTATTATTGAAAAAATTATTCCTAAAAATTATTCTCTGAATTCATACGTCTGCATCATTAACTAAGCTGTTAAGGCCTAGTTTCTTAGGACAGGACGCCGTCAGCTGGAAATCAGCGCTAACCTCTGATTGGTCCATTTGTGAGTTTGATAGTATACGTCATCGAACGCTCATCTTAAACTACAATTGCCGTCCAACTCAACTGCAGTTGGATTACAACGTGACGTTAGCCGCAGAAGCAATGGCGGACAACATCCAACGGCACATTGAAATCAGCCAAGATTTTGATTTTGACATTAAACATAGCTTCTTCATTAAACAAACTTCTTCATTTAGCTCACCTATAATGTGTTTTTTCTTGGACAAAGTCATTATTTGTTCTCTAAAACACTGGTCGAGAATAATAAAATAAATACAAATTCAAAATAAATATTTGTTTACGTTATTAACGCATGCGCAATGAGAGATAATGTCTGCGTTGGACCGACTGCTCACGCTGAGCTAACAAAAAAGTATTTTTTTGGCGTCAGCTCTACGTCAACTTTCCACTGACGCCCAGATAAGGCGCTAGTTCTAAGAAACCAGACCTTAACAGATATAGTAAAATTCCTAAAGCAGCAGCAAATCAGATGTAAAAATGACTGTCTTTCTCAAAGCACCAAAACTGTAATTGAGAAAGTTCTAAATGTAATTGTACTGATGTCAAAATGCGATGTTTACATAGCTTCAAGCTAAAACTGAAGAATGTTCCGCAATATAAGTTTACAGATGTGAAAATATGTAATAAAGTCAGTATGCAAGAAGAACCCCCCCCCCCGAAAAGAAAGTTATAAAAATAATATAAAATCATTACCATTTATACATAAAATCATTACCATTTATATATAAAATCATTACC
The DNA here is from genome assembly GCF_982258835.1 of Parasteatoda tepidariorum. Lineage (NCBI taxonomy): Eukaryota > Metazoa > Arthropoda > Arachnida > Araneae > Theridiidae > Parasteatoda > Parasteatoda tepidariorum. The sequence goes on along the minus strand of NC_141761.1, from coordinate 69,809,417 downwards.
ATTTATACATAAAATCATTACCATTTATAAATAAAATCACTACCGAAGCACTTCGGTAAAAATTATCGATCTTTTGGTGTTCTCACAGAGATAGAAACACGATACATTTTACCATATCCTTGTAATTTTGGACTTATTTTTTTCTCAATAAAAATGTACTCCGTTCGCAGTAACTAAAAGCTAACTATTACTATCTCCTCCCAGATGTAAGATGAAATATTTATTGCTTTAATAATTATATTATTCACTTCATTAAATAAGGATAACATGAACTTTTCCAAGGAGATCCAGCCTCTTTCGAATAAACTTACTGCCATCAATCTTCTGAATGATGCTTTCAACATAAGATTGTTTTTCATCCCATTAGTTTTTATTATGAATTACTTTTCATGCATTTTTTATCAGATTGAGAACATCTAAAATATGAATTTAGGAAGATGGATGATGCTTTGAAATACTGAGATCTTTCAAATGCAAACTCTACAGCATTGTTAAGTAGCAAATAGAATAAACAAACTCGGCAGAGCATGGGACGTTTGCGTGGTAATAAATCATGAACCTAAAAATATAAAACGCGCCGTGTGTGGTTGTATTTGATAAATGAATAAATAAAAGGTAAGAAAAAATTGTATTTTAATAAATATAATTTTAACTTTGTCAGGTTACGAAATAAAGATTATAAAAAGTTTATTCTAAAATAACATTCAAAATAACTCACTTAAAGATTATTTTGATGAGAAATGTTGGTTGTGGCACCTGATGAAAATCGGTGACTTGCTTTGACAGCTTAAGAATACTTTTGGCAATCACATAATATTATCTTCAATATATAAGGGATACCTATAAACCTTGGATCTCATCAGCATGGAATTGACAAGAATTTTGCAAGGTTTTACCTTTAAAATCATTTCAGTAATTTAAAAATATTTGCAAGTAATATTTATTTATCATCCCTTCTTAATATTGTATTCTACAATTTTTTCTGATAAATTGTTTGAAATTAAAAGCTTAAAAGTATAAAAGTTGATATTTATTTCAGTATGAAATAGCCGCATAATATTACTTTCTTCAAAATAACTATTGCAGAATTATGACAATTATTGCAGTAAACTAGTTATATTTCCTTTTCAGTTAGTTATATTTATTTTTAAAATAGATTTTATGTAAAAATGTATCCTATCAATGTCTGCAATTAAATTGATAAATAAAAAATAAAATTTTAAAATCCTAAAGCAATATTAGGAATTAACTTTGCTTAATAAAGGTCAGGGCCGTCTGGTTGGTAGGTCGTTGGGCCCATGTCCAAAAGATCGGAAGGAAGACAAGAAGAAGACAAACACACAGACAGAGAGAGAGGGATCCATGCCTTTATTTTTTATTAATTTATTTATTTGGTATGAAGCGCACAGACAAGCATGAATTATAAGAACAACAATTCATTTTGCCTTGTCATAAACTTGCAATGTAATAAGCGTGTTCAAAAATAGTCTAATTTAGTTTCAATATTTAGATTTTTTTAATCAAATATTGCCATTACTATCGAGTATTATAATTTTTCGAGAATTTCTTTCTCCGTGTTTGCTACTGATTGTATATTTTTATGATTTCCTCCGTTGCTAAAAATAAATGAATACAACTTTTGAAACTTGATATAAAAAACAAATGCTCATATTAATACCATGCCATATTCCAATAGAAACAAAATTTGTTTCTTTATACTATATATATATATATATATATATATATATATATATATAGAACCGGCAAAGTATGAAGCGCCGGCATTATATAGAATGCCAAATTCTATTTAGGCAAAGTATGAAAGTAACGTCCTGATGAGGTTATTATGTACATGATGTGCATATTACTGTGAATGAGCGAAATCGGTGGTTGCTGACTTTTACCGGTGAATTTTGACAGTCACATAGCCACTTTGGTGAATATCCGAAATATTTATTGCATCCGATTTGATATTAATTTATTTGTGGTTTTAATTACATTTATCCGATATCTTAATACTTATTGACGATTAGAAGAAACATCAGTGTTTGGAGTATCGGACAAATATATACCGGGAAATGGCACTTGACCGTAAAAAATATCAGTGTGGGGTATACCGGGAAATTGTATACCGGGCAGTGGCACTGAACATTAAAAAAACATCAGTGTAGGATATACCGGGCAAATGTATACCGAGCTGTGGCACTTAACTAGACCTAGTATTACTAAACTTTTGGAAAATGTCCGAAATATATACTAGGTCTAGTTTAGTGCCACTGCCCGATATACATTTGCCCGGTATATCCTACACTGATGTCTTTTTAAGGTCAAGTGCCGCTGCTCGGTATACATTTGCCGGTATACCCTACACTGATATTTTTTTCAGGTCAAGTGCCACTTCCCGGTATACATTTGCCCTGTATACCCTACACTGATGTTTCTTCTAATCTATCGTCAGTAAGTATAAAAATATCGAATAAATGTAATTATATCCACGAATAAATTAATATCAAATCGGATGTAATAAATATTTCGGACATTCACCAAAGCGACTATGTGATTGTCAACATTCACCGGTGAAAGTCAACTACCATCGATTTTGGTCATTCACAGCAACATGCACATCATTTATATAATAACCTCAACAGGACGTTCATTTCATACTTTGCCTAAATAGCATTTGGTATTCTATAGAATGCCTAGGCAATGTGTGAAATGTAAACCATTTCATACATTGCCGGCTAGTTTTAGGCATTATTTACAATGCCTAGGCATTCTATATAATGCCGAATTTCATACTTTGCAGGTAACATATACATAATTTACTAAGCAATATTTTTCAATAAATAATTTTCAGTTATTCTTATTCTAGGTAGATTTTTTATTAACCTTTATGTATTATTATTTTCGCCAAAGAAATAATTGGACAAAATAACAACATTAAAAATATGAGGGAATATTTTCTGTTTTGGATCTTTTACTCGCTTAGAATTTGAATATCTAATAAATTTGATGCAAATATTAAATGCATATATAATTTAAAAAATTACCTTTTTCTTCGTATTTTTTTTTATCCATCCCCGCTTTTTCTTTGAACTGTTCTGTTCATTTGAGTATAACTAATTTGTTTACATGAAGTAAAATGATGTAAACAGAAACTATTTCACTGCTTTTGACTTCCAATTTTTTCCAGCTAAATACCTATTTTTTTCATGACAAGAATGTGTCCATAAAATTGTTGTTATTTTTCTCCTGAAAGTGTGCCGTTTTTTAAATTAGCCTTAAAAGTATTTTCTGAACAATATTTTAGACTACCTTTTTCCTTATACTCAAAGAATAAATTGTAATTTACAGAAAATACTAACAGATATCACTTAACATATTACTGATTTTTCATTGCCACAAGTACATGAATTATATAAGAACATTTAATTATTACATTTGCTAACAAACTATAATTCAACAAGAGTGTAACATTTCTTTTCATTAAATGATATGCTAAATAAAAAGAGGATTATAAAATAATTACAATAAATAAAGTAACAATAAAAAGTAGCAATACAATGTCTCCTTGCGAAAACGATAAGCAACCAAACTTTTCTCTGATATTTACGAAATTTTATTTTTTATGATATGGTCTTACTAAATAATTATGTCACATAAAGAAAATGCTCGAAATACTTATGTAACTGCAATACGCAAATTTAAAAAGGCAAATTATTTGTTATATATTACGTCTATTTAATTCTATTATATTGTGCAACCTCAAATAAGCTTCTTGTTTTTATCTCTGAATGCTTTGTATGTTTGTTTTAAGAATAACTTCCGTTTGGCTTAAAGATAATCACAGCAAACGGAAAAGCTGAAATGAACATTTTCTTTATCACCTAAACTGTAATGAAAATAAATTGCAATGAAATTTAATTAGGAAGTTTATATAATCAGTATCCTGTTTTGGGGCGTACGTAAACTTGTATTATAATGATGTTTTTATTCCTTTGGGTTTAAAAATGTTATGTTGACAACGTCGTTACATCCAACTGCTATTAATACAGCCTGCGTTTTATAACTTTCACATTATTTGTATATTTGCATTTTTTTTGTACTCACCCTATAATGCACATTTTTTTTAAAAAAAATTTATTTAATATTATCGATAGCCATTTTTATAGTCAAATAATAGTTTTTTTTGTTTCTTCAAAACATTAGTCAGAATTAATATTAAGTAAAGTTATATTGTTCGGAAAGTTACTAGACATTTTATGCTTTGCAGCCTTTATTGCTTTGCAGCCTATATTTAAAATAGGTAACATTTCAATAATCGTTAAAAATTTTGAAAAAAGAAAAAAGGAACTAGAAATCTCTAGAATTAATTTCATCCAGGAGAAAAAGAATATTTCAAACTATTTGAAATCAAAGAAAAACGTGAGTTTATATAAAAGTTTCTATTTACACTCTAAGAGAAGTAGAAATTAAAGAATTATTAACGCAAAATAATATTAACATTAGAAAATACATCGAAAAGTAAATTTAACCTCTACATCTACGCTAACGTTTTAGAGTGTTGGGACAGCAAGTACGTAACAGTTAAATGCCTGATTTAGTTCAATATTGTTCAGGCATTTGTATTTTTATAAATACGATATTTTTATAGTTTTAAGGATTGATATATATTAGCTTATAGCTTACACAAAAATCTAATATAAACATCATTTATCAATTAAAATAGTTAACAATCATTTATTAATTAAAATAGTGGTTGTTAAACTTAAACATTTTTGCGTCATTTCAAATTACACCAGAATTCTTTCTGACTCTCAACTTTATCAAATATGCCACCTAACAGCATGATAAAAATCATAAAACCTTAATTTAGTTGTATAGTTTTGCATCATCATCAAAGTTATCAACAAAGTGTTATGAAAAAATGCCCTACTCTTACGTGTATCAGTAGAGACAGAAAATACGTTAAATTTTAACATATTCTGGTAGTTTTTGCATTCTTTTTTGCTCTATAAATAAATTTTTGTTTTTCTAATTAATAAATGCTCACCATTTAGTTGGGTGGTTTAGTCTTTGCTTACCATGGCTTGAACCGGATACGAGGAAAACAACACACACCTCTCAGAAGAGAGAAGGCCTTCGCACAGGTTACTATGAATGATCACAGCCAATCCTTCTTACAGTTAAAACGTTGTGACATCTTTCTTATTTTTACCCCATGGCGCAATTTTATAATCCAAAGATTGTGACGTATTTCTTTTCTTTCACTGCGCAATTTGTTCGTTGCGTCGGACTTCTAAAGTAATCTGAGTGAAGGCCTTCTCAATTCAAGGAAGTGTAGGCTAAAAGTTGTGTCTGATATAACTGCACTTTCTCCGATCGTGTCTTATTGGTTTGAAATATATTCCAATGTAACGTTCCCGGTGGTTTCAAAGATGGAAAAAAACTCACACGTCATGTGTAGCAAAAGGGATACGTGGGGAAATGATGTATCCTACCACTTTCATTAAATGATGCAAATTTCTTACTGGCTCAGAATATATTGCAATATAACGTTTCCGGCGGTTTCAAAGATGGAAAAAAACTCACACGTCATGTGTAGCAAAAGGGATACGTGGGGAAATGATGTATCCTACCACTTTCATTAAATGATGCAAATTTCTTACTGGTTCAGAATATATTGCAATATAACGTTCCCGGCGGTTTCAAAGATGGAAAAAAACTCACACGTCATGTGTAGCAAAAGGGATACGTGGGGAAATGATGTATCCTACCACTTTCATTAAATGATGCAAATTTCTTACTGGTTCAGAATATATTGCAATATAACGTTCCCGGCGGTTTCAAAGATGGAAAAAAACTCACACGTCATGTGTAGCAAAAGGGATACGTGGGGAAATGATGTATCCTACCACTTTCATTAAATGATGCAAATTTCTTACTGGTTCAGAATATATTGCAATATAACGTTCCCGGCGGTTTCAAAGATGGAAAAAAACTCACACGTCATGTGTAGCAAAAGGGATACGTGGGGAAATGATGTATCCTACCACTTTCATTAAATGATGCAAATTTCTTACTGGTTCAGAATATATTGCAATATAACGTTCCCGGCGGTTTCAAAGATGGAAAAAAACTCACACGTCATGTGTAGCAAAAGGGATACGTGGGGAAATGATGTATCCTACCACTTTCATTAAATGATGCAAATTTCTTACTGGTTCAGAATATATTGCAATATAACGTTCCCGGCGGTTTCAAAGATGGAAAAAAACTCACACGTCATGTGTAGCAAAAGGGATACGTGGGGAAATGATGTATCCTACCACTTTCATTAAATGATGCAAATTTCTTACTGGTTCAGAATATATTGTAATATAACGTTCCCGGCGGTTTCAAAGATGGAAAAAAACTCACACGTCATGTGTAGCAAAAGGGATACGTGGGGAAATGATGTATCCTACCACTTTCATTAAATGATGCAAATTTCTTACTGGTTCAGAATATATTGCAATATAACGTTCCCGGCGGTTTCAAAGATGGAAAAAAACTCACACGTCATGTGTAGCAAAAGGGATACGTGGGGAAATGATGTATCCTACCACTTTCATTAAATGATGCAAATTTCTTACTGGTTCAGAATATATTGCAATATAACGTTCCCGGCGGTTTCAAAGATGGAAAAAAACTCACACGTCATGTGTAGCAAAAGGGATACGTGGGGAAATGATGTATCCTACCACTTTCATTAAATGATGCAAATTTCTTACTGGTTCAGAATATATTGCAATATAACGTTCCCGGCGGTTTCAAAGATGGAAAAAAACTCACACGTCATGTGTAGCAAAAGGGATACGTGGGGAAATGATGTATCCTACCACTTTCATTAAATGATGCAAATTTCTTACTGGTTCAGAATATATTGCAATATAACGTTCCCGGCGGTTTCAAAGATGGAAAAAAACTCACACGTCATGTGTAGCAAAAGGGATACGTGGGGAAATGATGTATCCTACCACTTTCATTAAATGATGCAAATTTCTTACTGGTTCAGAATATATTGCAATATAACGTTCCCGGCGGTTTCAAAGATGGAAAAAAACTCACACGTCATGTGTAGCAAAAGGGATACGTGGGGAAATGATGTATCCTACCACTTTCATTAAATGATGCAAATTTCTTACTGGTTCAGAATATATTGTAATATAACGTTCCCGGCGGTTTCAAAGATGGAAAAAAACTCACACGTCATGTGTAGCAAAAGGGATACGTGGGGAAATGATGTATCCTACCACTTTCATTAAATGATGCAAATTTCTTACTGGTTCAGAATATATTGCAATATAACGTTCCCGGCGGTTTCAAAGATGGAAAAAAACTCACACGTCATGTGTAGCAAAAGGGATACGTGGGGAAATGATGTATCCTACCACTTTCATTAAATGATGCAAATTTCTTACTGGTTCAGAATATATTGCAATATAACGTTCCCGGCGGTTTCAAAGATGGAAAAAAACTCACACGTCATGTGTAGCAAAAGGGATACGTGGGGAAATGATGTATCCTACCACTTTCATTAAATGATGCAAATTTCTTACTGGTTCAGAATATATTGCAATATAACGTTCCCGGCGGTTTCAAAGATGGAAAAAAACTCACACGTCATGTGTAGCAAAAGGGATACGTGGGGAAATGATGTATCCTACCACTTTCATTAAATGATGCAAATTTCTTACTGGTTCAGAATATATTGCAATATAACGTTCCCGGCGGTTTCAAAGATGGAAAAAAACTCACACGTCATGTGTAGCAAAAGGGATACGTGGGGAAATGATGTATCCTACCACTTTCATTAAATGATGCAAATTTCTTACTGGTTCAGAATATATTGCAATATAACGTTCCCGGCGGTTTCAAAGATGGAAAAAAACTCACACGTCATGTGTAGCAAAAGGGATACGTGGGGAAATGATGTATCCTACCACTTTCATTAAATGACGCAAATTTCTTACTGGTTCAGAATATATTGCAATGTAACGTTCCCGGCGGTTTCAAAGATGGAAAAAAACTCACACGTCATGTGTAGCAAAAGGGATACGTGGGGAAATGATGTATCCTACCACTTTCATTAAATGATGCAAATGTCTTACTGGTTCAGAATATATTGCAATATAACGTTCCCGGCGGTTTCAAAGATGGAAAAAAACTCACACGTCATGTGTAGCAAAAGGGATACGTGGGGAAATGATGTATCCTACCACTTTCATTAAATGATGCAAATTTCTTACTGGTTCAGAATATATTGCAATATAACGTTCCCGGCGGTTTCAAAGATGGAAAAAAACTCACACGTCATGTGTAGCAAAAGGGATACGTGGGGAAATGATGTATCCTACCACTTTCATTAAATGATGCAAATTTCTTACTGGTTCAGAATATATTGCAATATAACGTTCCCGGCGGTTTCAAAGATGGAAAAAAACTCACACGTCATGCGTAGCAAAAGAGATACGTGGGGGAACGACGTATCCTACCACTTACATTAAATGATGCTGATTTCTTGCTGGTTCAGAATATATTCCAAAGTAACGCTCCCGGCGGTTTCAAAGATGGAAAAAAAACTCGCACGTCATGTGTAGCAAAAGAGATACGTGGGGGAACGACGTATCCTACCACTTTCATTAAATGATGCTGATTTCTTACTGCCTCAGAATATATCGCAATATAACGTTCCCGGCGGTTTCAAAGATGAAAAAATACTCACACGTCATGTGTAGCAAAAGGGATGTGTGGGGGAAGTATCCTACCACTTTCATTAAATGATGCTGATTTCTTACTGGTTCAGAATATATTGCAATATAATGTTTCCGGTGGTTCCAGAGGCGGAAAAATACTCGCACGTGCACGTCATGCGTAGTAAAAGAGATACGTATCCTATCACTTTCATTAAATGATGCCAATTTTGTTTTCAATTTTGCAGTTTTTTTCATTAAAAATACTGTTTTGCTTTAAAATATTTATACGTTTGTATGTTTTAATGTTCCGTATTTTCTGAAAGTTAAATTCAATGTAACACTTTTGAGTGCCACATAATGTTTTACTGTTGTATTGCTGCAGGTGTATTTGATACACAATTCCGAAGTACATTGGGGACATTGTCCTTAAACCCAATTAAGGCCAGATTATATGTTCATCTGCCAGGTAATTCTAGCTGCACTGTTTTAATTCGATTCACAACTACGGGCCATCCTATGCAGTCTGCAGGCGACAGAACTGGAAAAAATCAACCTAACTTTCAGAAATATTTTGCACTGATATTTTGCACTTATTTTGCACTGCCTTAAAATTTACAGAACTGTTTAAAATTCTTTTATGAATGATTTATTTAAAAATAAAATTTTGCTTGAATATAAACTAAATATGAAATCCTCATTTTGAAAAGGTTATTACTTTTAAATCAAATAATTCATTCAAAAAAAATTCATAAAATGTTGGAATTTTTAGTGTTTTCCCACTGAAAAATTTGCACTGTAAGACTCATTAATCATTTGCTCTCTGATCCTAATTGCTGCAGTATAATGTGTACATGCACTTGTATTATCTTCAGATTTCATTAAGGATGAATCGCAAACGTTCTCCAATTTTCCATTTTTGCATCTAACACAGCAAACTAAAGTGATTAATAAAATTAATTGGATTATTTAAAACTAAGTATTCCCATACGAAACATTTTTAAAAACACACACTTAATGTAGATTGCTTAGATTACTATCGTTGAAGTAGGTTAGTTAGATTAATATACGCGGAGAAAAAGATATGTATGGTCAAAACCACTCGAATAAGGTAAAATTTACAGAGTCTCTGACTATTTGAGAACACTAAAAGCCCGGCAATTTTTACTGAAGCCCTATTTTGAGGAATTTGGTAATTGATTCCTTGGTTAAATTGCTTCCTTGGAGCATGGTATGAAAACTATTTAGTCTGTTACTTTTGCTTTAAAGTTTTGTATTTTCAACTAAATGCGTGGTACTAAAAACAATAATTTTTAATACTAGAATTTTTGATAAACTGTTACTATATGAAAGGAAAAAATTATGAAATGAATGTTTTAAGCAACGTACATATTCTGCTTTTTTTTAAAAATTTTTTTAATTTTTTAAATTTACCAGAAATGTTACTACCATACATTATTGTAATACTACAAGAATTTTTTCTACTTATAAATTCCATTGAAGTGTACTCATTGCATGAAAAAGGAAATAAGAAAACTTGTTTTTTTTATATTTTTAACTATATATTTGTCCAATTTTAAAATAAATTACTTTATTTTCATTAAAGACAATTATGTTTAAAGAAATTTTTATCGCCTTAAAATTGAAGATATTTTTAACCAATTTCAAATGTCGAAGCATAAATAAATCGTCAAACAAAATAAATAATATGCTTTTACAACAATTCATTTTTCTATTGATCTTTTAAGAAAAGGGATGCTTTAATAATTCTCCAAGTTGCGCATTTCTTTATTTAAATTATTTCAATTTCACTGAATTATATCCCAAAATGTTATTCTGAGTTTTAAAATATACTTCCAGCATACATTTCACCGACATGTAAACTAGATCTTCTTGTCCCTTTGTAAGACATAAGCCATTTTCATTATAATTCCATGACAGAATGAATTGCAAAAGACTTCGGATCGTATAAGAGAGTGAACAAAAAACAGACAAAAAAGAATAAAAGAAAGAAAAAGTGAGTACAAAACTCCTTTAAGAAAAATTCAAACCCTTCCCCATCCCTCTGCAAGCAAGGGGTGTTGAAGAAAAGGGGGGCTAGGATTCATATATGTGGAACAAACGCTTCAACTACCATCCATATCTTCCAAGGGAAGAGAAATGGTTGAATGGATTTTCACAAAAGACCCCTACGATACATTGCCAGCAACTCATAAAAGAGAAAAAGGTATTAAAGGAAAAAAAATAATAATAAATAAGGATGTGACGCGTTTGGAAGCAATCTGGGATCGAACGCGCTTTTCAAACGTGAATCAGCATTAAAGAACTTGGTATTGAATTCATTAAGTTACAGTAAGAATGAAATGATACTTGACAAAAGAATAAATTTCATATTTTTTCCCTCCGGGGCAAACGAAATTTTTTGCAATCAAAGACTGAATACATATTATGCCGCACGAAATGAATTAATTGATGTTATGTGCGTTGGAAATTGCAAAAAAAAAGTATTTCGCTTATCCTTTAAAAATATGAGATGCTGTAAACACCAAATATAAAATAGGATTTCATTACTTTTTTTTATTTCTAATTTGTAAATTAATTTTACTTTCAAATTAAAACGTTTTAGTTTTTCAAGTAAAGAATTCAAAATTATAGCGGGAGTAGAATTAACATATACCGAATAACGCGTGTAATTTGTAGTTTAGCAAATTTCATTTAAACAGCTTTATAAGTTTTTCTTAACACTCCACCAATTTAAGGCAGCTGTTTTTGTATTTTAATTTCTTTTAACTTTTTAATTAAAAAATTAAATTACGAGAAATGTTACCTAAATAAATTAACTGTTTACAATTTGATTTTTTAAATTTTTTTTTCATTCGTATCGTAATTAAATAAAAAAAGTAACAAAGAAAATTTTAGGCATATGCATGAAATCATTTTGATTTACACAGCTTGAAATTTATAAAAGATAATGATCTATGTCAACAACTCATTTAAAAGAAAAAGTGTTAGTTTTCCAAGTAAAGAATTCAAAATTATAGTGGGAATAGTTTAAGACTTCAGGATAAAAAAAATATACAGAATTAACACGTATGATACCTAGTTCAGTAAATTTCATTTTGTTTTATAAGTTATTTTTAACTCCATCCACCAATTTAAAACACCTGTGCATGTATTTCATTTTTATAATTTTTTTTATTAAAAACTTGAATTAAAAAACAAGTGTTACCATGGTACCTGAATAAACTAATTGTATTCAAATCATTTTTTTATCTCATTCGAATCTAAAATAAAAATGAAAATTTGAGTTACATGCGTGAAGCTATTTTGATTTAAGCAGCATGAAATTTATAAGAAGTAATGACTCAGGGCAGCAATTCATATAAAAGAAAACGTATTATTTAAAGGTATCTAAGAGATTAAAAAAAAATAAGAGCCTAAAGCGTTTGGGAACAATTTTGAATCGAGCACTTGGTAAGAATTCATTTAAAAATTTGGTACGAATAAATGAGAGTAAGGCTGAAATTATACTTTGACAAAACACCTAGTTTCATTTTTTATTTCACTCTCGGGCAAGCGAAATTTTATGCGATCCAAGACTGAATACATATTACCGCACAAAAAAATGAATTATTTAATGTTTATACAAGCTCAAAGTATATTTAAAAAAATATTCCATTAAATCTTTGAAAGAATGAAGCAAGAAATATTAACAAGGTCTTTATCGTAGGATTTATTATTTTTTGGAATTCTATATTCATTTTACTTCAAAATTAAAATTTCAAAAAAGCTTTTACAGGTTTTTTAATTGGATGATTAAAATTATCGTTGGGATACTTTTAATTATCAAAGTAAGATATATAGAAGTGAGTGGTTCAAGACCCGGTAGTCGAGTGAGGACTACAGGGTACTTTATAAGGTAATTTGATCCGGAATTTTTTTACCGTGTATCAGTCTGAAATGAAGAAAGTCCCAAACATACTTTACCTGAAAGAAAATATCTCTGAAGTGTTTCGAAATATTTCAAAAAGAAATCTAGCAGCAAAATTCCAATTTTGAGAAAAAAAAGAACAGAAAAAAAAACTGATCCATGAAATAACTATTTTCATTCACCTTAAATTTCACATGTATTATTTCAGAATATTATTTTAGAAACTGAGTGTTTCAGTAAAAGTGTAATTCCATGACTTATTTAACAGGATTATTTTCAATTTCTAGCAATCCTTTCAATTATTTGATGAAAATTGAAAAGGAGCTCATACCAGGCATTCCTCTCTCCTAAAGGCTTCAAATATTCCTCCCCAACCCTTTTTCCACCCTTTCGTTCCCGCTCCTCGTTCTATATTAATGGCTCAAACGGATAACTCTATTTTTTTTATTTTACTGTTTGAAACTAGTGTGTCACATTTGACGAGATATCGCAGCAGAGCATTACGTTTACTTTTTTTTTTTTTTTTTTTTTTTTTTGATTTTATGATCCATTATACCGATTATTCATACTCGAAAGAAGAAATGGTAAAAAAAAATTCTCTAATGATAAAAGGGATATGAATAGTCAGTTGAGTTACTAGACTCCCTCAGTTGTTCTGTTGGAAGTAGTGTCAGTTCCATTGCATTATAAAAGTTAAAAGTTCAACTGGTACATTTTATTTGTAGATATTTTTTATTGCGTATGCCACAAGTACTTCGCCCGATTTAAAAATAAATGTTTCAAGCAAATAAAAATCTAGAGAGAAATATGAAATATTTAAGTCTAAGTACTTTGTTAATTAATAACAAATCGCATCAGGAATTTAAATAAAATATTTTAGTTACATTTTCAAAATGTAGAAATGAAAAATGAAATGAAAGACGAAATTAAAATCTTATTTAAAACTAAACTATCTTTGAATTGAAAAATATTATTTCTAACCATTGCTGGGCAAAACTTTTCCGTTTATAAGAATGGTGAATTATGGTCTGTAATAGACCACATTTTTTTTTTATAAAACTATTACTGATAATTAAATTAACTGATAATTAGCTCTGATAATTTTGATTAAACTGAAGATTCCAAACATTATGATCTCCAATAGAATGTCTATGTAAAGAACTCCCTTTGCCATTCGTCTGGAGCAGTGATGGTGACAGTTGTTACGAGGTTTAATGATTTCAAGTAGGGTATTGGATCTATATTTAAGACAGGTTTTGGCTAGAGTCAAAGAGAAAAAAAGAAACCAGGGGAGAGAGAAGCGTTCCTCTTTGAAATGAGCTGTTTCTTGTTTCCATAGTAACAGGCGGCCTTAGACTTTGTGCTTAGGAGAGTTCTTTCTATAGACAAACTATACTCAATTACGCATTGTGCCACCTTTGGTCTTCAAAACAGTTATAACTCACCTTGACGTGACTGCTGCAAATTTTTGGGACATAACTGGAGACGCGTGAACTACTATGAAGAGAACACGCAATGTCTATTAGATATTCCGACATAGTGGTATTTGAGCTTTGAGTTGCCGTCCTATGATTTTCAAATGTGCACTCTGATTAAGATACATAGAGTTAGGGGGCCAAGTCATTAATTGGTAATCCTCATTATGCTCTTCTTATTTGCCCAACATAATTCGAGCCTTGTGATTGAAGGAACATTACTACAGGATACCATTTGTCCTAATATTGTAGAGTACAAACATTCTATGAAACTCCAGCGGGATGTTGCGAAAAGGGTTTACTTTTTACATTTCGTTAAATTGTTTAAATTTTACGTTTTTTTTTTTTTTTGCAAACGGAAAATGATAAATTTATTTATTTTTTCGTTATTAAACATACAAAAATACATAATATCAACTATTGAGTGCAAATTATTCAGGTCACTTTGAATGTAAATATTACTATAAAATCTAGTTTCTACAATAATACTCAACTGTTGCAATAAATGATGTGGGGAAAGTTTCTTTTCCTATTCAGGATTTTTTCATCTGTTTGTTAAACTATACATATTGTATGACGGAAGGGTTAACACGTTAGTGTGATAAACACATGCCCCCCTTGTTATGACTGGTTAGTGGTCATTCATTTCCACTCCTCTCATTTACCTGGCTGGAATTATTTAACTATTTTTACAAGGTAGTTATAATGAATTGTATTTTAAAAAGTAAAAATTTATGAGTATAGCTAATTTATTTTTGCATGATTTTAATTTTATTTTAAGTCACGTTTTAATTTGAAGTTTGGTCAAAATTTCATTCTAATACATTTGTACTTCTCTAAAAGTACTTTCTTTCAGTTATTTTGATGAAATATTAAATGTTTTACGGATAAATAGCCACCCAAATGGGGTAGTGGGTAGAGTCTTTGCCTATGACTGCATCGGACGAGGTTCGAATCCCAGTGCTAAGAGCAGAGACCCGATTTATTTGAAGTTGCTTGAATTGTACTTCGTGGATCAGACTTCACTCTAATGTAATGTTCGTGACAATGTCAGTGTCGGAAACGGCTTAATGTCTATGATCCCGGAAGTAATTAACAGAATTTTACCTCTTTAAACTTTGTAAAATTGTTGAGTCCCTGTATTCTTGCAAATGTATTTTATTTTTCATCTTCTGTTATTCTTCACGAAACTTTTAGTTAGTAATTTTAACTGAATCTTCATGTAAATTTTCAAACATGAAAGAGTAAAAAAACAAAAAAACATTCATTTTGATTACCTTAACTCCTATTTCTACAAGATGTCAACCTTAAATTAGTAAAATACAACTTTTAAAAAAATCGATTCAAAAGGTTGCCATTTATTTGGAGCAAAATCAGTATCTTTACCCTTTTCCTTCTCTTAAATCATAGAAAAATCCACAATCCATAAATCTTATTTAAATGTACATTTATAGAAACCATTCATTCAAATAAAATTTTAAAATAATCAACGTAAAAGTATTCAATCGTCAGAAGAAACATCACATTTCTCAATGCTTATCAAACTAAGTTAAGTCTTAAAGTTATCTCTTAAACAAAAAGAAATGTTTCACCTTCGAAGCATTAACTAAATTCCGCTATGCTTTCAATTGAACCATTGAATTGAAGAAGAAGACACCTCCCCCCCCCCTGATGTCTCAGAACCCCCATTTTTAAACTCCTGGTTTAGAGGCTGCTTTTGTATTCGTTCTAACTCCTGCCTTTAATCGTCCCGGGATATGTATGCAGTTTAGATGATTTTTCCCAAAGGAAACCTTTTACTTATGCAAGACCTGCCCCTGCTCTTTCTTTTTGGAGGTATGGGGGTGGGGTTTCCTCAGCTTCCGAAAGACGTTAATGAGACTTGGTGATTCAGTGCAATACAAGGGGTTGCGCTTCAATTGCGGAAGGTCTGAATAGGGTTAAAATATCAGAATGAATTCTGTTACTATGTTTTTGTCTTGCTTTACCGAGGACCTTTTTTTTTATATTTATGCCATGAGATTCATTCGAATTTCTCTTCCGCTTTAAATTGTTTTATGATTCCCACTAACTACAGTGGCATAGTGCTATGGTGATATAACAGGACGAAATGCGAGGTCCCAAACCTATATATATGATTCAGTCACATATAAATGATTAGGTATATATGATATTGATATATATGGGTCACTCACAAATATATGACTGAATCAGTTATTTTCTCAGGTTATTGCAGTTTAAATATTTATTTAAATATTTAGCTAATAATATTTTGTTTCAAATAAATTAAAAAGCACTTTAAAATTTGTATTATAACAGAAAACATTTGATTCAATTCTCAAAAAAAATAACACATTAAGCTACGTTATTATTCAAATTTTTCCATTGGTGACAAATAAAATAGTTCAAGCTGAGATAAATTATTGTCTCACTCAAGTTACTATTTTCGTTAAAATCACATTAAACATTCCCGCAACAGCCCGTTGTTGGCCAGGAGGATCATGGTGGTTAAGGCTCCATAATTTGGTGAAGAGAGGCGTGATTGTGGCCATGTGGTAAGCACTGCACACTGGCCGTCTAAACTTTCTAGTTAAGTAGACACCCATCAATCTGGAACTAGATGGGCTTCAAGTCGGCTGGTGATCAAACCCCAACTCCTCACAAGGACAGTCAGTGTCTTAACATCCCACCACGGCCATCATAAACCTCTAGTAGGTTATGGACATGACAACACTTTTCTTTACTAAACTTATCCTTTTATATATATTTTATTGAGTTATTCGGAATTTTTTGACAAACAACAAAAATCTTTTATTTATTGCGATCATATTAAACTAATAGTATGAAGTATGTTTACCCAAGTCAAAAGTTTTGATGGTTTTCCATTGATGGACCAATATAATCGTGATGGTAACCATCAAGAGTTCCATCATGAGAAATTATATTTTTGATAGTAACCAACATTAGTAACCATCACCCCAATGTAGGAATTCGGACTGATTTATGATAGTCAACATTAGAATAGCAACTTGCTTTGATGATTTGTTCATGTTGAACCATCACGAAATTCCATCATAGTTACTGGCAAATCAAATGTTGGAACGTTCATGAACAACTATCATCCCAATGTAAGAATTCGGACTGATTTATGGTGGTTCAACATGATAAAAACCAAAATTTTAATACGGATGGTATATTCCTGAGAACCAAGAAGAGTCACATTTAACCATCATGGAAATGTATAATTGGAACCATCATGAACCATTACGGATCATCCTGGATTATTGGTCCATGAGACTCTTCTTTAATAGCATGAAAGGTTAACCTTCATAGTATTCCTTCATAGTATGAAGAATGGTTAACCTTCATAGTATGAAAATAGTATTTTCCATCATGGAATGATGGAAATTTGTTGACATATCAAGAACCATGAACACGTAATGTAAAATGTTGGATGATGACCCTCAAATGATGTTGGAACTTCATGAATTGCTCTGAAACCAACGTAAACCATCAAAATTCCTTCATGGGATCATCAAGAATTTTGAATCGTGTATTAAACTGAAACAGTAATAAATTTATAACAGCCAAACAAAGGCTACCAAGCTACTAAGAAGCTCATGAGCTTCATTCAAATATTTTGAAAGATCAAATAGTGCTATTACATAATAATCAATATTTTGATACATCTGAAAACCTGAATAAAACAAAAGCATTCAAACTAAATATTGATCATTTAACAATAATGTATCTTTAAAGAATGATATAAACATTCGCCAATGTGATTAATTCCAGATACATTAGAGTCACAGCAAGAAGAAAAAAAAAGGATACTAACCAGCTAAGAAGTTTAAAAGCTTCCTCCAAATGCTTTTCAGATCAAATACTACTATGTATTATATAGTAATCAATATCCTGAAACATATTTATAAACAAATGAAGCAAAAATATTAACATTAAAAACACATATCAACCCTTTAAGAAAAATGCTTCTTCAAAGATTGATGCCTTTCAGAATTTCACCAATGTAACTAATTCCAGATGCAAAAGAGTCACAGTAATTCACCCATTAAAAGCTTACTCCCCAAAGTACTTTTCAGAACAAATACCGCTATTATACGGAGGATTTCATTTGAGAGACTTAACGAGTTAAATTAATTAGAAGTTGCACGACGTTTTCTTCTAGCAATCACCATTTTCTTCTTAATTATCTTTTGTTCTTTTGTGTTGCATGTGTGACTGTTTTCGTCGCTCTTTTCCTCCACTGTTTGGCGAGATAAGGGGTAAAGGGGAAACAAACGCGCTTTCTTCTATCTCGAATCCGTTGTAAATTACGGCTATCAATCGAAGAGAACGACGACATTCGTGAAAATTTGGTGACAATTTCTTTTGTTCTCAACTATTTTTTTTTATTTAAACAATAAATAGTACGGCGATATTGCGTCGTAAATCTAGAAAAACCAGAATTTTTTATATTAAAACCTAATCCTTAATTTAAAAGGGTTGCTATATTTTTTAATTAATATTTTACTGCTGTAGACATAGTTAGAGAAAAATTTACTATTGAACAGTCTGCCTGCTTAAAACTCTATAAAACCAAACTGAAATTTTTAGTTAAATTAGATGATGTCTAAATTATTTAATGCATTTGCTTCATCATATATTAAGTAGTGATTTTTAAAATTAAATTATTGTTTAATGAGCATTGTTAATAATTATTTTTTTATCAATATTTTTGAAAAATTGTTTAAATCAAAAATAAAATATAGTAGTTGAATATTGGACATAAAGTAGGATTTAAATATAATTCATCATATTTAAAGAACGTTTAAAGCAAATTGAAACATTTTTGCATATAATTATATACTTAGACAAAATCATTGTTAAAGCTACCGAAATAGGGTAAAATTAACCGGTTTCTGAATCTTTGGAAACTACAAAAAGCTTGGAAATTTTTATCGAAGTGCATTAGTAATGATTTTGGTAAAATTAACAATTAAATATGCTTTTATAATATGTGACAAAACTTGGTAACTTTGGTAAATTTTACTAATTCTATCATGATACTTTAGAACACAGCATAAGAACGAATTATTCAGTTTACTTTTCATTCCTTTATTTTTACTAAATATGAGGTAATAAGAACTATAATTTTGAAAGCCAGAATTTATAGAAAATCACTATCGTATGAATTTTTCCAGAAAAAAAGGTGAAACATGGAAAAATTAAATTTTACTTTTTTAGCAAAAGATTCAACTGCTTTCCCGAAAAAACTATTTATAATTATAACTAGGAAAATATTTTTCAGATTTTCACAACTTCCAAATTTTTTAGGATTAAACATTTAAATCCATCAAAATTATTGCATGTTTATTGGAGAAAAAATTCTTTTTTTATGATTTCGTCACTTAAAATATCATCTACACCAGTTAAATAGCATACTTAAAAGAAACTATTTGAAGCATAATTATTGCATGATGGTAAGTTAAAATCCAATCACTAGATAAAAAGTTATCATGTACCCTTTTGATTATTTCGTGAACTTAGCATAGTCTATGAAAAATGAAATATCTAACAAACTGTAACATCTAACATCAGTAACATTTTGCATAAAAGCTCTTCTTACTATTTAACGCTTCATGAACTGAACTAAAAGAAGTAGCAGAATTCAATTTTTTATTTTGCAGTTGAAATAACATGATGTCCGACTTCAGTCATGAGTAAAAGGTGATTTTTTATTGATTTTTTCGTTTAAATATTTAAAATTCGTTTTGAAACATGTCACGTTTGTCTTCTAGATCCAAATCCCAAAAGTTTAGTAAAAAAGAAAGATTGAATTCTCGCGAAAAATTATTCTGAAGCCTTTTTCTCAATCATTAAAAGCAATATAATTATACAAATAATTGCAATCTCTGTATAATAATGCTTTAGCTATTGAAAATCATAAAATAAGAAAAATAATTATCATGATCAGTAGCTTAAATTTATTTTTTTCCAACCAGGACACGAAATGCTCATCTAATTTACAAATATCTCTCTGAATTCTAAATATCTTCTCAAATCGATTCAGACTATATTATAATTTACTAACTAGGCTCTAGGAATCTAAGAAGAATTATCAAATAAATTTGCTTAAAACTCTATAACATTTTATTTAGATTCATTTTACAACCAATTAAGATATTTTTTAAATAGGGATTACTAAATACTAGTCAAAACTGTCTTAATCTATTAATTCATTGGATCTTAATCCATTGGATTTTTTGTTCACTTTTATTAAGCGTTCATTATATACTAATAGAAATGAAAATTCTAAAGAACATTTTTATGTTTTAAGGTGGCATAAAAATATATATAGATATTTTAATTTTTTTTTAATTATTAAATGTAAGTATGTGAAAGATTATACTGAATATATACCAATACTCTCAATGCAACTGCAAATTTTCTCACTAAAATATGATTTCATTGAATGCGACTTGATTCTTAAAGATTAATAATTGTAATTGCATCATGACAATGTGAATATACAGAAGCCATGTTAAACTTTGATTTGAAAAAAAATCGCAAGTTAAGTAAAGTTAGTAAATAAAAGTAACACTTGACCAATTGAAACCATGGTATTACAAATTACTGAGGTAAACATGTCAAACTACCTTATAATTTCTGCTATATAAAAAGTGTGTAACGTACCTATGTAAATGATATATAAACCGTATAAATACACAACAGAAATATCACAGTTAGAGTTGTGATTTAAAAGAAAACACATGAACTCAGTATTAATTAGCAGGAAATTATTTATGGAACAATATAAACTATAGCCGCACAGAAAATTGTATTTCGATTTTTTAGTAGTAACATAACATAAATATTCAAAATAGACTTTTAATTAACCGTAATCGATCAAATACGATTCGATTAAAATGTCTAATCAATATAAAAATTTGAATCTGAAGAAGTTTTACATTTGAATATATTTTAATTGAAATAAATTAAGGCGTATAATATTTTGGCACAAAATATTAGCATTAAAATTAAGGTGTATAATATTTTGGCACAAAATATTAGCATTAAAATTAAGGTGTATAATATTTTGGCACAAAATATTAGCATTAAAATTAAGGTGTATAATATTTTGGCACAAAATATTAGAATTAAAATTAAGGTGTATAATATTTTGGCACGAAATATTAGAATTAAAATTACTTTGTGAAGTTATAGTATTATTACTATAACTGAAACTCCATTTTATAATTTGTAAGGAATTATTGTATCGTACTATTAACCTCCATAAAGAAAATCAAACTTTAGGGGAAGAAATCAAACTTCAAGAGCCGAAAGACCATGACCGAAAAAAGATTTTTCATGGTCAGTATTTACCAATGGACACTTGAGACATTTGGACTTCTGAAGGAGAACTTTGTCTCGATGGACGGCGACACTCTAGTGTCACGAACGATGGTATATAAAGCAAAAGAGAAGAAAAAAACTTGAAACATTTTTTTTACTATCCTTTCTTTTTAGTAACCTTACAAAGAGTGATAAATAAACAACAAAAAAAAAATAAGAGTCGTTAGAAGATCGGGTACGTGCTCGCCAGTCAAACACTCAATATTGATGAACCTTTTCCCGCACCAATATATTGGGAAACGGCTTATAACTGTAAGAACGATCGAATCGCGATCTTTTGGAGAATGGGTCGAATCCTCAAGGGATAGGATGGTGTGGGTTTGAGGAACGGGGTTAACTGAGTATCAGCCGGTGAATTGATTTTTCAGTGGCATAGAGTTTTCTAGTGAGTTCTCGCCTGGGTTCCTCATTACATCTCTCGTAACGGTATTGGACACTTCGGACTTCTTGTCCTGAGGAGTGTTCAGGAAGCAATCTCCCCACACCATTTTCGTTTGGATGAATGCTTACCCATCAATTTGACATTGTTTGCTTAAAGCAGTTGCGCTAGTGTTCCCCCAGGCTGCTCTATATCTATAGATATGTGTCTTAAAATTTTAATTTGAATTGAAATATCCTTGAACGATATTGTGTAAATGTTTCGTTCAAGAAACTGAATTGAATATATTGTTTTATATTTTAAAGTTATATAATGATGAAAAAAAAGATATTACATTTCTTTTTTTTTTTTTGTCGTTACATAATTTCAAAATTATATGATTTTAATACATTTTTGTATTTGTTTTTCAAGAAACAACATTCTATAATTTTTCCATTCAAATTATGTTCTATTCATACAGAAAAACAATATTTCAGACTACAGTGTCAGAAGTATGCATATATATATATATATATATATATATATATATATATATATATATATATATATATATATATATATGCTTTGGCTATATCTATACAATATCAGAAAGCACTCTTTTTTGCGGATATAATCGTGTGGGCTGATGAAAAGATTATATCTTTTTTTTCCTGTTTTTTGAAATAAAATTTCATCATTTTTTAAAATTTTTTTTTAACTGTTGTTTGTTATTTTTTTACTTATTATTCCCCCCCCCCTTTTTTTCCATATGTCTTTAATTTTTCTTTGTTTTATCTTCATTTTGAATATATATATATATATATATATATATATATATATATATATATATATATATATATATATATATATATATATATATATATATATATATATATATATATGGATAGATAGATAGATTAAAAATACTTAAAAAGTAATTAAACAATCTACCAAAATTAGAAAGGATAACAAGGGAAAGATAAAATCTTTTCATAAGCTTTCACGATTATATCCGCTAAAATAATGCTTTCTAATCCTGTACTGTGTATTAATAAATCAATATTAATACATCAATATTGATATATCAATATTAATGCATCAATATTATTATATCAAGTTTAGGGAAAGTAAATTAGCTTGAAATTTGGATTTTACCTGGCATCATATTAAACTGGAAACAATTTCAATCAGTGATCAACCACCAACGTCTAAAATTTCTAATAATTAGCTTAAGACACAATTATAAGATATTTAGTCGGTTGAAAGTATTTTGAAACGCTTTGAATGATAACGTAGTTCAAATATTTAGCAACATTACTAGGATGCCAATTTGAACAAGATAGTAATTTTTCTTGAACCTTTTAAACGATAATATGATTCAACTTGAAGGAAAACACGAGTCAATCTAAAATTTTGTTAGGACTGCAAAAAATTTGATCCAGTATGAAACCAGTTTTTGTGTGAGTGTCGAAAGATTTTATCAAAAACACAAATCTCTCTCTTTTTTCAAAAAAAAAAAATTACTAAGGCAACGACGCTGAGCTATAAAGCACAGGCTCGTTGCCGCCAACTGGTGAGGATTTTTAGTCTAGTCTTCTATAACAACAAAAAATGAAAGGAACCTTTTTCCAACATAACGCATATCTAAAAAACAAACAGAAAGAAAATAATTTTATTTTTTCCCATCCTGCATCGAAATTGATCCAAAACCCGCATGACGTGTCAACATATATCAGGTATTTTGTTTTTTAGAAATACTCTTTCGATTTGACAGATTTTAATTTTGCATTCCTGAAAACGATATCCTGTCACTTTTGTTTCAATTTGATAAGTTATAAAAAAAATAAAATTCTATCTGTAGCTCGGGAGAAAATTTTTCTTTATTTGATTATTTTTTTTCAATTTATTTACTTATTTTATTTTTAGACGAATGGTATAGGAGAGGAAGTTGAAATCTCATGTGAGTTCAATCAGATTTTTCTGCGAAAATATTCTTTAAACAAAACTTAAAATATTTGTCCCCACTGGTACCGTATTTTTCTTTTCTGGGCAAGGAAAAAAGGTACAAAAGAAAGAAAAGAAAATTCACCTATGAGCTCCAAGCCCAGAAGTCTGCAAAATATATTCCTCTGATTTGCATGATGACCGTGGATTTTTGCATCTTACTTGAATAAGCCGCTGTATACATTTGGATGGAAAAAATTGAAGAAGGAGACAGTCTTAGCCAGAACAAGTAACATCTGTTTGCTGAAAAAACCCTCAAATATTAAGTTCTTTAAAAATATATGGACTTTCCTTTTCGCTTTGCAGTGCTATTTCCTGATCTTTACCTCCAAAACACCGTCATTACTTTCGAAGAAAAAGTGCTTTGGAGAAAAGATTTGAGAAAAGAGCATATGGTTGATCAGCATGGGACAAAGCTTTGGAATCCAGTCGCGGATTCAAGAATCTACATAGATTGTGCCAGAAAATCCATTTTTTAGTAGTCGGCAACAAATAGAAGCGCATTTAGTTTTTATATCTCACAACATATTTGTATTTTTATTACTAGAATTCTAAGAAGATAATTTTTTTTTAAGAAATGTTCTGCCATCCAATTTAAAAAGAAACATAGTCAACTAAAAGAATATCTGCAAAAATAGTTATAATAGTTTTGAATCTCAGTGTTTCAAACACTGAGCTTTAAAGAGTCAAAGTATCTAGATTTTGGAAGGAAAAAACAGATCTTGAGCGTCATGAGACAATGTTTCGAATTTCAAATGCAGATTTAGGAATTTAACAATTGTTTAAAATTAATATTTAAAGAAACCCTTGTTCTTCAATACAGATTTAAAAGACTTGGTGACTCACGGGATAAAGCACTCTCCTCCTAATAAGGTGCCCGGGCTCGAATGCTGGTGGATACGAAATCCGCTCCTGGCTTACACGAACCACAGTGCTGACAAAAAACATATGCTCAATGGTGGATGGATTATGGGTTAAAATCCTTTCGACATAAGGCTCGAGAAGTTATCGTCGCTTTCCTCTCCATGTAACGCAAATGCAGGTTAGTTCCATCAAAAAGAACTCCAAGGAGGCCATTTCAGCTGTTCACCTGTCTTCTGGATAGGATTCAAAATTACATGGCTTTGGATTTAAGCATTATTAGTCGTAAACTCAAAAATTGGATATTGGATCGGCTGTTCAATGACGGTTATAAAATTAAAAATACAGCTTTAATTCTTTGTTTTGTTTAATATATTTTACTTTAAAAAAAATCATATTGTTTATAACTATACATACAACATGAAGTTGTTAACCAAACTGCTTTTTTTATAAACTGTTATTCCCGAAGTTAACTTTCTATAACTTTATTTTGCTGTTAGTATTTGAAGTTTGCAATTTAATAGTTATTAATGAAACTTGTTAATTACTTTTGTTACTAAAGTTAAATTTAGCGCATTTATGCAATAAAATTTCAGTTCCTATTTTTTAAGAAAAATTACAGTTTTTCAATTAAACCAAACCTGCTCAATTACTAAGAAAATAATCAAATGTTAACATGTTTTCAAACAAAGTGAACAGTAATAATTCCAGAAAAAAAAGTAATTCTTACGAGATAAAAATGACAGAAAATCATACTCATTTCATCACACTAATAGATTACTATTTTGTTTCACTAATTTAATTGTTTAATAGTTATAACTATTTAAAGATTATTAATTTAACATTTATTAATTAAACTTGTTAATTACTTTTGTCACTAAAGTGAAATTTAGCTCATTTTAGAAAAGTAAATTTCAGTTCTTTTTTTTAAAGAAAAATTACAGCTTTTCAATTAAACAAAACCTACTCAATTATTAAACAAACAATTGCATATTAACATGATTTCAAACAAAGTGAACAGCAATAATTCCAGAAAAAAAGTAACCATCGTCTTACGAGTCAAAAATAACAGAGAATCGTTATCATAAAAATGTACGCACTTTACCACCCAATACATAAATATACAAAGTATAAATGTACAGAGTTTTTATTTTCATAGATTATCAGATTGCGAGTTCAAAATAATGACTTATCACCAATAAATTCGATCAAAGCTCTGCGTTATCTTTATGCGAAAGCCGGATAAAAAGAGAAATTTTTTCTTACATTAAATACATGCATATAACTGCCAAACATCTTGTTTGGGACATAAAAAACTAGGCTACTATCATACAAAATGGCTTTTCATTTTAAGTTGCATGAATTGTTCGAAATACACATTTAGCGGAAGAAGCAAAAATATAAAATAATCAACATCAGAAAGATGAAATAAAAAAAACTCTAGCTCCAACGTCAAGCTGAATATATATTGCTTCATTATTGGAAAAGTATATTTCACCCGAAAAAAATAAAGGAAATAATCGTACAAAGAAAAAGCAGTATGAAAAAAAGAGGAAAAATCCCCTACTCCTTGAACAATGTGATGTTGTAATCTAAGACCGTTAAAAAACAGGAAACTTAGATATTTTTTTCTCAATTTCTTAGCCGGAAAAATAGTTCTTTTACCACAATTTTATTTCATTTGAGCCGTGGCATTAAAACGGTGTGTAGTTTCTTTTTTCATTGGTTTCTTTTTTCCCGCTTTGAAAATGTTTTTCATTTTTTATCATAACTTTATATTTAAGAATTCCGCATTCAAAAAGTGAAATCAAAAATGTTTCTCAAATTGCAAAAACTTCAAACCGGTTAGTTTTTCGGTAAAAAAAGAATTATGCCGTCTCTTTGAATTTTCGGCGGAGAGTTTAAGACATTCAATAAGATTTAAAGCTTTCTTACTGCTTAGTACATAATTAGTTTAATGCGTGTTATATGTTTTTTTATGGATTATATTTATTTGGAAAAATTATGTATTGTCTACATTTTTATTAGTCAAAATATTTGTTTGAATAAAAATCTTGGCGAGCAAATTTTTTTATTCCATTTAAACTTGATCTTGCCTAATTCAGGTAAGGGTATTCCAAATCTGAAATTAGTTTTGCTCTCAAACTACAATTTATTTTAAATGACTTTTTCAGTCTATTTTCCGTTGAAATATATAAGTTTAAAATAGTTATAAATAACATCGGATCACGTGCTGCGACAAACTTCTAGAGAAGTTAGCGTACATCATTAGGATTAAAATAGCACAGAAACCCAAACCCTGAAATGCTGTAGTACGTGGCAAGGTTCGCCTCCCTATTGTGACCAATTCAGAAACATACGAAGAAACAGTTCATGATAGGGAAATGCCACTAGCTGTGTATGATGCCGTTTCCGGATATGGATTCCTATGCAATTTTAATCTTGCTGATGTGCCCTAACTTCCCTATAGCTAGTTCACCAGGAGTTGGCACTTGGCTCCGCCTTCATCACGTGGTATCCGACGATACTATTTCTCTATATTTTGGGGAGAAGAATGTGAACAATCCTGAACAAGATTGCTATTTGGCGATCATTGTGACGAAAATATTTATTTCGCAATCTTTATGTGCATTTTTTTCAACTATAAATATGATATTTCTCTCTTTTGAGTGAATAGTTTGTGTTTTTTGAGACATTTTGCTGGGAAAACAACAGTTTTCAGTTTAAAATATATTTAATTAGCTAAAGTAACCAAAGGTATAACAGCAGATGATAAAGCGAAGTAAGTGACTGAAAAAGAATTTACTGTTTGCGCTTGGCGCGCATTAAGGGTTGTCACAATTTCAAGCGCGGAGTTGTTTCTTTTCTTACTCACGCTCTGAAATAAACTCTGCGTCCGAGGAGGTGGAATCAAGTGCCAACTACGAGTGAACGGACTATAGAAGTTATTTGCAACGCCTATGCGACTTCTTGTTATTTATAATGTTTTTAAACTTGTACATTTCGACATAAAATAGACCAAAAACGTCATCCAGGAAGAAAAAAACTGTAGCTCAGAAAGAGAAGCTGTTTGCATATTTAAAATCAGTAGCGTAAAAATAATCATGATCCGTTAATAAAATCTCTAAACATATATCTGAAGGAGAAAGAAATTCTCTCCAGATCCCTGTACCCATGATACCGCTCAGGAACCGACCACAGAACATTCATTCCCACAGATTTTACGGGCACTTATATGTACTCGCGTCTTGTGAAGTCGAAAACCAATTGTCAGCCCCTCTGGACCGGAGTCCTATTCTCTAACCACTAGGTTGCCACAACCCACCATAAGTATTAAGGTGAACAAACCATTTAAAATTTATAATATAATTTAAACAAGTTATTCTCCTTTCTCACCTACTTTTTCGAATTGGTGATATCTATTGCAGCAAAGTATCACTGCAGTACACCGTCAAGTTCATGCAACAACTTAAGTGTGATGCCACAATTGGCATTACATATTTATTTTCTATCCTTTTAAAATATCTTTCATCACTTAAGATTATTTTTATTAATAGAATTATATTTAAAATAAATCAAAAACTTAATCTTTTAAAACGAACATAAAATATTTATTCTTCTCTTATAGATCAATGTAACGGATACTTTTCATTTCATTACTAATGCAGACTTATTAATTCACTGTCGCCTCTAATCGAAAACAAAAATCTATTTATAACTTTTTATTCTAAATTTCTAACCGCTAAATGTTTCGGTTGCATGGATGTAATAATTCTCATAAATTTGTTGGCGACTCGTGATCGCCAAGGTGTTCTTTTAAACCCAAGATTGATATGCTAGTTGGCCTTGTTTTGGCTATGATATATTATGGTAAATCGCCAATTTTGGATCTCCTACCCATACTTTCGATGTCCGTTAGGAATAAATATATTCACTTTTAATTTCAAAATTCTGGAGACTGGGAGTGCCCTTTCGGGCCTCCCAGTCTCCAGAATATAGTAGGAATAGAATATAGTCAAAAAATGATATTCTGGCTGTATGATCTCTCAATAGAGAGTATTCTGATTTGATCCTTTTTGTTAAGAGATGGCAGTTCTCTATCATGCAAAATTGTGCTTTATAAAATCTAAATTTCACTAAACAATTTGTATATTCTTTCCTGGAGACTGTTAAATGTTTAATCCATTCATTAATGGCCAAAATGAACAATCATGAAGTTATTTTCCACTATACAAATATTGACGGCTACTGACGGAGACCAAACCTCCGCCATATTAAGATATTGAAGACAAAGAATAAGTAACAAAAATAAAAAACTTCCAAAACTTTGGAAAAAAAATTCTCCATATCTTTCGGTAACTTAAAACTGGAACATCATTTGCTTAAGACTGCAAAATTATATGAAAGAACATGAGGAAATTTCAATTTCCTAGAGCAAAAGAAATCATCTCATAGAAATCAAGTCAAAAATGCAAGTTTTTCAAGAATTAATAATCGAAACCTTATCCAAACTATTGCTGAAAATTGAAAAAGGAAAATTAGTTGAATTAAGAAAAATAAAATTTTATTAATTATGAAATGCTGATGTTCTGAAATCCTGATATATAATATTTCTAAAATGCTGATATGTAATATTTCTGAGACTGCATTAATTGTTTACACCATAAGCAATTACGGACAAATTTATGGTCAAAAAGTATTGGCAACCCGGCTGCATCATGCATTAAATCTATTTTACTGTGAAATATATTTTTATCATAAATTTGAATACCCTATTTTTTGCAGTAATCCTTATTTAATTACAGTGATTTAGTGACTTCAAAGTATATGCTACGGTAAATATCGCGGCATTTCTTTGTTCGGTAACATTTTATTGTAATTTGATTCGGGATTTTTTACAGTGTAAGAATGCACAAAGCAATTGGACTGCGACACCTTAATGCTAAAATCATTTAGCAGTTATAAAATTATATGAGCTAGAGTGCTAAAATAGCTCAGTTAATTTATAAAAATAAAACAGAGAACATAACCACATTCTATCAATGACAAGTTATCTCAGAATGCAAATCGAGAAGTGATGTAATTAAATGATACAAGCTCTGAAAATGAACATTTTAAATATATTAGATGGCACATTTATTCCATTAAATGCATTTATTGCAGATTATATCATTGTGGTATCTAGAATCTAATGCGATTCTTCGATTTACTGAATTTATCATTCTATTGAAAGTTACATGGTTGGTTACTCAACGTCAAGTGTCGTGATTGATGATCATTCGCCTTTTCATGCCATGAACAAGTTTCCTGATCCTCCCTTGGAGGCAGAACTTCGGAACTTCTCGACGCCAATGTTGATTATTCTTGCAACTTTGTCAAGCCGAATGATCATTCATTAATAAAGGGATAAGAATTCTATTAGAAACACAAATATTTGAGCCACATTTAAGTGCATATAAGAAGAAATTGAACGGCAAAATTATCCATTTTCACCTTCAAAAGATATCTTGATAAGCTTTTACTACCTACTGTTACTGAGTGGACTCGCATTTCTATGTGAAGCAAAGTAAATCCTTCCAAGTGTAAATTCAGAGAAATTAATCGCTTACATATACTCTTTAATATATAATTGTCAATACAGCTGAAATTATTCAGCTCTCGCAATTTGTTTGAAATTGCATTAAGCTATTGTATACCATTCTTAAATTTCGAAAAAAAACTCGTTCAAAATTAAATTTTTTTCTCGTACAAAATTTAAAACTATATTAAAAACAATATAGAAAACGAACCTTTACAGTCCTTTGAAAGAAGGTAGGGCATCTATATTTTTTAAGCCCTCTTACCGATTTCTGTAAACCACACCTTGTCTCATTTGGGCCTCTTATGTTTTCTAATAACTAAAATTTATGTTCTAGGATTTTATGAGATTGCAAATGCTTTTATTACTTTATAATATATTCAATAAATAGAAATTATTTTAAAGAACTAGTGACATTAAATTTTATAAGAAAAAAATCTGAATTTCTTATACTTCTTTTCTTATTCTTAACTCTCAGAGATGCTAGAGCGTCGTACTTAGTCTTCTATTTTATTCCCAAAGAATTTTTTTTGAAGTTTTTATTTTTGAAGGAAAATTTTCTGCCCTGTTAAGCAGGAATGTTTCCGTAATATAAAATATGCTGGTTTATTCCGTTATGACCTTGCTGTTCCGCTTCACCATTAAAGTTTTTTATAAAAATGAAGGCACAAATCAAAGCAAATATTAAGTAAATTAAAAATCACAAATCAATATTTAAATAAGAAATAAGAAAAATGTTTTCTGAATCTGACAAATATCACCATTGAAGGTGTTTGTACAAAACATGAAAACTTGATGAATTTCCAGTTGAGGCATGGGGGAATTTTCCAACAATCGTCTTTTAAATCCTTTTTGAGTTTTTGTTTTATACACTAAAAATCTTCAAAAGGAATGTACATTCCTCAAATTTCAAATTCACTTTCGTTTTTATAGTTTAAATATTAATTTGCAACCCATAGTGTGATCCATTTTCCTTCATTCGCTTAGTTTTTATAAGGATTCTTCAAGTATCTATTGTGGGTGGCCGTTACGGAGCAATCTGTATACTGAGATTTTTTTACGGAAAGCAAAATATGTGTGGTCCAGTTTAAGATGAATATATTAATTTTGACTCTATGACAAAAGTAAACATAAATTCGATCCAATTTTTGTGATGAGATGAGTAGATTAATTAGAAGGATGATTTAAAGTATCTTGAACTAAAAAAGACTCTGGCCCATTCACTTCTTCTGGGTATACAATGTTCAGTGTAGTGTTATAAATTTCATGACTCTATGATAAATATAAATTCGATTCTGCCCTATTAATCCGATCTAATTTTTGTACCAAATGAATAGATTTATTGGGAAGCTGATTTAAAATATCTTAAACAAAATTAAATTCTGACTTACATTTAATTTGAAAACAATACATTTTTGAAACTTTTTTTTTGTTCAAATTGATTTTCACATTAATCCAACTACCATTGGTGAATCATATGCAATGTGATTCCACAGCTGCTATTCCAGCAAGCCCAAAATCACCCACTTTTCTTTTTCTCATTATGACGTCGTCAGTCGGAGAAAGAGGGGTGGTGAGCAATCTGGCACGTGCCGCTGGTGCCACTTAAGTGGCGAGCATCCCCAGGAGGCGTGGAATGTGATGGAGGATGCTCTGTTTTGGTTCGCTCGCCCATGCATGATGTATGAAGGGAAATTCAGGAAGAGATGCTCTGTTGCATTCCGCCTATGTAAACGGATAATTGATGCATTTTTACTTTATCAGGAGGTCACAACATTTGATTTTTCCTACAAAAGATCTTATTCACTGCTTAGTAGACTCGAAGAAAAAGTCTTTTGTTAGAACACTGATTTTCAAATTGTTGATTTAAGAATATGGAGACAATCGAATTTTTTCTACTCAGTTAGTTAAAAAATATGTATGATTGTTTATCAGCCTCGTTGCTTCAGTTAAGAAAGAAAAAAGGCTTTTATTATTAAGATTTCTTTTGTTTTACCTTATGGCATCTTTATTTTTTTATTTCCTTTAAGGACAGTTTATTTTTAAATTTGAATTTAATTAAAAATGAAAAGAAATTAACTTGAAATATCTCATGAGAAAATTTTTTTTCATTTCTACTTTACTATTTTTAGCTTTGTTTTGGTTAAAAACTACACGAATTCTGTTTTACCAGAAACAAAGGAATTATAATTTGGATTGAAAATACCTAATTTATCTTTTTTAAAATTACTAAAACAACAAAAAATCTGTCATTTTACAAAAAAGGAAACAAATCTAAAGGCATGGACTTTAACCAAACCAAAGTGAAATTTTATAGGAAATATATTAGTTTTTGTAGTTTTGCGTGTTTTTACAAAATTTTCTGTGCTTTTTTTTTAATTCTCAGTTTTCTGTTTAGCGTAAATTTTACTTTAATTCTAAGCCGATCTCAAGGAATTTCTGGTAAATTTAATTTGCTCTAACCTTCTAACTGACGTTTTGATTATGATGCCGTGATTGCAAAAGCAGGAGAGGTGTGTAAGGATATTGGTTATTAAATAATCCACTATTCAGTGAAGATATTATTAAATTCCTCTACATTGATAAAACTCTATGATTTCCTTCATTAATACAGTTGATATCCAATTTTTCTTCATAGTTTATTAAATAATGGAGTTGTTTGAGAAAAAAAAATTCAAATGCTCTGCAGTATTACTTTTTTTAGAATTCTATGATTAATATTATTTATAATAGTACTATTATTAACATTCTTCTAATGTTTTTTTCTTTTAAATTCTCTGTTTTAAATGTTAATATCCCCTTACTAGTTTGGTGGTAAAAAAGGATGCCTCAATGCATTTTAATCTGATTTTCTCGAATTAAACGTTTAATATATTTTTCAATTAATTTTTCTTCATACATGGCATATTTCAAGACTGATAAATTATGTGTGATTACTGCTGTTTTGGTGAATTCATTAATCTGTTGAAGTGGCTAATTTATAAATAATGTACACGTAGCGTAAATAAGAGAGCATGCATTTTTATTTTCATAATTAATTTTTACTTACTAATTTCAGTTTTAGTATTTTAATTATTACTTTTATTATTTATATTATTTCACTAATTTTTTTTTCCATTTAATTATCCGGTTGCATTTCTCTTCATAATGTTATCACTGTTTAAAACAAATTATTCTTTGGACAAGCTAATATCTTTGTTGGTAATGAAAAATAATATCCGCATCTTAGTTCAATAAACACAAATTTCCTGTAAAACACTTTTGTGTATCTTACACACAAAAAATGGTGGCAATTACTTTAAACCAAAGTAGAGTTCCACTAAGTGTAAAGTGACTTCCACCATTTTTTTTTTTTTTTTTTTTGTATTCAGTAACACTAAAATGAGTTAATTTAAAACTTTCCTTGGAGTAAATTATGTTAACGAACACTGCCGTTTTTGATGTTGTTGTTGATGTTTTTGGTGTCGTGTGGGGTTAAGCCCTGCAACCCCTTTCTCCGGGCTATTTTCTTAATTTATTATTTCTAAGACTACTTCTAAAATTTCTACTTCTCTTTACTTTGAAGTTCCATAAATTTTTTAAATAAAACATTTTTTTAGTATTCATGAAATTCAATCCTTCACTATATTTTTTTTCCCTGTCTGGACAATAGAATAATTAGACGAATGGATAGTAATAATAATTTCCTAAAATGCTTCATCAACATATTACAAGCACTCTTTTCCCCGAGCAACTATGATTCTTCAACTGGTATGAATCATCCAACTTCTTCAGTCGAAATAGCCATCACCATCAATCACTAATAATTTTCTTGACAGTACTTTATCTTTTAGCAAAGTTAAGTCAATAAAGTTATTTTTACGATGCAATATAAAATCAGGATCATCAAATTAGAATGCATATACATACTATTTTTTAAAGTAAAATTAATCTGTAAATCGAACAATGAAACATACGTGTAGCATGGAGATAATACAAAGACAAAGAAATAGGCTTAACAGAACAATTGTGGATAGAATTTAGAAATGACAAAATCACGTAATACAATTAGCAGAGATTTAAAAATTAAAATATAATTGTCCTTATTACACAACTAAAAACATACATAAATATTTTAACGGGGCACTTTTTGTTTGGTTGATGCCCAGCAGTGTCGAAGACTTCCATTAACTCATACCAAGTTATTTTCGATTGTAAACAATATCCTGACGAAATCCAAAGTTCTCTAATTTCAGTGTTTTTGAAAGTTGAATAATTTTCATCATGTGTAATTATGCGATAGTATGGTGTAAGCTTATTCGATTGTAAGTAAGATACAAATTGTATTTTTTAAATTGTATCGCATCAATTGTTGAAACCAAATTGTTGAAAACACAATTTGGTGTTAGCCTAAAATGAAGTGGTTCTTCATACAATTTATTGGTTGATCAACAGCATATATGAAAAAATATCACAACACAATTTTTACAGTTTTGTAGCAAATTTTCAATTGATGGCGTTCAGCAATTCCTTTGTAGATCATCATGAATTGGTGAGCAGAGAACAGAAATACTTTTTTATGATATTTTTACAATTACAATAGCTTGGTTAAAGTTATTGAATTTAAATAAAATAACTTTTGTTATTTTTTGAAAATTAATTGAATTCCATAATTTCTCCAATTAAATCTTACATTATCTGAAGACAAACAATGAAAATTTTACC
Source organism: Parasteatoda tepidariorum (assembly GCF_982258835.1). Lineage (NCBI taxonomy): Eukaryota > Metazoa > Arthropoda > Arachnida > Araneae > Theridiidae > Parasteatoda > Parasteatoda tepidariorum. Next base: position 69,774,358 of record NC_141761.1, on the reverse strand, counting down.
TCAAATTAAAATTTGCCGTTTTATTCGCTATTCTTCACTTTTTAGCAAATTTTAAAAAAAATGCATTAAATTGTAACGTATATTTAAATGTAGAAATAATAAAATATTTGATATAAGAAAACATTAAAATTAGCTATATTCAAAATGATTCTTAACAATTAGTAATATATTAAATTAATAATATATTTGTATAATTTAAAAAAAAATGTAAATTAATGTGTTCCTTAAGAGACAGAAACAAGTAAAAATTACAATTTCAGGAAAAACATTTAAAACACAATTTATAAGTTGAACATTTTGATAGGTACAGTACTTTTGTTTACGTAGCACTAGAGCTGCACAATGGGCTACTGGCGATGGTCTAGGAAACATCCCCGAGGATGACCCGGAAACAACATACATACGTCACATCCTGTTTTACTGGAGGACACATTAACACACCATCAATCTATTCGCGGATCGTAATTTTGACCTGAATGAGCATGATCAATCTCCGATCCAGTACCCCCAGAGGTATTGATTGATCACGAGTTTTAGACACGTGCAGTTATTTACAGAAGAAGTCCGATTGAAAAAAAAGATCCCCTTATTATAGCTCATCGAGAATCAAATTCAAATAGGCTTTATTTATCTGCATAACTTATTTCGATTTTTCCTAGCATGACATTTATATTAAATATAATCGCTTGTATAAATTAATATTTAGTTTTAAAATTAAAATGGGTTTGCCATCGAAAATATTTCTTTTTCGAAAAAAAATGAATTTAATACTGGATTGACGGCAAATATTAAATATTTTTATTAAATAAGGATGACATAATATTGATGGCATTGCCTTAGAAATTTATCATCACTATACCATTGTACAAATGTAACCGCAGCATTTTCCCCATTGCCTTTAAATGGGATAACTAATGCAAAGATTATTTTAGATTTTTACATTCAGACTAACACCCACAATTTTAAAATCGATACTCGACCTTTTCAATGCAAAGACGATAATGAATCCCATTTATCAGGGATGCAGACAAAGGGACAATAAATTGAGTTATCTTTTCATTGGGGGATGCAAACAGAGGGAAGAGCGACATGAAAAGATCAGTAACTTCAAAAAATCAAGCAAAGATTTCATTTCAGCTTTAATCCTCTGGCAAGTTTTTTGAGTGAAGAAAAAAAATGCAGAGTTTTTAGAATAATGAGCAAGATAAACACAACTTGGCTTACTCGAAGTTTTTTGTTTTATTTTCAGTGAATTTTTTCGACACTTGGAAATTTTAAAGCTTTAATGATTTATTTAAATAAAAGCTTAAAGAAAAAGATTAAGGGAAAAAATATTGATTTTTTCGTTGCATTCTTTAGGCATGTATAAAAAGTTGAGAAATGAGCTGGTGTACTTTGCACTTGAAAAATATATTACTTTTTACTTAATCGATTATGATATTTTATAAAGATAATGCAATAAAAGTAAATAAAAAGTTAATTTCTTAAAACGTAATCAATGCTATATATGAAAAATTCCATGTATGTATATGCATATATATATATATATATATATATATATATATATATATATATATATATATATATATATATACATATACATATACATATATATATATATATATATATATATATATATATATATATATATATATATATATATATATATATATATATATATATATATATATATATATATATATATATATATATATATATACATATATATATATATATATATGAAACTTATTGTTTTTCTTAATTTTCTTCTTGTTTTTTTGTATTTATTTATTTTCTTGGATATATACAAACCAGAAAGGTTGAATTAAGTGGATATATTCTAAAAAATTTTGCATTGGAATTAAAAAAGAAATACGTATCATGTATATGTCACACTGAGGAATTGTTTTTTCCTGTGTGAGATTTTTTAACTGATAATGTATATTTTCACGTTGCCAATTTTTAATCTGCAATTGGTTTCTGTATTTAAGCTACGGCTTTTTTAAACGTCATTTTCAGTCTATTTTTTTGCCGAAATGTACAAGTTGAAAAACGTCATATGTAACAGGGTCACATATATCTTACGACAAAGTTCCAGGAGAGTGAGGACACTTCTCTAGAATTATAATTGCGTAGGGACTCATGCTTAGAAATCTCGTCATACGCCACTATGACCACTTCTCTACAAAGAACTGCTTCTTCGTGTGCATCTGTATTGGTGATAAAAGAGAAGCTCACCTTCAATTTCCAGAAATGGGATCCTGATCAATTTTAATCTGGAAAATGTTTACTGTCCGTAATATCTATATTATAGTAAAATCCATTTTTACCGTGAAATATTATACCGTAATTTTTACTCTACTAAAGTGATTCAGTGACTTTACGGCAATTATTACTGTAAAAATTATGGTGTTTCAGATTTTTGTTCCGTCAAAACTTGATTCTGCGCTACAAATTACCAGCATCCTGAGTAATACCAGTACTTTTTACCGTAATTGCAACTGAAATATTTTTTAATGTAGTGATTTTACTTTGAAAACGTCACACAACATCTGTATTAGCCTAACGCAATTATTGAGTGTAGTGAAATTAGTCCCATACGCAACACACTTATTAGATTACTGCCTCTTAGATGAGAAGTTAAAGTTTAGATTTATCTGGTCGTTTACTCTGTTCGATAAACATTTCGTCCAAAGCATTCAAAATAAACATGACAGAGTGCTAAATTTATTGTTCCTTGCTAGAAATTACCGATAGTATACCGTTTATAACTAAATAGGTAATGTTAGGCTTTTAAACTGTCTATTCCTTTTTGCATTATAATGCATTTTTTTGCTTTTTTTAAGTACCAAGAAACTTTTATTATCATTAATGAAGTGAACGTTATGTATCAAATACAATATAATTATAACCATAAATTTCAGCAACTGAAAGCCGCGACATTCAAGTAATGAAAAAAAAATAGTAAATGCCAGTTTTGCCAGCTTTTTTGTAATAACACTTTATCTAAAAGCTATTTATTTCAAGCTTCAGTCTTTTTCATAAAGTGTGTTATTTTTCTTACATAGGGATGTTAAAGTATTCAAAATAAAATTAAGCTTTTCTTGGAAAAAAAAACACTTTATCAACTACATTTAACTATTCAGCTTATAAAATTTCCATACATAAAATATCGCAAAAGACTCAGTCATCTTATTGACTATTGCGTCAAAAACATTTTTGTATCCAACATCCATTGTGCTATATTTAGGCTATGTATTAGAAAGGGAAAAAAATATGTAGAGATATATGGACTACAGAAAAAGAAAAACGGAATTTTTTCATTACATTCTCGCCATCTTTTTTCGTTACGGCGCTGATCTGTCATTAGTTGTCAAAGGTTGTTGAGTATTTTATTTTATTTTTTCTCTCCACTTTTTGCATTTTTGCTTTAATATTTTTCCTAACATTATTTCAAACTGTTCAGTTTTGGCATGTTGGCGGATTTTTATGTCCGAAAGGTTTCGAAGGTGTCAATTTTCGAATACATTAATCTCTTTTGTTAACTTTTAGGAGTATATTTTTTGAAAGCTTATAAAATGCTTCATCACAAGTAAAGAAATAATATATACATGATACCATAATCGTTTTTACTTCTTTTTAAAAGAATATCAATTGAAATTATTTGGATTAGACGAGACAATCAAAATAAACTTTGATTACTGTCGTTTTTACTGTTTTGATCATACTTTTTTCTCATATTTTAAAAAAATAAATACTGTTATTTTGTTTCTTATATTTTATTTTAAAATCAAAGCTAAAACACAAAATTTTGCTTTAAGTTTTACATAAAATGCTTTCCGAGTTTTCATCTTACTGTATGTATCTCCTGCTTTGCATTCTCGCCCCCGTCTTGCACGCTACTTCATATTATTAACGGTTAAATGATCTATTAGTTAAATCATGATTATTTGAATTTTATTAATTAAATTTATTTTTATTGCTGTACTATGTACTATAATTTAAATATGAGATAACAGACATTGAATCACTACTATTTATTCTAATGATTATTATAAATATCTTAAAAACACTTATTTCAAAATAAAACAATTGAAAACGACTTCCTTATTTGTTAAGATATGTATTAGCGTACACAAGGAAGTATTTAATATCATTATTATTCTTAGGGTACAAACAATAGGCTCTTGACTTAAGAATCAAGGCACATTTACTTGTGAAAATGAAATGTTTGTTGTAATAAGCAATAAGTAATTTATTTTTACTCTATATATAGAGCCACCTAGCAAAAAAAGTATATATAGCTATTTTCGTAAAGTTCAAATACATATCTTTTACAGTTCCTTAATTTAGATCAATTAACTTAATACACGTGTTTTATCAGTACTATTATATGTTTACACTTTATTTATAGTGATTTTAAAAATGTGACATCACTAAAAAATAGAAACACATAACCTAAAACTGTAGTAAAAATTTTAACGGAAGTTAAACATTGTATGGAAACAATAGAAATTTGGATTTAAATTATCCAAACTCTTTTTTTATATATTTCGTCAATTTTCTTATGGTTCAACTTTTGGAAATGATGTCAAAATTCATATTTGCCTTTGTTGTTTTATTCACAATGAAAATTAACATACATTTCTTTTCAATAAGATGATTCTCAACAAAGTTCCATTCTTTTCCGACTAAAAGTATCATTGTAGTTGGTTTCAACAAATTCTTCTTTATCGAGAACGATTAATTATTGAACATCTTTTTATAGAAATTTTTTATTGAACATAATTACTCCCTTGAGATTTGAAATCAGTGTTCGAATTTAATTCAATATAATCTTTGATAATTACTTTCCGTTAATTTTCAAAAGTGTCTTCCGTTTAATTTTTAATATCGCTAGAAGGTTGATTCTCTCTTATAATAAAATATTTCAAAGAGTGTTTTTCTCCGATTTTTTTGAAATTCACGTCTTCAGCTTTTATGAAAAGAAGTTGTGCGTATTTTATAAGTAAATTCAGATAATGTAAATGAAAAAATGCCAAAAAAAAATCAGTTTAATTGAATTAAATTGGGAAGTAAATGCATATGGCAAAAGGTACTGAAAAAAAAACATTTTTATTTTAAAAATAACTGTGAATAGTGATAATTCAATAAATTAGTAATTTAGAACAAATTTTCATTTTAAATTGTCTGTCATTGTTTATCCATTTTTAAAATAATAATAATGAGATATTAAGCTTTTCAGCTTTGGCTATTTAGATATACATTAAGAACTGCTGCTGTTAAAGCTTTAGCTGTTGAAATTCAGCTGTAGATTTGTTGTTGTTTTAGCTGAAGTTTTGATTTAGGTTTTTTGTTGATTCAGCTATAGCTTTGTTGTAAGCATTTTGTCATTTTGTGTAACCGTAAAATATAAATGTGTTTAAATTACGTGAATCATGTAATAATGATGAGAATAATAACGAGACATAAAACTTTTTACCTTTGGCATTTTAGCTATAGATACCGCTATAAATTTGATGCTGTTTCATCTATTTCGTTGCATTAGCTTTAGATTTTTTGTACCTAAAACAAATTTTTTACAGTACCTTAATCATGCGGGAGGCGGCCATGTGTCCTGATGTACAAAGTTGAAACTTCCATAATTCTAGGAAGAAAATTAAATATATTGTTATATAATATGACTGATTTACAGCGAAGACATAACGAATATTCTCATATTAAATTTTCACTGTATGACACAATTCATTATTGAACCACCAACTGCACTAATTGGTAAATGGTCGATATAGTTCTTTGAATAGATATATATATACAAAAATTATAAAGATCGTAGAATTGTAAAACTGTATGTATAAGTGTAATAGAAAATTAATTTTCATAGCGTGTTTGTGCTATGACAAAACTGTTATGTTTTTTCTCGGTAATAATTTGAGTATTTAAATACTAATAGATATATAAAATTATTTACAGATGATTATTTGCTTAATAAAGTTGTATCTAATCTGACTCTACTAATATATACATCTTAAGCATTTAATTAATTTAATGTTATTATTTGCTATAGCGGAACTGTTAACAATTCAAAACATGGTCTTTAAAGTAAACATTAACTTTGAAATGTCAAAAAATATATTTCATGATTTAACAATTTATTCTCAACAATTTTGGCAAAATCAAGAAACAATTTAATAAAATTTTACTTATACTTGAGTACATAAAAATATTTCAATTTTCTACTTTCTTACAAAGTTAAAAATATAATTAAAGGGAAACTTTGTAATTAAAAATTTGAATATAAAACATAAAAACTTATCATAGTGAGACACAGAGTTAAAAATTCATCGATATCCATTTAACTTTGATAAATGTTCTTCAATAGTATGTGTTTTCATTATTAGTGACGTATTAAAATAAATCTTTACATTATGAAACATTTCACAAACTAGTCTAGCTATTTCATACTGAATGAACTTTCTGTTTCAAAATTTTATGTTTAATAAGAGACTAGCCTTTTATATCCGAGACGAAAATTTAATTCTGTTCTTTATATTCTTCTAGAAACAGTTTCGCAAATTTACTTTCTTTCAAAATTTTAATTAAGTCTGCAATTCAAATTTAATAGAATCTATTCAATTTAATTAACATGCTGAGCTCACTGAAGGGCTTGTGTACATTTTAAAACAGTCGCTTTATTCTACCCAATTAGAATTTACAATTATCGAGAAAAAAAAACATAAAATAGAAAATATTGGGACGTGAACTGTGCCTGTGTGTGCTATCAGCATTAAAATAATTAACAAAACCCACCAATTCTTTTCAACATTTTCCTTGCAATTTCATAGTTTTAGTTAAGTAAATTCTATTACGCATCGCATAATTCACGAACTTTAAATGAATACTTTCATTTAATTAATGAAGCATACAACCTTTTACTTATTACTAAAGAGAAATATCTGCAAAAATTTAGAAGAAAAAGTACATTGTTCTTATAAACATTGGTATAATGTTTGAAGTGTTTAAAAAAATTCCAATTACATACATAATTTGAAGTGTTTAAAAATTTTACTATTTCTTTCTAAAAGCACAATAACAATACAATAAAAAAATATTATATATTTTTTTTTTTACATTCACATGAAGAAAATATTGCAAAAAACCATCTCAATTTTAGTTATTTTTCCTGATTTAATAATTAAGCCATTTCGGTATTTCAATGCATTTGCATTGAAATCGATTCAATCATGTATATTTATATGATTTTTTATTTTTTCATCAAAATAAACTCACCACAAATAAAATCTATTATATCAGTTAATAACTATAAGAAGATCATAAACGATATAATTATTATATTTAATTGTTAATGAATTCGAATCATTTGATTTGGAGGGACAATTTAATTCAACTGATCCGCTTCATTTGAATCATCTTGATCATTATTTTTCCCCTAACTTCATGCGGTCATGAATAATAAATCTAGATGATTTATAATTTAGAACAATTTTCAATCATTCGGTTGAATTTTCAAAAGATACTTCCTTGATGTTTACCAATCTTTAAACTACGATGGTTAAGTAGTTAAAGGCACTGAGCTGCACGGAGAAAAAGATATTCTGGTAAAATTACTGAATTACAGTAAACTATTGCAATGGAATTTCTAATGAAAAAAGCAACAGAATTCTGGTATTAAAGAACAAGATAAATGGTATTTAAATCATTTATTTGGTAATTTTTCCGTCCATATAGTAACAATTTAATGGAAATTCTGGTTTTCAAAACTATAGTTCTTATTACAAAACATTTTGTAAGAAATACAAAAATGAAAGGTAAATTTAATCGAATAAATATGCTATGCTATGAGATATCATGATAAAATTGCCAAATTTTACCACATTTAATAAATTTTCCCACACATTATAAAACCATATTTTATTGTTAATTTTACCAAAATGGTTTCCGAAGCACTTCATTACAAATTACCGAGCTTTTTGGTCTTCACACAGAACACTGTAAAAACGGTTTGGTGTCACGAAAACGAGATTTTCATATTCTTGAAATTTTGGTCAAAAACCTTTTTCTCAGTGTCACATTTTGAAGGACAATGACTGGATTTCTCTCTATTTTTGATAAATAAAAATAGATTGAAAGAAAATCAAATGATTATCAAATCAAGTTAAAATCAAATGCGAATTGAATAAATTTAAATTTGTGCAATATAAGTTCATACTAACACTCTCGGAAATGATGCACTCACTTATAACGACTCAGCAATCCTTTAGCTGTATTTCGTTAATTTCGAGAATGATTTCATCACGAAATCACGTGATTTGGAACGAAATGTCCTGAACTCGGAACCTCATCGCCTTGCGGTAATTGTTATCTAGAATGACGAAACAAGAATGAAGACTAGACGACCGAAACTAGAACGATGAAATGTTTCTTTTCTTTTGACGAAATTCCTTTCTTGGAAGAAGTGACGAATTTTATTTCGTCACTTAAACAAAATGTTCACTCGGAGTATGTACAGGTAACGGTTTCGCCAAAAACGAAGGAAAAATCGTGAAATTTGAATATCCATTTTTTGCAGTGAAATAACTCAATTTATTGACATAAAAAATAAGATTATTGCCATCATTTCAATCAGCAGAAGTGATGACCAAACTGTTTAGTTAAAATATAATTAGTGATTAATCACAAGCATGAAAAACATTTAAATTAGTATGATTAATATTAAATCATAATTAGTATCAATTTTTTAAATACAGTTTTAAAAAAAGATTGAAAAAAATCAAAATCAACAAAAACTGTTTTTTTTCATATGCGTTTGAAATATTAAACACTGATTTATGGTAATTATTTATTTTTAGTACAATGTACCAGCAATAATTAAGGACTATTAATTATAATATTTAATAAACTGTAATTTTTACCCTTAATTTGAAGAAATATTTTTATTCTGTTACCTTTTTATATAACAATATTTGCTAAAACATTTTTTTTTGAAAAATACTTCCTAGTGAACTTAACGGAATTAAATGTTTTAACTCTACAAATATACTGACTGGGTAAATCACAATATTAAATGAGTGAACAGTCTATGCACAACGATAATCTTAAAAAGAAACATGAAAAATTCATTTACTTTTTACACAACCCCCGGTTCCGTAATTTGAAAGAATGAAAGACAAGTATATATCCGTTACAATAAATTGCTACTGATAAGATCTTTCTTTTATACTCTTCCATCCCTTGTCCTTTTTTTAAAAAAAAAATCCAGCTTTGGTGTACGACGCCGTCAAAGGTTGTTTGAAATTTAATCGATTTAAATTCAACGGTCGTCAACCATAACTATCGATTCTCGTTTATTTTTTTTTTGTTCGCCACCCCTCCTATAAACTGGAAGGGTGGAGAAAATGTCCCCGTTGATAAGAAGCTTTTAATAACGCAGTTTCCGAATCTGGCATCAATTCAACTAATCAGAGTTGATATACTTTATCTTCCTGATTAAAATATCAGTGATAGAGTCTTTTGCATATCTTTTCCCTTTACACACGTTTTTTTTTTCACTTTTGGTTCAGGAATTCTGTCTTCAAATTTTTTTTTTGTACACTTTGCTTCGTTTTTTTTTTGCCACTAATTGAGGTATGATTTGGGAAGAATTAGTATTTGATAGCCGTTCTTATCGTAATCAGTTTTTTTCGTCTTTTTTGATATGTAACAAAAAAAACTTCTTAGCCTATTTGAAAACGTGAGCATCCACACGTGTATATACGAATGATTTTAGAGATAAAAAGTAGACTTTGAAGCTGACGTTTATTAATGGAAAATAAAGAGCATTTTTTTTGTCACGGGTAAAATGGAATCTTTAAAAAATATCTTTGAACAAAGAAGAAATTCAGTAAAATCTAGATAATAAAAATAAATCGAGAGTGGTATCTGTTGAATTTACATGTAATATGTTTCGAAACTATGTAATATTAATATCATTTAAATTATTCTAAGAATCTTTTAAAGAATCAGTTGCTCATTCGCATAGTTTTTTTAAAAATCTATTTATTTACATTTAGTTTTAAATCTTCAGTGATTTAATCACTTTCAAACTAATAAAAAAGGAGACGTTCATATATATTTATAATGCATATTCATTTAAATAGCTGGATTTAATTTGTACTTGATTGGTATAAGTTCAAGGCTTATTCAGTCATGTGAGGGTTTAAAACAAAATTTTAATTGCATGTTAACTTAAATATCTGTATTATCTAATTATTATAATTTCAATTACTTATTCAATAATATATTCGTTTTAAATATTTTTCATTTGCATATTATATTAAAAATTCGGATTTAAATTGTAGTTAATTTGTATAATTTCCATGCTGATTCCATGATAATATGTTCATTTTAAACATTTTTTATTTGCATATTATATTAAATATCCGGATTTAAATTGTAGCTAATTTGTATAATTTCCATGTTGATTTAATAATATGTTCGTTTAGACATTTTTTATTTGCATATTATATCAAATATCCGGATTTAAATTGTAGCTAATTTGTATAATTTCCATGTTGATTTAATAATATGTTCGTTTAAACATTTTTTATTTGCATATTATATCAACTATCCGGATTTAAATTGTAGTTAATTTTTATTATTTCCATGCTGATGCAATAATATGTTTGTAAATGATCATATCGTAAGTTATAAAGACTGAAAGTACAAGTCATCTCAACAAGGGCTTAAGACAAGGATCTCAAATATACACATAACTAATTTTAACGCTTTCGGGGGGTAGGCAGCGGGCACATTAGATGTGATTAACATTTTTGGCAATAATTTAAACGCACTTTTGGCAATACATTTTTTGGTAATACGTACATCGTTTACATATTTAGAAATAGTGTAAACCGCTACATAGATAGTAATTTTTTTATCTCTTAAATGACAATCTCTAAATCTTATCAACCTTTCATAGTTTTGAAAAAAATTTAAAGACATAGAAAATCATTTAATCCAATCGCAATTTTCTAGGCTTACCTTGACTATATTTTTTGATTATGAGTATCTGCCTCATTAAGAAATAAGCCATATTTTTCTTTCTTTTTTTAATTGATACTTCAACTGTTAATGCTTTTTTTATTTAAAATTTATTAAAATTTAGTGTTTATATTTTCAAATTCCTTATTTACAATTCTGCTAATGCTAAAACGGTAAAAAAAGCAAAAAAAAAGTTTCTTTAGTTTAGTTTTAGTTAGCATGTTTTTCTTTTAGTTAGTTTTTCTTGAAAAAGTTTTAAAAGTTTTAAAGTTTGTTATGAACTCCATTTAAATAGATATGCTCAAAAAGTCACTTACTGGACAGTTATTTAGAGAACAAATTTTAAACACGCAGAAGTAAATCTTTATAAACACATATTTTTTTCTAATTTTAAGGTACATGCCCAATTTTCTTATTGAGAATTGTTTTACAATATGGAACGAAGATCTCAATAAAATATCTTTACCAACCGATTTGTAAAATTAAGGAAGTATTCTCAGAATAAATATATCTTAATGAAATTAAACGAAATGTACAATTTTCTTTCGTAGAATAATTTTACTTTATAGACTAAATATCTCTATAAAATTTCCCAAATCAAACAAACATTTATGTAAATTTACAAAAGTATTCTAATAAACCTTTCTCAAACTAAAGAAGATGTACAACTTTCCTTTGAACTCTTAAAATTTAATTAATTAAGAATTAGTGTCTTAAAATTTATAATTTGAAAAGTCACTTATTGGATAGTTATTTGGAGAACGAAATTTAAACACGCAGAAGTAAATCTTTACATAAACATTTTTATTCTCTCATTCTAAGGAACATGCCCAATTTTCTTCTTTAGAATATTTTTACAATATAGAATGGAGATCTCAATGCAATTTCTTCACAAACCGTTTTGAAAATTTAAAGAAGTATTCCAATAAAGAAAAATATCTGAATGAAATTAAACGAAATGTACAATTTTCTTTTGGAGAATAATTATGCTTTATAGACTGAATATCTCCATAAAATTTCCCATATCAAACAAACATTTGTGTGCGTAAATTTAAAAAAAGTATTCTAATAAACCTTTCTCAAACTAAAGAAAATGTGCAATTTTCTTTCTGTGAATAATTTTCCGTTATTGACTGATTAGCTCTTTAAAATTTCTTACATATAACAATAATCCGTGTAAATTGAAATAAGTATTCTCATTCTTTCAAAACTCTTATGCTCTGTTCAGAAGATTTGAACTACAAATTATGGTCGAGTGCTCAATTTTTAGCGAAGAGCTAATTACAATAATATAAATAAAAGCATAATTTTAGCATAAGCAATCTCCTGTTTCTGGTGATTTAGGAATTTTAATTAAAACAGTAATTAAGTCATTTTCTTGGGTAACTGAATTTTTGAGAGACGAAGAAAAAAATTGAAGAATATTACATTTCGGGCATAAATTGCACATTTTATCTATTCGCATGACTTAAAGAAGAAATTTACGTTATATTTATTTAAATGAGTGTCTTAATTAAAAATGAGAACGGCTTAGTTAAATTCTACTCTTCAAATACTTAAACTATATTCTTTTCAAGTAGGATATAAGTTAACATTTTTTGGTATTAAATAATGCCTTTAAGCTCGTAATTTTGTATTTAATAGAATATTTAATAGAAATTTGAATATTTATGGTAAGTCACGCTGATTTTCATATGAACAAATTAATAAATTCTGTTTAACATTGTTTTAAAGTCCCATAACAAGTTCTTTGCTCAGTAATCCGTAAATGCCTATTAAATATCTTCTTCTTTAACTGCAAATTCATATTTTGTACTGATATTTTGGGGGGATAAAATGCAATGATTTATTTAGTTAATAATTATTTATATTTTAATTAAAAATTTAAAAGCGTCATATGTATTGATTTTTTTATTTTCTGTTTATAATTTTTAACTAAACTGGTTTATACTTTGTTACAATGCTTGATACGTCAGCTGTACAGAAAGTACAACATGGACAAATTTTTTTTCATTCGCTTTTGATAACATATATAATTGTATATATTTATAAAGGGAATTTATTTATAAACCATATTTCATTGAACAGATAATTTTCAATTGTATAATGTAACTTATGATGTTGCAAAGCCTATTTATATTGAAGTGTGTTCATGCAAACATATCTTTATATTGCTGACAAGATGTGTTACAGCTTTAACTTAGTTTATAAAGCGTTATAATTTTTAATTTAATTCTATCTAAAAATAATTAAGTTGGCCAGAGTTATTGCATACAGTTTAAAAATATATTTCATACTAGTGGGCTGTGCCCCCTGCTCGCTAACGCTCGCCAACCCCCTAAAATTGCTACGCAATCTTATATGGTTTGCTTCGCAAACCAAGCTCGCTTCGCTCGCTACTAACTTAGGTACATTGCAAATGCATAAAATTCTAAGAATTCAAAACAATCATTCAAATCCATATAACAACTTTTTTTTTAAAAAAAAATTACATCTTTTTAGTAAATACTAAGTCATTAAAATAAATTTGAATTCAAGTAAATGACATGTAATTCGTTAAACATATTAGAAATGTGCTATAGTATAAAATCTTAAGATAAAATTTCTAAAACTGATATCTCTTTAAAAAGGTTAAAATTTTGGCTATAATAAGTCTATTAAAAATTTAAATAAGTGAATTGCAATGGAAAAACCCTGCATAAACAAAACATTGAATTTCGGAAGAAATGTCGTTTGGTGAGAATGCTCTTTCTTGTCAAAAAATACAAAATAAACTGACCTCAAATCAAACTCCAAGGACTTCGAATCAAATAATTAAGGAAACTACTATCACGTCTAATATAAAAGGAAGATTTATTAACTAAACAATAAAATTACAGCATCGCAGTTCCAAAAAACAAATCTCACACTCACTCAAAAAAAACAATTTACCTTCTAATTAGTCACCATAGCAACCACAAAACCCTTCTCGTTACCATCTATAAACTGATATATAATAAATAAATTATTTAACAAAAAATACGATGCGCATAAGCACATAATATTTTACACTCTGGTTATTTCAGTGTCCGTTTTTAGAAGCGCTATATGTTGAGCCACCAAATCTAGATTTGGCATGTGACATTTTTAGCGGCAATTATTGGTTGATTTTCTAGCGTTGCCATTCGGAGAGTTGTAATGAGGCTTTTTTTTATCGCCGTGTAAGAGAAATATATAGATTATTGTAGAAGCTAAAACAGAAGAATATTATAGAAACTAAGACAATTATAAAAGTTAAGAAATAAAAATAAAAAATAATCTTCTTAAAAAATATATTCAAATTTTAAGTTCTGAAATTAAAAATAGCTTTAATTTTACCACACTGTTAGAGTTTCATCCGAAAATTATGGTAAAATTACCGGTAGCAGTTCCTCCATCTAATTTACAGTAAAATTCACAATAACAAACATTTTTTACCTTTACGATTTTGAAACAGTTTAAAGGTAGTATGGATGAAATACCATGATTACAAAACTAAACATTTTTTTAACCATTTACAACTAGCATGGGCTCATAACCGTCAAACAATTTAACTGAATACTAGAGTTAATTCAGATGGTGCTGATATCTGAGTGAGAATGAGAGTATCATATTTTAATAGCCCAGGGTCACAAATTGGGGAGAGCAGGACACTCTTCGTGTGGTAGGGAATGGAGGAAATATTGTAATGTCAACGCTGAGACTCGAACTGCCGCTCTACAGGTTATGAGATAGATTGATGGACTAGCCCTATCGCCTATAATATGTATCCATCTGCAAGGAACAAATTGATTTCATTAGGTTGGTCTAAATGGTGAAATGCTAGGTGCTGTTTAACCGTATTCTGTGAAAGCAGTTAATAAATGGTTTTTCTTGTAGATAACAGTGTAATTACCATCATATTTATGGTTCTTTAACTATTTTGTTCGAGGAATTTCTAGCAATATAAATTGCGAGACACCAGCCACTATTATTAAGAACCGGTTCAGCAGAATTTAGATTCTTAATTTATCAATTGTAAAAAGTAATTTTTCAAAAGAATTTGAAATGAAGTTGTATCTGTTTTTATACGGTGAAGAATATCTTTTGAGGGTTATTATGGCTGTTCATCAAATTCTGCAAGCCTTTTTATCTATCCGGAGAAAAAAAAATCTGATCAAACTACTGCACACATTCCTGGCAACAAGAAAAAAATATTATAATTCCAGTTCAAAAATCATAATTATGCTTATAAAACTAAAATTTACGGTATTTAAACCATTCATTTGGTAATTCCTTCATTCATGGGGTAATTGTTAACCGAAAATCTGGTTTTCAAAATCATAGTTCGTATTATCACACATTTAGTGGAAAATTATAAAACTTATAAAAATTAATCGAATAAATAATTTTTGTGCCATTCTAAGTTAATCATGCTAAAGTTACCAAATTTTACCACATAAGCTAAATTTTATCCAACATTTTAAATCATATTTTATTGTTAATTTTGCCAAAATCATTATCACAAATTAAAATCAAAATCATTGAACTTCAGTAAAAATTATCGAGATTTTTGGTATTACCATACTGTCAGAAATACGGTAATTTTTAGCATATTCTGTTAGCTTTGACCATACTTTTTCTTTCTCAGTGCAATAAGAGTACATAATTAAATTTAAGAAAAGCGTATAAAATGATTTTTTTTATTAAGTATGCAAATAGCTACAAAATTGTACAAGAAATTTCTAACATATAAATTTTTGCAAAAATGGCGTATTTTATATTTCCATAAGACACCGACAAATTTGGCAAAAAATTTTTGGTTGAAAAAAAAATATGCAATAAAATAAAACAAAATCTTAAGCGCTTCTGCATAGTAACGGAACTTTGAATACGCATGGAATAAATCGATTTTATGTGTATTCAAAGAAATTCGAAATCAATTGATGGAATATTTGTTCGAATAACGAGTTCGTCCGTCTTGGAATGCGTAGTAGAAAATTTTGAAATTTTCTAGATAACCGCGGTGGGCTTGTAAGGGACGACGTAAAAATTTAAAATTTGATTACTTAGTTATTGTTTTAGGTAATATTTACATAATTTTATGGTGCAAAGGCAGTTAAGAAATGGTTTTTCGTCGAGCATATTTAACGTATTTTTTTGATAAATTACAACTGTAAAAAAAATAATGTGATTTGTAATATTTAAACAAATGGAATACCAATATATTACAAATTTACATCGTCATGGTTGAGCAATGTTTGTTGATAACATCAGTGAATGTACTTAAACATTGTAAGAATTTCCAGATTCTGGTAAGAATGACAGATAAAATAATTCTGGTAAAAATTACAGACACTTAGGATGCCAGTACTTTTTTTTACCGTTGAATTTATTTTTACTGTACAATTTTTTTGTAAAAATTTAATTTACAGCAATTTCTATTGTCATATATAATGTTAAATCACAGTAGCAAATTGAAAATTACTATACAAATTATAATGTAAAGTTTTATGGTAAAAATGAATTGTATGGCAAAAGGGACTTTACGGCAAAAATGAATTTTATGGTAATAATAGATTGTATGGAAAAATGAATTTTAATGATATGCTAATAATTTTATCCTGTTATTTGATTCGGAATTTTAATAACGTAAAGTTTTATGGTAAAAATGAATTGTATGGCAAAAGGGATTTTACAGCAAAAATGAGTTTTATGGTAATAATAGATTGTATGGAAAAATGAATTTTAATGATATGCTAATAATTTTATCCTGTTATTTGATTCGGAATTTTAATAACGTAAAGTTTTATGGTAAAAATGAATTGTATGGCAAAAGGGATTTTACAGCAAAAATGAGTTTTATGGTAATAATAGATTGTATGGAAAAATGAATTTTAATGATATGCTAATAATTTTATCCTGTTATTTGATTCGGAATTTTCAGGTTGGTGGTATAAAACACTACAGAAGTGATGGTCAATGAATTCCTTGACGGTCAATTTCAGAGCGTTGCCAGAATTTCCTCTCTAAAAGTTGTCCTAATTGAAGAATACTTTGAATGTTATCAACCATATCTTGACAACAAAACAAAGTATCAGAATTGTTACTCAATATTATAGTTTTTACCTTTCATAATATATCTTATAATCATAAAAAAAAAAGGTTTGTAAATTTTTATGAGCAAATTCATGTATATATTAACAATTAAAATTTTGCTTACAAACTATAACAGGTTAATGAGATAATATTAATTTTTTTTGTTTAAAGCACTAGTGATAACTTATCTGAAAAAAATATTAATAACCTTGCTTTCATAACATTTTAAAACATATATTTTTTTCTTACGAAATTGCATTACTTTCCTTTCTCAAACACTATATTAAAAAATGAAGGTTTCTAAATTTTTTTCAAAACATTTTGATTTATTCATTGCATTTTGAGATTTTTTTGATTACGTCAAATCTCAAAATTCAATTTAATAACCCAATTTCATTCTTTCAAATGGTATTGAATCTTTATTATGGCTTGTTGAGCAAGAACAAATTATTTTCTTCACCTTTACCTCCTAATATAAAAAATGGGTATTTTTAAGAGTTTCTAGAAATAAAAAGTGAAAGCAAAAATAAAATTACTCTTGTTTCATTTTTTTGAAATATAATAACAGCAGTAAACTTTATTCAATAGCTTATCCTCTTTTATAGAGATATACTTTATTTCGGAGCCGATGGCATTTTTCTACCATCTTTAGGATCTTATTGTCTGTAATTAAAAAACAGGAAAAAACGATATCCATATATTCCTCCATTACTCATTGCGTTCCATTTTATTTATTATCTAAGCCATTCATTCGTGAGGAAATCTCCTGGGTCCAATCAATGAACCGGAAAAATGCATCTCCTAAAATTGGGAAAAACGGAAAAGAAAAAGAAAACAAGAAATTAATATAAAAGGCACAACTATTTTTTCCCTTCTTTTGCTTGGTTGATTGGAAAATTTTATTCATGGCAGAGTTTTTGTCCTAAGAATATGAAAGACATAATGATGTACAAAAAATAAAAAAGTAAAAAATAAATAAAACTGAGTATTTAAAAAAATTTAAAAAAACAGAGACAGCACTCTATTACGTCTGTCAGCTACGACATTTGAAATTCTTATGGAATGTATTGTTCATTTTTTCCTTCCTTTATTAAAAATTCCTTTTTAAAACACGAGCTTTTAAAATGGGCAGGTTTTTAAATAGGAATATGTCATTCACCGTGGTTTTTATTAAACTTTTTCGTAATAATAACTAGAAATGGTGGACAGGTAAATTAAATATTTAATTTTTAATATGCTTTTAAAATTATAATTCAGAAAGGACTAGCATTAGATTATACACATGCTTTAGATATTCAATTCCTTTGCTTTGTTTCTTACACTGTTGCCATTATTTTTGGTACAATAAACTAAATAACTTTTTAAGTAAAATATTGTAGTGATGCTGCAAAGAAAATTGTCGGTATACAAGTAATTTGAAGGAATTAGTGCGAATAAATTTTTAAAAATATGCTTGTTTTTGATGATGATGATTTTGCAATTAAGTCATAAATCAATTCCAATACACACAAAAAATATGATTTGTCAGTAAAAAAAATAAAAAAAATAAAATTAATAAATAAATAACTGAAACTAAAACATTGAAAAAGTAAATAAAAAAATTGACTACATTCTCTGTAAAAAATGTTTTTTTACCTCAACATTAAAAACGGTGGAAACTAAACACCAAAATTTTTACAATGTAATTATTATTAAGCGATTAAACAAAAAAATCTGTAAAAAACTTATTTAGATTTTGTAGTAAATATAGCCATTACCTTAAAATTAAAATCATCATTTTCATATAAAACATAAATAACAGTTATTTTTAAACGGATTTCTTTTTAAAAAAATGTTGTTGCTGCTAAAAAAAACTACTAATTTCTTAATAAACTTGAAATAAAATTATAACTATATACTAGATTTCGTTTTATATTATTTCGTATTCTAAGACATTTTTAACATTTTATTTAAACTGGGAAAAAAAGTAGGGTTAAATCTACTAGAAATTATCACTGTTTCTGGGTCCATAGAAACACCAAAAAGTACGGTAATTTTTACTGAAGTGCTTTGGTAAGAACTTATGAAAATTAACTAGAAAATATGGACTTATGTTATGCAATAAAATTTTATAATCTTATCATTATCATAGAGCATGGCATAAAAACTATTTATTCAGTTAAATTTAATTTAATAACAAATAAATTTTCTTTTCTTTTCATTAGTTGAAAAATACAAATATTTTTTTCTAAGTATGTCTGGTAATAAGAACTTTATTGCAATCAAAAATTTCCGGAAAGCCGTTAAAATATGGAAGGAAAAATTACCAAATAAATAATTTAAATAACAAATTTTTTGGTTTTCTTTAACCTGAATTATCATGAACATATACAGTACTGTAGTTTTACCGAAATTTTTTCTTATTCCAATAAAATGTTACAATTTTAATTTAAGCACAAAATAATTATTAAGCTTAAGTTTTGACTGTCCAGTCGTGCAAATTCAAATGACAGAAAATAAAAGTAAAATCAGCGTTGATTTTTGAATTGCATTTTTAAACAAATATGTGGAGTTTAAAATTTAATTTTTTTATTTGATAGCTAAAAAATTAATTCTTTATTATATAGATGCAAGTATTTTAATGGGTATTTAATTATGTTATTCACGTCTTTCATTATTAAGATTTCAACTTTTATTATTAAGATTTCATTTAATTATTTGAATTTCGTCGTTATTGTCAAAAATGTTTTTTATATTTTCTTTTGTTACTTTGTTGTTCTCTTATATTTTTGTCTTATATTTTTTATGCATTTATGTATTCTGGTAAAATTACCTTAATGAAAGTAAATGACATTGCTAGTAATAAAAGCATATTAAAATCATATACGGTATTTAAATCATTCCTTCAGTAGTTTTTTCGTTCATATGATATCAAATGTTTGGAAATTCAGATTTTTAAAATTACAGTCTTTACAACAGCACATTTTGTGAAAAATGCGACGCTGAAAAGTTAATTTAATCAAATAAATGGTTTTTATGTCATGCTCTAAGGTATCATGTTAAAAGTACAAAATCTTACCGCATTTACCAAATTTTATCACATTTTATAAAACACTTTTAAATAACTAATTTTACAAAAATCATTACCAAAGCGCTTCCGTAAAAATTACTAAGCTTCTACTGTTCAAATAGAGCTAGATGGTAAATTTCACCATATCTATCATTTATACCATATCTATCAATTTACCGTACATATCTATCAGTTTATCATATATAACCAACAGTTTATCTTATCCATATATTAGTTTTGATTAATTTCTTTTCCCCAGTCCATGAAGAAACTTTAAGGTTTAATGTATGCAATGAAATATGTTTTATGATTTCTGGTTGCTATTCCTCATGTTTCTCGTAGACCAGACCCTTTCTTTTTATTGTTATTAAAACGATGAATGTCAGTTTTTTATGGCTGATTAAACATGTTAATTGAATATGAAGAGCTTGGTGCAATATAAATTAAATACTTCTTATACGTATTTTTTTCCTGATAGTAACCCCCCCCCAAAAAAAAGTACTATTTTTTGTAAAAAGTCTCTAAAACAAGAATTGGATTTTATATATATATATATATATATATATATATATATATATATATATATATATATATATATATATATATATATATATATATATATATATATATACAGAGAGAGAGAGAGAGAGAGAGAGAGAAATTTCTTTTGCAAAATATGATATACAACATAATAAGTAAAATGTTCGTTATCAGAATAATTCCTTAAAGAACAGTTCCTTTTTTCCTTATTTCTTCCTTCTTATTTTTTCCTTTTTTTTGCATCTTGTATCTTATAAAAATATTACCGCCTTTTCTGTAGTATCCAGACGCTATTTTAGATCTTGTTCAATTACGATCTTTTATATTTTGCTGACAAGTTATATACTATATCCTGCCACTCAATAATATAGTGAAAAAACAACAGTTATTCTCCCGTTTTTTTTAGCCATCCCCTTCGGATCACTTCCCTTCTCCGAAATATCTAAAGCTCTCACTTAATTGAGAGCTATCGATTCCTTAACTGTAACCGTCTCTCTGAATCCCCACGACAGTAAAAGATTCCGACGACATCTAGGCCTGTCCTGGGTGTCATCCAGAAAAGTTGAAGCTTACCCGGCTATTCCCTTTTTCTTACCTCCTGGAAATACACGCCCATCGCCAACTAGACTTTTCCTGGATTCCTCTTGGGACAAACATGTAGATAAAATATACTTAGGATACTATGGCTCTCGTCTTTCATATCGTTATAAAAAGAGAACAGAGCCATTGTATTTGTTCCAGGTCTCGTCCATTCTTTCATCATTATGAAATGGCTGGAAACAGTTTACTTGGCGAAGTTTCGTTCAGCACTAAGAAATACGAGACATTACCCAGTAGGTGTGGAAATAAACATTTTATCGCCTACAGCTTGTAGATAATCGGAAAGTTATTTCAGTGAAAGGTTCCTCGGAACTGTTGAAGAGTAATACAGATTGCATAAAAGTAGAGTGTTTACTTGAATATTTATTTATCCAGGGAATAAAACACTATTGAAAATTGTATTGAGTCTAAAGATCAAAATAAAAGTTTAAAACTTGTCGAAAGATCTAACATTTAGAAAAACACTCCAATAAACATTCCCGTTTCTTTGATCAAAGCATTCTATGTATTAATGTAATATGTGATCATTTTATTTTATTCCGTCACATATTTACCTTTTGGAAAACAAAACTCTTCTTCAATTCTTGGTCCAAGATTTGAACAAAATAAAAACAAGTTTTTTTGGAATTCTCATCACGTTCAAGATTAAACGGATCAATAATAACAAACAAAAAAATGTTTTGTGTCAGTTTCATTTATTGTTTTCGATCTTAGATAAATCCACAAAAAATGAGTGAAAGAAATTCCTGAAAAGGAAATTTTGTCTTTTGTTTAAACACTATTTAAAAGAGCATTCAGATGCCTTCCTGGAATAATGAAATTTAACAATATTCTTGATTTGTTTCCAAAAAATTCCTAAAAAGGAAATTTTTTCTTTTGTTTAAACACTATTTTAAAGAACATTCAGATGCCTTCCTGGAATAATGAAATTGAACAATATTCTTGATTTGTTTCCTTATTTTTTTCTTTTATTTTTCAATATTATACTGATTATACGGTCACATGTGTAATTTGTTAAACCTGCAAAAATAAAGTTAATGCAGGGACTTTTCATTTATTGCCATTTTCTCATGGCATAGTCTAAAAAATTTAGATAAAGTAAAAGAAAAAAATTATAAGTTAGCAGCAATAAGCATAAATCTTGTTCAAACACGTTTTTCAACTTTAAGCACTTTATGTCGTTTAAAAATATTGGCATTTCTAATCAGCATAGAATTTTTATGCTATCCCAAATTAATTGGACTAATATCAGACACAATTGTGTATATATTATTTAGAATTGAGTCTTACAGATTGCAACATTATACCTTAAAAACAAGTGAATAAATACAAATTATAAATTGCAATTTGGCACTATATTGTCAGAAATTCCGGACCAAATTACGTTATAAAATATTGTCACTTTGGGTGTATCATCCGCGAAATCCATTTCACTGTAAAAGCTATTTTACAATACAACATTATAGTTTTCTTTTTACATTAATAGTTACTTAATTACAGTGATTCAGCAATATTATGGTAATTATTACTGTATAATAATGGTATATCAGATTATTTGCTCCGTTATACGTTCCGGTAAAAATCGATTTTATGGTAAAAAGTACCGGCTCCCTGAGTACTGGCACTTTTTACCGTAATCCAGAATTTTTTCTAGTTTAACAGTGTGATATTTTTGTCTCAGATAAGATTCAAATTACCAATACCTGTTTTCAACTCATGTGTTATTTGTGATGAATTAAAACTTTTATTATTAATACTCTAATAATATATAAGTATACATTTTTATCATTATAAATTCAAAATTATTAACTTTATTACATCCAGATACTATAATACCATCCTCTTCTTTGAAAGAGTAAGTCTGTTTGAGTGACAAATATTTTTAGCAGTGCAAAATTAATTATTAAATTAATTCTTAACTATATATCTCGATGGTCAACTTGCAAATGTAAAATAATTTTATTGAATTGTTATATAGTTCTGCAAACTAAACATTATGATTCACTAAAATATATTATATTAAGTCAAATTCAGGCTGACCGAAAAGATAATCATATTACTTATCATTGAAATTCAGATCCATTTGAATATTAGGTAATAACTGATTTCAATAAGCGAAACTAAATGTGTAGGTATATTAAAATTCCTTCATTATTCAAACCTTTGGAATTGTAAACATGGAACAATTCCTTCCCTTGCATTGCAAGTGTAAATGAATGTAGTCAGCTGAAATTAAAGCTCTGACTCAACGAGGCATGAAACGAGAAATCATAGCCATTTTGAGTAAACAAATTGTCGTAATTAAAATTTCTGACAAATCTCTGACATTCAGTAATTAAAATGAAGTAGTGAAGTACCATGTTTTATTATGAACATGATCGTTGAATCTTTTTCTTTTCAATTATTTAGACAAAAAAATAATTTATTCAGTGCCTGAAATTTTTTTTTAAATTATTGGTGAACTATCTATGCTATTTTTCTATTGGTTATTTATATTTATTTGATTAGCAAGCATTAAAACTTTAATAAATATTAAAGTTTGATATTAATTATACTAGCAATGATCTATCTTTGAACAAATATTGAAATTCAAACTAGATAAAAAAAAAAATAGTGCGTAGAGTCCCTCCGCGCGGAACTTCGTAAATTGCGACTTAATTGTAGAAGAATCAGCAGTCGTAGAAGGATCACTAGTTCTATTCAACGACTCTTTTTTCTGCTCCGCTCGCTTCCGTGCTCTGTAATAACGATAATATTGTGCATTTTTCTCTCTTGGACCTCTTGAACCAGTGGAAGTGCTTGTGGTTGCCTCATCGTCTCGCCATAGAAAGTGTATTTGTATTAATAATGTATGTGAATGCGTCATAATGTAATTTCAGAAGAGAAAACCTAACAATCAATTGATATTCACAAGAGACGTACCTTGACACAACCTTAAATCCGTTGCATTGTCCATGGGATTGTTTTCACTCATTTTTTACAATTGTTATCCACTAAATTTGAAAATGAAAAATACTATCCTATTAAATTATATGTGTATGAAATACAAACTAAAAAAATATTTATAGAAAAACAATACTTTTATGACTTTTATGCTAGTGAGAACCAAAACAATATGGAAATGAATGAGGGAAAACTGGATCCTACCACGTGATTTCCCGGTCAATAAAAATGTAGCGTTAGAATTAAAACAAAGCTAATTAATTAATTAAAACACATCAAGAAAAACAAGTCTCTTGTTTATTCTCAACATGATATTTCGTAAATAGCCCTGAATTTCAAATTCGTTTTAATTAATTAAAACACATCAAGAAAAACCAGTTTCTTGTTTATTCTCAACATGATATTTCGTAAATAGCCCAGAATTTCAAATTCGTTTTAATTAATTAAATCACAGCAAGAAAAACCAGTCTCTTGTTTATTCTCAACATGATATTTCGTAAATAGGCCTGAATTTCAAATAGCTTTGAGTCAAATAAAGATTCTTTCTATTGAGCATCGATTTTAGCTCCAACTCGCATATTTAAATTTTTTAAGCAAACATCGCATACTTAAATTAATTTACTTGATTTGGCCATACTCACTGTATTTTATCCATAAAACCTAAACCTAATAATGAATAACTAATTGATTATATTTTGTTAGCGTTCTTTTTCTAACTCTTATAATAACTCTTATATAACTCTATGTTCTATTTAATAAACTACGAGCACATTTGGTAAAGAATACATATTTTCATTAAAAGTATTTCAAAGAAAAGCCCAGGTGAAGAAATATTTCATGTTGCTTTCTTTAAATGTTTGTTAGCTTTATCTTCATCAAGTAAAGGCATCAAGTAAAGGAAAAGCATAAACGTAACTTCAAATCACAAGTTAAAAGTTTAACGGAATATGACTGATAAAAAGATGTTCCAAGACAAAATTATTTAAAAAATAAAGAAGAAAACGAGAAAGCGGGGAAATGATGCTAAAAAATTAGTTAGACTGTGCTTAGAAGTGTTTTTTCCCCATTTTTAGTAAGCATCAAAATTAGCTCGAAATCACATAATACTTTGTCTCATGTTTTTCTACACAAAACTTATCCAATTTTATAATTATTTAACAACAACTGACTTATCAATTCTGAGTTATAGGCAGTATATTTTTAATTCTTATTTAAAACCTTACGTAAACTTTGATAGACTTTTTACGTTTTACGATGAAAGTATTTTAGAAAAAAATGAAGTAATGTAGTTTCTTGGCACTTTATAAGTTATACAAATAATATATTCAAACTATAAAAAGTGAATAATTATTAAAATAATTTATAATAAATAATTTATTGGATTCACGTGCTAAATATAATAAAAGAGTAATGTTTTTATTTCTTTGTAATCGATGATTTTAAATGAGAAACGTGCTCTTTTTACTTCACTAACTGTCAAATTGTCTTTAAGAGAAAAATAATATAAGAAAAGATTTTAAACAAACTAATTTAAAACAGAAAATGAATAATGTAGGTAAACGAACTTTTTATTGTACGTAACAACGAATCACTTTTATAGTTAAATGCAAAATGAGCAATATCGAAAAAAAGATAATAAATTTTAGTTAAGGGTAATCTTTTTTATATAACTAAGACAAAATGAATGTTGGAACTCTGAAAGCATCTGCGCATTAAATCAGTTGTTTAAGAATTCTAAACAAAACTATGCTTTAAAAGAGCTCCAAACAACTCCCTTTTCCACTGTTTGTTTGCCAGATCACGTGATGGCCAAATGGGCCGCCATTTCTTATCTGTGCCTATCATTTCACAGCTCCTGCAACAAAATAAACAATAAGAAAAAAGTAAAAACAATGGCCTTTCAAAACGAACGCCCCATTCCCTTAACTTAAAGGCATTTATTATATCTTCCAAATGTTTCAAATATCTGACGGTGTTATCGCCAATATATGTTTCTGTCAAAAAACTTCTTCAAAAATGACACAGTGAAAAGTTAAAGGCAGCGTTTTGCAGACCCTTGGGAGTCGTGGTTTAAGAAAAATGGCGCTGAGAATGCGTTTAGTAGTTGTCTGTTTAATTTTGGGGTTGTATTTTGTGTTTTGTTTCTGTGACTTACGAGCTATCTTTCATTTCGCTTTTAGGTGCAAAGAGCAAATTTGTTAGAGATCTGGTGACATTTATGGCGAGGTATAGGTTTATCAGATTAAAACGTGTTTTTGAAAAATAAAATGAAATAGTACGATAGGCGTTAAAAATATTGTTTACACACCTCTTTTGATTTAATTTTTATTCTTTTTAACTTAGATGAAGATTTTTTAAATGACCATTAATTTGTTGCTATAAATGCACAGTGCGCAAAAAAGGACCATTCTAGATAACTTTTTTTCTAATGATTGGATTTTCACATTTCAGAACTCAATATTAATAGTTCAATGAGGTAGTTTTAAGGATACAATTTGATTATTTCAGACGATATTTTAAGTAACGAAATCAGACACAAAAATGTACTTTCTCTGAATAAACAAACCTTTTTCGATTTCGATTCTATATACAGATTTCTAAAAGTATATAAGCACTAATATGGCATCCCTTTAAGGAACAAGGTGACCGAAATATATTTAATAAAAAATTCAGTATTATTTTGTGAAGATCCATATTGGTTTCACCCATTTTCACTCGATTACATCTTTGATTTCTCTCAGTTCCCGAGAAAATTAATCATTTTACTTACATACTATTTCACCCCTTTCTTTTTATCCAAACAAGAAAAGCTTCTTTAAATTAGTAACAAAATAAATATTCTCAAATATGTGAGATTTTGCTGGGTACTATAAAGTTCGGAAGTACGCACTGATACCAAATTGATTGATTTTCTGTATTGAAATTTCTGAGGACCAGGACAGAAGTTTCCCTGGTAATACTCATCCCTGAAAACAACATAATTTAAGGTGGTCACCCGTTCTTTGGTATAGGTAGGCAACTTTTCCTTGAAATCTGGATCACTTGTTGAACATACGATCATCACTTTTCTCACTGAGCATTAAGCTTTTATATCAATTATTTTCCCTATTTTGCAATTTTTAAAGGTCAGGTTGAAATTTTTAATATCTGGATACTTGTTATCAAAATGAAGACATCTTTGTATGAATTAACGGTGCTCCAATACTTATTTTTGCTTTAAATGACTTGATTAAAAATGAACAATTATGATAAAAGAAACTTAAATTCTTATAATCTAAAAGGAATAATTTATTCATAATTATCAGCGGAATATTTTCATATTTATTTATTTCTGCTAATTTTTTCAAATGAATATGTCATGCGAATAGTGTATGCAATTACATACTTAATCTCTCACAAAATTTCCGTCAATCAATAAAAATTTAATTCAATAACAAATTACAAGAAATGGAGACACTTTAGTTAGAACAAAGCATTATCTGCAATTCTACGGATAAAACAATTTTATTTTCCCAGTATTTATCATAAGAAGAAAAAAAGCATTTTTTAGAAAAAATGAAAAACTGCCTAAAAATTAAACATTTTGTAGCTGCACAAGAAATAAAATGAAAAATTAAATGATACGTGTTAGAAGTTGTAATACACAAAAAAGTCATAGCTAGTTTAGATCTAATGATACTATTTTGATGCAGCTTGCCGAAGAAATTTCTTATGGATAGAGTCAAGGAACGGTATAATTTTTGCAACTAAACTCTTTGATCTGTCTACTTTTTTTGGAGATTTTCTTTCATTCAGTGAATAAAATGTCTTATGAAACAAAGAATTTATTAAGTATGAGTCGCAGTTTGGTTTCCGTTGTCAATCAGGTTTTTTTCCTAATTTAAGGATCTACACCCTCTTGCAATTTAATGGCAGAATCTGATCACACGAAATATCAACACAAGATCAACGTTTCCTCTGGCTTACTACAGCATAGTACTACATGCAGTTCCTTTTTATTTATTTGATAAAAGCGTTTCCAAGCAATCCAGAAAATCAATTCATATTTGCACAAAATCTCAGAATTGCTAACTACTCCAAAATGGCAGCATTCGAGACCAATCAATTTATTTCACTCAACATGTTCTTCTGGTAGAGTGGATTGTGGAGAAGCTCCTTAAAATGTCATAATCTTTCAAAGTGGATCACTTTAACCTGATAGGCAAATGCGTCATTTTCCGGAATGCCGTATTTCGTGTTTTACTTTCGCAGCCCTCACATAGACTTTCGAATCCTATTTTTATTTTTAAAACTATTTCACTTTTCTTTATTTAAGTAAAAAAAAATTTATTGAAGTTTTCTTTTTATATGTAAGAAGTCTAGATATCATATTTTTTATTACTTAACCCAGAATTTCATTCAGTTTTAATTTGTCAAGTTTGGGTAGAAGATAGTAGAAACAAATTCTGAAATTCACGAATATTCTGAAATAGTTATTTTGATAGGGAGCACAATTTTTTGATTAAAAATTGTGATTTTTTTATTGATTCATGACATATAAAATTTAACTTAATGAATGGAACAGCATATCAAGTAAATGGCTTTCCTGGCTTTATTAGCACAAACTTTTATCAAAATTTTCAATGACGATTGTAAATAAACGTAACTTAATTCTGCTGATATAGCATTCAATTTTCTCTATAAATGCGAGAAATTCTCTATATATCCATGAATAAATCTTAGATTTCGATTTTTTATGAAGAGAAATGTCCGCCAAACACAGCATAATAAACAGCCTAACACTGTTCTATTGTGCAACGCTTGATGACCATTCTCATTAGTGCTCAACATACATGGCAGTACTTTTACTTTCGTTACTTGTACCGCCGGTACAAGTAAAAAATACGTACTTTTACTTGTACTTCGTTACTTTTTAAATTTAGTACTTTTACTTGTACTTTCGTTACTTTTTTAGGGAAAAAGTAAAAGTATTTGTAACGGAAATATCGAATGAAATCGTTACTTTTTTCTAAAACTCGATAAGCTTTCTAAAAAAAAAAAAATGCTTATGTTTTTTTAATTTATAAAATTAATGTGCAATATATATGCATTCACAGCTAATACCTTCTGTACTTAAATACTTAAATACCTTCTGTTTCAACTTATACTGCACATTCAATTATTTCTTACTAGCTCAAAGATCACAAAGCTATCTGAAACCCCGTGTTTGCTTTGTTTATGTTTATGTTTTTAAAACGCGTTTCTGAAGAGTAAAACAATTTTAAATCAATGGTAATTTAAATAAATAAAAATAATAAACTAAAAATTAAAATCAATAGATAAAATTTCTTTTTCGTGCAAATCCATATAAAGTTTGATATTATAATTATATTTGATTTTAAAATGATATTATGCGATTATATTATAAAATTATACTATAATATTCTTCCGAATTTAAAAATAAATTAATATCCATAACTTTCAAAATTAAAAATAATTAAATAAATAACAACAATTTTGCAAAAACATTAAAGAACATAAGAATATTATTCAATAAAAGTTTAGGTTACTTTGAATTTTCGATTTCCTAGAAATGTACTTTTAAATCGTTACTTTTTTTGTTCAGTACTTGTACTTTTACTTGTACTTTTTACTCGTTACTTTTTAAAATAAGAACTTTTTACTCGTTACTTTTTAAAATAAGAACTTTTTACTCGTTACTTTTTTTAAAAATACTTGTACTTTTACTCGTTATTTTTTAAAAGTAACGTTGCCATATATGATGCTCAACGATAAATTACTTTGTTCTCACAATTGATAATTACTTTTTATTAACCTTGGACAGCCAGCTGTCAATTTGCTTAATGCTTATAATTAACGAAATTTTACTGCACAAATAGACCAAGATTCACAGTTTGAGAAATTTGAGGCACTCTTTCTTAGTTTTCATAAAACATAAAATCAGCCTGTCAATTAAAATAAACTCATCTAGTCCCAGTTTTATGATTTTTCTTAAATATTTAGGTAGACTGATGAGATAATTCTAAACGGAACGTTTTTGGGTACAGGCTAAAATCTATCTCAAATTTGAAAATAAATTTTTCAGTTTCAGACGCGATATTTTCATTGAACTGTCGTAAAAGCAACGCATTTATGTACTATAAGAGCACTTCAATAATTCTATTAATTTTATTTTTCTATTTATTTACGCAATGTTACACGCTTCTCAGAAGAAAAAAAAAATGGTTAAATAGCAATTTATTCAATTGTTATTTTACCATATTCAAACAAAGCAGTCAAATAACCATAAAGAAGATGGTATTCGAACCGTTAACTTCGAAAAAATTTGTTCATGAACTGCTTTCACTTAATACTGTTAAGCAACCAGACTTTTATTACAACATCTAAGCCCACCGATTGAGGTCACTTAGTTCCGTTATTGGGTACATATTATAGCCGGGAAGGCTAATCTGTTAGTCTCATGACTGACAGAACGGCGGTTTGAGCTAAGAATGTACATAGGGGAAGAAGACTAGCTTTCATGGACATAATGTAAACCCGTCTAGCTAGGTTTGGTGCAGTGCCTGTGCATAAAGGAAAAACAACATTTAGGGTAAACAGCAGAGGTTCTTAAAACGGGTTGGCACCCTCCTCTTCTCCTAGCCAATGCTAGGGCTGAGGTGAAGAAAAGTTTCCTTCTTTTTTTATCGTTGGTTTGCTCCGTATTTTTACAGTATTGATAAATAGTACTGTACTATTGATTAAGATATTTCTTTGAGAATACATTTATATCATCCATGTTAATTTAATCTGCTAACACATTTTGACATAGAAAGAAAGAATAAATGGTGACTGGTGGAAAGCAGCGTACCCAACCATGCAGATAAAGTTTTCCAACCACCGGTTCACAGGTGACGTACCTCCTGACTGTCACTTTGGCTCTTATGCGCATGCGCTGAACATTAGTTCAAATGACACCCGGCTAAATCTGAATATGGTGTTCGCCCTGTAAGCTGCTTTTCTGGCATAGCGTAACACACCAAGCAGTTCAACGCGTTAGTTACGTATTCTAAGAGTTTCTTCCCCTTTCACTGTGGTTTGTGCTTCAGCTTTGACACCACAACATTTCCTCCTTTTCCTTCAAAGAATGAAGAGTTTCCAGTGTCCGGCACTCTCCAATGCCCATTACCTAACGAAAAGCCTAGCCCCAATGTCTAATAAAAAAATTTTTATGGTTCAAAAACCATGCTAGCCGTAAATGGTTGAAAAACCGTATGGTTTTGTACTTTATTTTATAAATATAATAGTTTTAAATGGTTTAAAAACTGCAAAGGTAAAAAATGTTCTTTACCGTAAACTTTACGATAAATTGGATAGACCGGTTATTTTTCCATAATTTTAAAAGGAAAATTCTAATAGTGCGTAAATAAATAATATAATGGATAGATGAAAATGATATCTGAACATATAATCGAAATTTGTTAATTTTATAATTTAAAAAAAAAATCCATTTTTGGCAGTAAAATTAATGAAATATATAAAAATGTTTTATTACCCACTTTTTCATTTCTTATCGTCTTCGTTTAATATTTGATTAACTTTCTCTTTTTCATCCATTTCGAAAATGTATCGATTTTCACGTTTATAAATGAATAACAAATTGCAGGACTTTCAGGATACATTCTCCCACAGATTCAATTTACATGTATTCCAACCAAAAACATATCTACCTGATTTTATCATGCAATCCGTAAATTTTTTAAGAGAAAAATAAAACAAAAAATTGCAAAATTACACTTCATTCTAACTATGAATTAAAATTGATGTGTTAGCATTCCAACATGAATATGTTATGCGTCTTAAAATTGAAATAAATAGATTAATAGTTACCTTGTAAGCTTAGAAAATTAAATTAAATTGTATATATTCAGTATGGTTTGTCTATTATTTATTGCTCTAAGCCGAAACGAACATAATTTTAAATCTCAGTCATAAGCGCATTTTATTACATTTCTCTTTATTTTCGAGGATTGAAATAGTTAGAACTTAATCTCTCTAGATTCCGTTTGTTCATAATTACATACAGTAACTGAAATCAGATAAAAATTAAGTTAGGTAAGAAAATATTTATTTTTAAGATCAATGTTAATATAAGAACTCCTGGAGCGTTAATTTAGTCAGACAAAGTTTGCTTCCAGTTTTAACAAGAGATTATGTAGGATATTTTATTTAATGTCAAACAAGATCCTGATTCAGAAAAGGCAAACTACATTTTTTATATAAGATGCAAACTTATCTTTATTTCATACTTTATAATCACTTTGTAAGCGTTATTTATCATCTAGCAAATTAATACTCAACAGTTAATACAAATGCAATCAAAGAAATTTATTTAATCTATGTCGAATTATCTGTTGTGAAAGTTTATCAATAAAATTCAGTAGAGAGTTATTTTCCATTTTATAGAGACGCACATTATCTTGTTTTTTTTTTTTATTTATTTATTAATTTTTTTTAAAGTAAAAATAAAACCTTTTGACAAAATTTGAGAATTTATTGTAAAGTTGTATTTTATATAGGCACATTAATTATATTCAATAAATGAAAAAAAATCGTGTATTTTTGGTGGCTATAACATTTCACATCCACTCCCCACAAGGGAGGGAGTGGACAAATCTCCGGATGGTTCCGGCACATCTTAAATGGATCACATCATACTGCAAGAGTCATGCGAAAACAATCGCTCCCGCATTAAATACTAACACAGAATGAGGTAAAAAGGCTCTGTCTTGGCATACCTAGTATCCTTACGCATTATGGAAAATCATTTACTGCTTCCTAATATGGAAGTGAAAGAGGGAAAGATTCTAAAAATGACTCCTTTGAAATATAAATCTAATTACTATTCATTGGTATGTTTTCAGACTTGAAGTCCCAAAATAGAATATCTCTACACCTATTCTTTACCAAAGACATTTTATGAAAAGAGTTTTAATGCTCTCATCAATACAAAAGCATTTAAAATTTATGTATTACATATATATATATATATATATATATATATATATATATACAGAGAGAGAGAGAACAGGCTGAAATATGCATTAATTTCAATATGCAAAATTAAAAATATCATTGCAATATCAATGATAATGATAATTTCAACCTATTTTTAGTAATTTTTCGCAGAACAAACTATTAAGTTAACCTTGATTGAATTAAAGTAGCTAAAAATAGTTTTTAGATAGCACAATATTTTTAATTTTTAAATATTTTTTTAACCCTTAGTTTTGGGAAGAATCCCTATATGTCAAAGTTTAAGTAAAATGGGAAAATGTAAGAAATACAAAAATAAAAAGTAAAAATAAAATAAAAATATGGGAAAAAAAAATAAAATAACAAAATCGCTACCTCAGTTAAATTTCTTTTTATATTTTGGGTAAATAGTTCTTGGGCAGCCTTTTGCAATTTTCATGTACCTACCAATTTATTCGTCTGTCAAAATGTTGGAAGTACCTCTCCCCAACAATGTCAGTTTCCTTTTTGGCGAGAAATATTGGTGAAGAAAAAATAGTCAAGTGGTCAACTTCTTCATCTCTCGAGGCTATGTGCTCGAAATATATCCTAAGATTTTAAGAACTGAATATATCTTATTTTATTTCCGAATAAAAAAATACACATACTGCCACCAAGAAATTCCGTGAAATGTGTTTAAAACATAAAGTACAAGATTTTAACCACGTTATATTTTTCTAACCAGAAATTTCTGAGATTATATATATGTGTGTTATTTATAGTAAAACATGCATGATGGATTATGTTTTGTTAAATAGTATCGAGTAAAGTTTTCCTATCACTTGGAAAAATTGTGCGTTAAATGCGTCTGATCACTGAGCTATTTAATGCAAACTTTTTTTATAAAATATTCGTTTCGAAATTAAAAATTTATTTAGT
Organism: Parasteatoda tepidariorum; assembly: GCF_982258835.1. Lineage (NCBI taxonomy): Eukaryota > Metazoa > Arthropoda > Arachnida > Araneae > Theridiidae > Parasteatoda > Parasteatoda tepidariorum. The sequence goes on along the minus strand of NC_141761.1, from coordinate 69,740,157 downwards.
TAAATGATTAAAAACTGATATTAAAAAATTATTTAGTGCTTTTTAAAAGAGAGTTCATGGTATCAAGTTAAAGAAATGTGATTTCATTTTCACATTACAAATTTAAAACTTCTTTTTTAAAAAAAACACGACAATTAATATGTTTGGAAAAAAATATGAATGTATTAAAAATCCCCTTTATTAATTATTTTCAAGCTTCTCAATTCAAAACGAAATAACTAAAATCAAAATAAAAAAAATTACGTTTCCGTTCTCAACGTTTATAACAGTTCATTTTTGGAAACCGTATTTCAAGTAATTTACATCATTTTCAGCTTATACACACATCAATGACAAATTTATAATTTAAAATGTTTAATTCTTCACATTAAATATTTTCAAAATAATTAATAGTATTTTTTGTTAGTATGTTTACAGTTGCTAAAGAACTTTTGTTGTAATGTCGTGGTTCCGCCAAAAGAAGCATAATCATTTAGCATTCCGTAACCTTAAAAAATTACGAACCACTATTCTAGAGTACATTATTTAGATATATGTATTCCTTCAAGCTTTGTTTTTTCCTTTTTTTCAGTAAATTTTTCAAATAGTGATCGACTGAATAAAGAGTAAGGTAAATTTATCCTTTTTCTGATAGGAACTTATATATTCAAATGATATTTACATCTCTTTTATATGCGGGGCGCTTTACGATTAATTAAGTAATTAAAAATACAATATTGATAATAAATATATTTGAGGATAGCTAATAACTGGATGAAAAAAGACGCTATTCTTATACAACTTTATACGCTCTTACAAATCCAAGTACTTGTTTACTTAAGCTGAAAATTTACAGCAGCAACAAATTAATCTATGCAATGCTCTTAGTCATGTATCGTAGTCATTAAAATTTCAATTTCTCAATTGAAGTAGAATATCTTAAAATCGAGTTTGAATAATAATTTGTATATGCATTGTTTAATTTGGAATGCAAGGTTAAATAAATAAACACTATAATGAAATGTTATTTAAAAAAAAAATTCTGTCATTTATGCAAGCGAGTATTTAAGCAAGATAAATATGTTATAGCTTGAAATCGTCATTCATAATATTTACAGCAAATAGAAATTAAAGGCTGATTTTAATATCTTTTGTTGAATTTTAAAGTGAACCCCTGTAACAAAAAAAATTGAATATTAGACTGTTTCTACAGTACCAAATAACGCTTGATTATGATAACTTTTGTTTTAACAAAATTTATCTGTTTTAGATACTTTTGGACAAATTTAATTTTCCTTGCACTTCTGGACAAGACAACAACAACAACAAAATTTATAAACAATATGACATTTGTTTCTTTACCTTCAAATCTTGAATGCAAAAAAATATCCCATAATTCTCGACAACGAGCATATTTTATCATTATTTACTGGCTTGAACCATAAGCTCTTTGAACATGACAGGTAGAAAATATACAATTTGCCATTTATTTATTTGTCAAATATGGCAACACACTGATGTCTAAACTTTTCAAAACGTGTCAAATCTTTTGCTTCTCGGAATTTTCAGAAAAAAATACAATGGGGATGATGCTTTCAGTTTCCATATGAAATTGTATTTCACTTCAGTGTTTTTATTTTTTTTCTTCAAAAATTCAGATTACTATCGTTTGTTTGTTTCGTTTTACTCTCATCCGACAGCCATTTATTCTTTCTGGTACTGAAAACGAAAATTCTTATGTTCTCTCTGTCAGTCATTTTTTTCTGAAGTTGGCACAATTCCAATGTGCTTATCATTGAATGATGGCGTCACTTAGTCGCCTGTCTTTTGTGGTGAGTGGAAATTTATTACCAGTTGAAATAAGAACCATTAAATGAAGGTTGTATTTGAAAGCCAATGCTATATGGAATGAGGTTTTCAAAACTATTTCTTTCAAAAGACTCCAGCTGATAGTTACAATTTAACCACCATTTGAGACATTTAAGCTGCTTCGACAAAATAAAGTAAAATATTTTATAACTATACACATTTACAAATGCATTTCTAAGCAAAAGATTGATTGATGTAATATTATGCTTTAAACAAGGAACAATTCCTTACATTATTAAATATCTACAAGTGAGGCCATCGTCGGTATCTCCTAGCATTTGTAGATTCAGAAGCCAATCAGGTTTAACACATACGCGTGACGTTGCTTACGGTTATCCAATTAAATAGGGTTTAAATCACATGGTTAAGAATAATCATTACGAGCACCCAATTACTGCAAAAAAAGATGAAGAGAATGCTTTTAAATAATATTTTCTGCTTAACTTCTAACTGCGGCAAACTGTTTCTTGAAGAAAAAAATTATTACTAGCAAATTAAATGATTTTAAGGTTCCGTATGGTTAGAAGTTTCCAAATTAGATAGTAATTTAACTCAGAGCTGAATTCATTCTGATTCCTTATACAACCAAAAAAGGCAAGTTTGTCTTTATTAAGGAACTCAGTTTTGTACGATTAAAATCCCATAATAACTATGAGAAAATCGTTCATTGTATAAAAATTAATTCGAGGTGTAAAATTTTTCTCATGTGCTGTGCATACTAAAATTGATTTTATTTAAACTGAAAGAAAAAATCATTCGAACAAAAACCCTTATACTGTTACAACACAACTTTATCAATTCTCCTTAGATACTTTGAACAAGATTATCAACCATTATTCTCAATTCTCAAAATTCTCTTTCGGTATATATTAAAATTCGTTCTAATCAGAGATATCAATGAAGGATTCTTACGTTACTTACACCAGCTTATTTTTTACGGAAGTTTTTAGTAAAAAAAAAGCTTATTATGTACATGTACTTTTTTTCATTTCTAATAGCAGATTAGAAGACAATTGTAGACAGAAGAACAAACAATAAAAAAACTGATACTACATTTACATGTATTTGTATATATATATACATGTAAATATATATATATATATATATATATATATATATATATATATATATATATATATATATATATATATATATATATATATATATATATATATATATATATATATATATATATATATATATATATATATATATATATATATATATATATATTAGAACATAACTTTTTTCTATTCTTCTAATTTATTATAAACATACGTAATAAATTAGAAATGGAGAAAAAATGATACAGTTAAATATTAATTAAGTACTGCTAAATAATGTTATTACCTTTAACACATTAGATTACATACTTAAAAAAAGCACATATTTATTTATTTTAAAATATTTATAAGAAAGGCAAATAATTTTGTCTAAAATTTACATATCCATGTAAGTACTTAAAAAAACATCACGTAAAAATGATTTTCCGTTGTAAAAAATGTTTTCTTAAAAAAATAATAATAAATATTCTATACAAAAAAAACCCTGTTTAAGTATAAATCTTCCACCTTATTCTAAAAAGCAATACATTTTATTTTTGATGCAAACACAAAAATGCATAGTAAAAATATTTTAGCTGTTTGAGAAGAATGTTTTCAGCGGTTTTTTTGACTGACAAACTTTGTCGAAAATTCCCGATAAAACCTTTGAAAAGAAGAGAATAGACCACTTCAAGGAGCAACTTTCCATTCTTTGGAGAAAAGCAATACATAAAGTAACAATATAAATGATAAATAAAAAAAGAGAGAAAAAATAACCTTTTAAGCAAGAAAATGCATTTACTTAAGACCAGCACTGAAATATAAGAGTTTTTTTTTTCCTTGTTATTTATAAAACATAGGGTACACAGTAGATATATAATATTATATACCTCTAAATATTTTGATAATTGTTGATAAACATTAGTAAAAAATTTATAATTTGTAAATAAGCGTGGCTAATCGTACTTCAGATTAATTAAATAAATCTAACGGTTATTTTTTTTTTATTAAATTAAGGCTGAATTTTATTGCGTTGTCTTAACTGTATTAAGAGAGAGTGAAAGTTTCAGTTCAAAAAATGTGTTATGATAACAAAAATGTATCAGAATATATGATAAAAAATATTTTAAAATACAAAATCTGCCGTAATACTAATAGAACGTTAAGTGACCATTGGCGATTTTTCACACAATTATATTACTTTATTTAAATTACTTTTATAGTTGCTTATTATAAACGTTTTAAATGTCAAAGTCCACTTTTTTAAGGTTTTTATTTAGGACTAGGGGTTTTTATTTAAGTTCATGGCTCACTGCCTCTCGCCGCATGATTATTTCACTACATTTTTTATTTCTTGAGCCGAAATTGCTGTTTTTCTTCAAAAGTTTAAATGATTAACTTAAACTGTAAACGTTTTGTAGAACTTATTTATTCCATAGGTAATCTAGGTAATATTCATAATAACTAGAATGATCTGTTATATTGTCCAAAAATTGTTCAATTTCTCAAGTTACCTAGATAATCTACAATTACCTATCACACATTCGTTAAAATAAAAATAGGATTTTTGCTGGAACAACAGAAGCTTTTCTGTACCATTAAATTAACATGATGTTATTCATTTGTTTTTTTGCTATTTAAAAAACAAAGGCACTACAATCAATCAATTTAGAACCATGGTGGCTCAGGAGATAGAGCACTTGCCTCCCAAAGAGGTGACCTGGGTACGAATCCCAGCGGTGGCTGGTTGAGACGAATTTTGCATCCGGCACGCACGGAAAAAAGTGCTGCCGTAAAATATCCTCATTGGTAAACGGATCATGAGTTAGAGTCCCCTTGCCGTAAGGCTAACTGTAGGAGGTTTCCGATGTTTTCTTCTCCATGTAAAGCAAATGCAGGTTACTTCCATCAAAAAGTTCTCCATAGAGAGAGCTTTCTCCCAATACTTGATTAATGAATTTTCTTGTCTTCTGCATTGGATTAAAAATTACAAGGCTACGGAGTTTAACATTGGAAGTCGGAAACTCATAATTGGGTCGGTTGCTCAATGATGGGTATAAAATCAAGCTATTGGCACAGTAGTTTATAAAATCAATTTCAATTAAATACTATAATAGAATATAATATTTAAATACTATAATAGAAAATATCAAAGGTTTTAATGTATTATTGCAATTAAGGTAATAAACATCATTTATTTATTTTTCAATACCTAAAAATCCTATTTAACTCTTATTAATTTCTTACAAACTTCAACGGTAATATATATATATTAAAATGTATTCTGTTTACTTTCACTTTTGCTGCTCACGTCCATTGACCAAACGTATCCCTTTGTGATTCTATTAAGACATATTTGTGAACTTAAATCATTTTGTTTAGTAATTTAAAAAAAGTTAAAATTTAATTGTTAAACACATTTGGCGAGATCACTACCGTAGTTTAATTACGAAATAGGTTTGTACATTATGTATACCTTATATGATTTTTTGCGTGAACCTGCGTTAAATAATTGATAATTTAATAGTTCTCATTTCTAATTTTTCAATTGGGTATAATAGGAAAAATACACAACTACTTCCACTGCTAAAATTTTACTAGGAATAACATTTACCTTTTACTTTAATTAATAAGCTGAGTTCTAAATATGTTTACTAAATTTATATACTTCGATAAAACAACTAAATAAATTATTTCAAAAGGAACTAGACTAATACAATTCCAACCTGCCGAGTAGCGACTTATAACAACACACTTCATTTAATGCTTACTTGTTGCTAAAAATCAGGTTCGCAGAAAATGCTGTTTACTAGCTAAATTTAGTAGGAATAACGCAACCAGTGACGTAGGCTATAGTATGCCCAATTAAACTGATCACGTTTTACTGCCAAGTTGATATAATATAAAAGAAAAAAAATACTCAATCTATCTTTTCCATTTATGTTCACCATTTGTCACCAATCAATCATATTTGTCAATAATCTTTTAAATTATTTTGTGTCCTCTAATGTTAAAATTATTCCCTTAAATGCAAGTACACTGTAAAAAAGTGTGAAATTAAAGTATAAAATAGCGACACTGTGGATGCCTCATACGTAAAATCCATTTTTACCGTAAGATATTATACGATGATTTTTACAGTAATTTCAATAGAGTGGTTTAATGATTTTATTGTAATTATTACTGTAAAAATTACTGTGTATCATAATTTTTTTATTCTGTTACACGTACCGGTAAAAATAACGGTAAATAAGTACTTTTTACCGTAAATCTACCGGTACTTTTTACCGTAAATTCATTCGAAATTTTTTGAACTGTGTAGTGGAAATATTCTTTTCGATTATGCACGTGCAACACTATATCGGCCTACAGCCTTAGTCACACTGTAACATCTGTTATGGCCTTTTTCCTATGGTTCTTGAAAAAGGCAGTGATCATTTTTATTGAGTGTTTTTTGTCTTAGTCACACTGTTACATTTGTTATGGCCTTTTTCCAATGGTTCCTGAAAAAGGCAGTGATCATTTTTATTGAGTGTTTTTTGTCTTAGTCACATTGTTACATCTGTTATGGCCTTTTTCCTATAGTTCCTGAAAAAGTCAGTGATCATTTTTATTTAGCATTTTTTGTTAAAAATAAAAGTTTTACCATTTTCCTTCAAGAAGGATTGGGTAAAAATAATCCTTTCGAGCTCAATACAACTAAACCGCTTATTTTTGTCCTTGTTTAAAATTTTTCAAGAACAACTTGTAGGTTTCATTCGCACCTAATGCAGCAATTAGGCAATATTGAGCTAAATGTAAACTGTATTCAGTAATCTTGGTAATGGTCAAGAGGTTACGTAATTAAGTCAGAGAAATAAAAATACTAACAAAATATAGATGTTTATTACAGGAAAGAAATATCAATCTGAATGAGTTAATCTGAATGGTCTGGGTACTCAGGGTTTTATTATTTTGTGTTTTTCTTATCAGTTTGATAACGTTTAAGATATCTGACGTTGTTACCATGAATTCGACAAAAAATTACTGACGATAGAAAGTTCATCAGAGAAAAGAAATACATAACTCAATGAGTCAATCACCATAAATTCAATATTTAAAATATGGTTGAAAGAAAACTGTTTTGAAATTTCAAAAGACATAGAAAGTACGAAGATTTTGCTTCTTAAGTTAAGGTAAAAAAAAAACATTTTTAAAGACGACAGACTTCAGTCCGTTATATATTTTCTAAACAGAGAAACATTATAAGGAAAAATACGTAGTTTCCAGTTCTTTTGGGTATTTCATACGTCATACGTAACATTTCCGGAAAGAAAAATTTCAAAATGTTGGTTTTAATAATTTATTATTTTTAAGCATTTAAACTGTTCTATTTTGAAATAAACCATTCCAAACACTTTAAATATACATTTTGATTTAAATGTATACCCTTTTTTACATGAATACATAATATCTAAATTTGATATATTTATTTCATGCGTTTCTTGAAAAACTTTCCTGCATCTGAGAACAGGAGATCCGGTTTCAAAAAAACATAAAAGTGAAATATGTGGACCATCTATCGTTTGGCGTTATTGAGAAGTCGTAACAGTAAATCGTGGAATGTGGAATCTTATAACCCGTTATTTATTTTATTTTTTTCAGCCTTAAAGTGTTTTTTTTCCTCCACCACCTTCTGTATTTTCTTTGTTGTATTGTATTTATTACGTGTCATTTACTCGAGTGTTTCTACATTTTGTCACTTATTTGATTCATTTAGCGACATTTAGGATGGTAAAGCTAAAATCATTCCCCTTTAAATTTTATCAAGCAGAATCAAACGTAATAAAATCATGGAATTTTTTTTAAACAATAGCTACTTAAATATCGAGTTTTAAAAAGGGATAGATGGTATAATAAAATAAATAATATTAGACGCTGTTATTTAAATTTATTAAGGTCAATATTTTAAAGGATTTTTTTAGGTCAACAACATTGTCTATAGTCTTAAATTTCGATAAATGATTTTCTGAACTTAATAAAACTTTATTTTTTTCAGAAAAAAATTCAATTGAATCCTTTTCTTAATATTTACCTTTTTAAGGGTGATTTGCTTTTATTAAAAAAATAAGAGTTGTATTATACTGATATAATTTAATGATTTCCCTCTTTTATTTTTTTTTCATCCCGCTTAGTTTTTAAAAAATTCGATTTAGGTATCTTGCATACGTATCATATGTAAGTTTGACTTATTAGAGTTGTATCTATGATTGGCTCAAAAATCCTATATTGTAAAGTATGATTTTCTTTTTGAAGTAATAAAATATATTATAAACATATAATTTATTTCAAGAAACTTATTATTGTTATATTGTTATTTTGTGTTTTTTCCTATTTGTTTGATAAAGTTTAAGATATCTGGCGATTGTTTATATCAGTAATCATCTAACCGTAGATTGCTATCTACTAGTAGCTCACGGTGACATTTTTGTTAGATCGTATTAAATTGATTTCATATTTATTTGAAAAATCAGGTTAGTGGCTAAAAAGCCAAATGTAAGGTTTTTATAAAAAATAGGTTTTGGTTGGTAGTTTTTAGTAAGATTTAAAGTAGATCAGTAACGTATATCAGTAACGTCATAAGTTTGGCAAGCACTGGTTTATATGATGCATGTCAGAAAATCTGATCATCATTTTTCGACCCTTCAGAATAAGACTATTTCAGAGCATGATCTACTTTAATAATTCCCTTTCTCGTTCTCAATTAAAAGCTTATTGTCATCTTTTAAATATCTAACTCAGAAACAAAACTATGATCTACAATTTTTCGCAGCAAGACTTTTATACTTGTTAATACTTTGCGGAGATCGCTAAAAATAAACATACACATATCGCCTGTAAAATTATGATTTCTCAAATGATGAACATTTTTTTGCAAAGATAGGATGCTAATAAAAGAACTATAGTTGGTCAAGAAGCATACATAAAGAAAAATATAGCAGAATATAATATTTTTATTGCGACTTGGATGCACATTATTTTGTGACATAGATTTCAGTTTTGGACACATTATGTGGTAGAGATATCAGGCATTTTTGTCGCAAATCACATCGCTAAGATTCTTTGATTAATAAATTTATTGGATTTTTTGAACTGAGCAGTTGTAATTTCGGCTCGTTTTAAATAAAATTATATTTACAACAAGAGTATGATTAATTATTCACCACCCAACTCTATGTGAGTAAAATTAAAAACGTGGAGAAAAGACACTTAAATTTTATGAATAAAATTATCCACAAGATTAAACTTTAATTAAACTTTCCTTCCTCTTTGAGTTACTCAAAGATCAAGATGAACCAATATTGCAAGATTCAAGGCAAACTGAGCACCTTCCAACCAAGTTCCCTCATTTTTGACGGCTTCTTAAGATAAGTGGTGAAGAGGATTATCAGCATGGCATATGTCATCGTTGCGTTTGACTGGTTCTGTCTCGTTTCCTTTGAGGTTATAGATTTTATCACTATAACGGTCAACATTACTGACCACACACTATCCGTTTTATCTGACAACAGGAACTGATAATCCGTGATGTCTTTACAATCCATGTCGTAATTTTTTTTATGTTATTACTTTTATTATGTCATTATTTTTATTGATTTATTTTTACAGCCTTACTGAGCTCATTAGATTACATGTAAAGGTACGTGTGTGGCTGTTTCACAGATCCTGAAACATTAATTTGCGTTGATCACAGCCTGTTCCACATACTATAATAGACTATCTACGTTTTGTGATTGGATTACCTTAAGTACCTCAAAAATATCAATTTTGTTAGTTTCAGTTCAATATTACGTCAAATGAAATTTAACATGCAAACAAACAAAATAACACCAACAAACAAAGAAACACTGTTTTTTTAAACTCTGAGGGAAAAAAAAGTATGATCAAATGTACCAGAATAAGGTAAAATCTACAATGCATCATGCTCTATGGAAGCATCAAAAAGCTCGGTAATTTTTACAGTAGAACTGGAAATATATTCAAAAAGAGATTCAGAAAGATGAAGTTTTAAGAAAGATTTGTTTTTAAATTAATATGTAGCATGCAAAGTAACACTATTCTTTTAAACTCTGAGAAAAAAATGTATGATCAAAACTATCTGAATAGGGTAAAATTTACCGTGTTTCGGACTCTATGGGAATTTTAGAAGACTCGTAGTTTATATGGAAGCACTTTGTTAATAAACTTGGAAAAATTAACAATAAAACATGGTTTTATAATATGTAATAAAATTTGATAAATGGGATAAAATTTGGTAATTATATAGTACCTGTGGTATTATGGTACTTTAGAGCATAACATGAAAATAACATGATACCTTAGAGCATGTCATAAAAATAGCACGATACTGAAAATGGCAGGAAGACCATTTATTTAGTTAAATTTACTGTTCAGTTTTGTATCTTTTACTGACTGTGTGGTAAAAAAACACGATCATTTTGAAAAGAAGGATTTCCAGTAAACTGTTACCAGATGAACAAAAATCATACCAAATGAATGGTTTAAATACCGTATATTTTACTTTTGTTTACTGTACTTATGGGGGTTCTTTTTCACCAGAAATGTCTTTTGAAAAAATATTTTTAATATTTTTTTTTTTCTTTTTCAATATTTTGAAATTTTTAGTGACCCATCTGTACGTATTTTTTCTTAACGCTTCATCAAATTTTAGCATATATCGAAGAGAAATATGTAAGCCTTCAACATTTATTTATAAATGAATAACATTAGAAATTAAGCCGGATCTGGTACAAAACAGTTCATTGACTTTTCTGGTTCTAATTTATTTTTATACAGAATAGACATTGTTAGGTTTATGGTTTATCTCATTGAATAATTAAGACATTCAATCAATTTTCCAGTTTATTTTCATTTGAATTCATTTTAGTTCTGTTTCATATGCTTTATTCTTTTATAAATGTTAGAATAATATATGCCAATGATGAAAGATGAGGGATAATATTCAATTCAATAGCCTTCCTTAATTCATGAGCAATTTTTATTAGGATGTGTCATTGCGGTGGCCTCTATATGAGGCCTCTTAATTCTATCTGGATTAGGGTGTACTACAACTATGATGGTTAAAGCATCTTGCTGGTTCTTAGTTCAAATCCTGCCGGCGGCCAGTTAACATTTCGCTCACACAGTTCAATCCCTAAATGTATTTTGCTAGATAATGAGTATATGCTGTTTCAATTTCAATTACATGGGATTTTTAAATCTGACTATTATTTCTTTCGGCTATTACTTCTTTCCGCACTATTTCGACACAATTTTGCTCAATTTAGAGAAATCTCTTTTTACAGTGAAATAATGTAATTCATATTTATAGCTTTGTTCTATTCGTTCGTGAGTAGGAAATTGTAATTCGTTATCTATGTGGTATGTATGTTCTAAATGTCGATTTAAAAAAAGAGAAAATTCTCAGCATTCACACAAGAAAAATCATGATTTTCTTGCATCTGATAGTAGTACGCATGCGTACTCTTTGGTACGTTTACTCTCGGAGGATGCGGGCCTGCCTACCGTTCTATCCATCCTGAAGGAGTTGAAAACAGGATGATTTTAAAATCATATGTATTTATTTACTTATGCAAAAAATCTTTTTTAAGAATAAAGAAAGTCCAATTCAAAATCTGGAAATTGTATATAAATGTCAATCATGACGAAAAAGCCTCTTTTTTTTAACTCAGTAGATTCTTAAGTTTCAGTCTATGCGTGTTATAGGAGTCAATGTGTTAGAAAATTCAATAAGCGGACGCCAATAGAAATTCTTTTGACTTCTTCGACAAAAAGAAGGCTCCAAAACAAGAAAAGAAACACAACAAAAAGGAAAGGAAACAACAATAGATCCCCACGAGTCGAGTGAAAGAGAGTTTATGACTTCAGCTACGGTTACCGTGATTTGATCAGAGTACGTGTTTTCCTATTTCGTTTTCAGGATGGCCTTTCCGATAGCGTCTGTTGGCAGCATCTTTTTATTTTTATTTTCTTTATTTACACAGAAGAACAACAATGCGACTCATATTTTTCTCTTAACGTCCATCTATGTGTTTGAGGGAAAGATCAAAATGAAGTTAAATCCCTTCACGATAGTTAAAAGGAAAGGAAAAGGGTGACGATTTGTCTTGGGATCTAATACCCTATTACAGTGTCTTCCATAACTTGTTAGAATGATTGTTCGTCAATTATGTTTATTTACTTTTATTCTAATTCATGGGACAAGGTTTTATTATCTATTTCTTATATCTTGTTGTTTATAAGAAGACAGCTTTGGTTGATCCTCCTACATTCTCTTTTTGGTTAAAGGAAGATTTTTTTAACTATTAAAGTCAGATTATTTAACTAATTTTATTGCAATTTTCGGATCAATTACTACTAAACTTATTTTTGTTGGTTCAATTAGAGTGTAGGTACGTCTGACATATAAGAAACAATATGTTTTTTTTACATATATTTGTTTTATTCATGATCTACCAGCAATTCATTTTGCTCAAAGATTTATTTTTTTAATAGACATGTAATAAGTTTAGCTATTTAAACTATCTATTTTAAAGTTTTGGTTTAGTTTTAGATAACAATTTTAAATTATAAAAAATATCTTACTTGCTGAGAAATTTTACCTAATGCTACTTATAAGAATACAATTTTGTACCCATCAACGAAAAACAAAGAAATAAAAAAATCTATTATATAATTTAAAAGAAATTGTTAATAGCTATTGTATTATCTTAATAATCTAAAAAAAAATAGCGTTTTTGGGTAGCATATTTAATGTATATTTAGTGCGACGTTTCTCTACACAAGATAATATCCTACATTAATTTTCTTAATTATGTACATGTATAAAAAGAACTCTACAATAATAGGTGAACACATTTCAAAGCAGTGGATATGTGCATGTATTTCAATGCATGAAACTTGGAATCTTTTTCCAAGTTTCATGCTTTGAAATACATTCACATATTCACTGCTTTGAAATGTGTTCACCTATTATTGTAGATTTCTTTTTATACATGTAAAAAAACAGCAGTAAATTTAAGTCTGTTTTAGCTCCTTGTACTATACGTTTAAACCAAACGTGTTTAAATTCTATTGTAATAAACACTTGACTTTTTCGCTCACACGCCATATACTTTATGGTTCTTAACAAAATATCCTCACTACGCCTTGTGCGAGCACGACATGCTCAGCACTGAATAACACTATACAAGACAAAAGCCGGACTTCCAGATCATTTACGAATATGTCCCGGGGGTGTATCAACTTGTATAATACTGCCAGTTCGCACTGACCACAGTGCTGTCATTAAATGTCCTCGCTGGTAAGCGTATCAATACTGGGATAACCATAAGAGATTATTGTGATTTTTCTCTTCCATGTTGCGAATACGAAAATATGCTGGTTTTGTTTTATCCAATCCCGGTACCCCAGTGCTAAAGAATTAAGAATGAACATGTGTTTCTGCTGATCAAATTTCGACCTCCCTGGTTATATATATATATATATATATATATATATATATATATATATATATATATATATATATATATATATATATATATATATATATATATATATATATATATATATATATATATATATATATGCAAACGAATTAATTATAACCACGATCGTAGTATTTTGCATTGCGTTGCACCATTTGCGTTGTTTATTTATTTTCTAGTAGCTTATTTATTTTTCTAATCCTTAAAATCAGATTTTGAACTCTGATTATAATAACCATGCATTTAAATTGTTTGAATCGTGGAAAACGTTTAATTCCACAAAGTAAGCAAAACGCAACATCGCATTTCTTTTTAAGGAAAAATCTACGATAAAAAAATGGCTCTCACGTTAGGAAGCTATTTAGGAAATTCGCTCGTGAAGAGCATTCTAATATTATCACAAAATCCAAAACAAGCTAAAAACAACCAAGCTCGGGGACTTGAGTAAAAAGCCATTCAACGCGAATAGCAAAACGTCTTGGAGGAAAGAATGTTACACAGGGGAATATTTTTTAAAACCGCATTAAAACTATGCGGAAGAAAGAGGTACGTGTATGTTTTGACAGAAGAGCCAGAAAATGTTTCTTTGCGAATTATAGTCCTTTGTGTATAGCTTTAATTGAGCGTAATATTTTTGTGTTACGTGTTTAGTCGTAATATTTTTTTTTAAAACTGCTTTGAAAGCTTCCACAGAAAACCGTTTGGCAAAATGTTCTGGAATATTTTGCTAAAATTTTTCTTACTTATTGCTTGCCCACAAGAGAGCAATTCGTTTTGATCTTAAATCTGGAGGTTAAATTTTTCTGGTAATTTTCAGTTCTGCTCGGTAAAAAGTTTATGAACGTTAACACGTCGTTATAGAAATATCGTCGATTATTTTCGTTATTCATTGTAACTTTTTCAAAAAAATGAAATCAAAAGTTCAAATCATTTTTTGAAAGATAAACTTTTTAAAGATCTTGTGTCGACTTTAAAATTATCAAAGTTATATCTGATCTCTTAAACATGGGATGGAAAATAAATTAGAAACCTTAAGACATTTTTTTTAATAATTTTAAATTATTAAATTTGAAAATTAACTTCTTTATAAAGCAAAGCTGACCCGCTACAGTCAGTCGTTGATTAAAATTGCACATGCAGTTCGGAGCTCTAACATTTAGAGACCAATTCCATGACGCTCAATATGGTCATTATTTCTCATTGGCATTTGAATTAAAATGCATTTAAACAAATGCATTTTAAAATAAAATGTAATGTTAAAATGATTTTGCATGGTGTTCTTACATAATAATATATAAAAAGTTAATCTTCCGTGCTTTGGTTCCGAGCCTTAGGTGACATTAAAAGCAAATTTGTTTTTGAATAAGCGTGAGTAAAATAAGATAATTTTGAAAATATTGATCAATGATTAAATCATTAATTTTTGGAATGGAAACAGATAATTCGATGAAATAGCATTTCCTCGAAGGAAGAAATCTTTTGAACGCATTCGTCCGAGTTATATTAAGTGTTCTTCCGCTCTAATAGGAGAAGTAATTAATACTCTTTGGCTCTTCTTTTTGGCGCTTATCGCGCCAAACAAGATGGCGGTTGTTACGCTTCGCTTCTTCTGAACTCATATTTCTTGGAGTTTCTTCTCTCCATGAGTTTATCTTGTGGCTCTAAGCGATGATTCTTGTCTTAAAGATTTAATGGAATGGAGGATATTTATGCAAAGCATTATCAGTTTAATTGAAAACGCGAGAAGCGGAGGACTATTCAGAAAAAAATGGCGGGAAACATCGAAAGAGGAAAAGAGTTTATTAAGCGATATAACAGCTATAATGAATCATATCCAGTCAATTATTGCTCCTTGATATACTCCTGCTGTTTCCGAGTTTACTGAAAAAATATACCTGTTTAAAAGAGCGACAGAACCATATTTAACTTTTCTTTCCATACAAGTTATTTAATCGAGTTTGGAATATTAAATTGGCATAAACTTGAAAGGAGTATTTCCTTAACTAAATTATTGCATGAAAATAGTAAGAAAAATATTATTAAGAGTCATTTAAAAAGAAGATAGTATTAATAACTTTGGACTTCGTAATAAATTCGGAGGTTATTTTTTTCTTTGGTGGACTCGTATATTTCAAAAAATTGACAAAATAAGCAACTTCTTTGAAATCGGCATTTAATAATTTATTGGCCTTTTATTCTTTATTATCAAGTTCTTCTGTAACTCAATAAGGTTCTTAGTTTAACTATAACTCCATAAAGTTGGACAATTTTCGCATAAGTGAAGTAGAAAGAAAATGTTTGCCAAAATAATTGGCTCATAGCTACATTAAATTTACGTGAAAAGTCATCCAAAATTTTGTTTGAAGAAACAGAAGCATTTTTAGTTATTGCAATGTTATCAATAATTTTATAATTGCATGATTTAAGATTTTTAAAATTATGAAACTCAAATAAATTTTTTTGAATTGTTCATCGAATTGTAGCAAACTATTGAGTGTTATATTCAATTTGAACTGAAGTAGTTGAGCCATTAAGTTACGCTATTATATTTTGCTAGTAAATATCGGTAGAAAGAAAATTATTAATTAATTAATTAAAGAGATTAACTTGTCTCCTCTCTAAAATTGCATGAAAATTGCCATGATATACAATTGTTAGACTAGCAAAAATATTTTAATACAAGTGTGCTTTCATGACAAATCGAAAATTCTATTAGTATCAATACTTGATAAAAAATATGATCATAAAAAATAGCAGGATCTAAAAATGCTTCTTGTCATTTGACAAATAAAACATATTTAAACTTTAAACAGTTTAGTACAAAAATGAACTTTTAACCTGAATGAGAAGCGTAAATAAATTATCTAAATAAAATATAAGTTTCTTTTCTCAAATCGTTTTTGTTTTTTTAAATGTTTCAATACATTAAAAATATTAAAACATATATGCAATACTCCTCATTCTTAGTTTTAGATTTAAAATTCATATTAATATAAACTCCTTAAAACTGAAAAAAAAATTTTGTCCTTTACATAAGGCTCTTCTTTAACGACATGCATGAATTGATGAAAAAAAAATTCAGTTTTTACAGGATGTACTTAAACTTTTAATCTAATTTTTGTTGCAGGGGTAGTTCTTATATTATGAGTGAGTTTTCCTAAAGAATTAAAGTAACGATGGATTACTAATTTAATAAGTTTTTTTGAACAAGATTTATAAAATATGTGTAGGTTGATTTGTCCAGACGCAAATCCCGCGAATTATTTTCTTTGAAGCAGCGTATTTGCATATCGTATTAAAGCTATTATAACAATTCCCCAAATGTTAAAAGCAAAATCAGCCATTGCTCTGCAAATACATTGTATGCGGCTTTTTCACTTTTATATTCAATTGATCTGAATTTTTTAGGAAAATAATTTTGAAGTAAATATTAAAAATAAAATCAAACAGTTATAAGATCGATAGATCCTGTAGAGCTCTTAATTTTAAAATTCACAATTTGCATATTTTATCATAATCTAAAAATATTATTAATTAAATATTTTGAGCACAGTTTTTAAATTCGTTTATCTAAATATCATTTTATGCAAAATGTGAAGATTGATAATCATTTACTATTGATTATAAAAATGATGAAAAATAATTTGAATTGAAAAGAAATGACATTTTTATATATATTTAAAGCTATCTACTTTCAATAACAAATTTCAAAATTTGACTAAAACTGGTAAAATAGCCCTCGAAAATTTATTAATTAAAAAGAATATTTTTGTAATTCCATTTGTTGAAAACTACCTTGCCTAATTTGCTCTAAATTTTGATTTTCATATTAAAAACTATAAATTTCAGAAAGATGTCAAACATTTTCTAATATAAAATTCATATATTTTTTAGGATTATTTAATGAGACAATAAATAGTTCTTAAAATTCCGTTGTATGCATTAATTTTATGATTGCATCAATTTTTTTAAATTTCGGATGGTAGCTTTTTCAACTTGGAAAAACGAGCAAAAAAATAAACGTAACGTTTTGATTTTCATATTAAAAACTATAAATTTCAGAAAGATGTCAAACATTTTCTAATATAAAATTCATATATTTTTTAGGATTATTTAATGAGACAATAAATAGTTCTTAAAATTCCGTTGTATGCATTAATTTTATGATTGCATCAATTTTTTTAAATTTCGGATGGTAGCTTTTTCAACTTGGAAAAACGAGCAAAAAAATAAACGTAACGTTTTGATTTTCATATTAAAAACTATAAATTTCAGAAAGATGTCAAACATTTTCTAATATAAAATTCATATATTTTTTAGGATTATTTAATGAGACAATAAATAGTTCTTAAAATTCCGTTGTATGCATTAATTTTATGATTGCATCAATTTTTTTAAATTTCGGATGGTAGCTTTTTCAACTTGGAAAAACGAGCAAAAAAATAAACGTAACAGCAAAGGATTTAAAAATTTCTCCATTTTTCTGTCTTAAATATTGGTATTGCACATTCGAAATTGTAGCCATTCTCCACAAGCTTAGCTCTAAAGTACCAAAAACCAGAATACATAAAAAAGTACTACTTAAAAAAGAAGAATACCTAAAAAAGTTTTAAGTCTCCTTCTACCGGATTTTGAAACTCAGAATTATTACTGATATCGACGCATTATGATCCCCCCCCCCTAGAACTATCAAGATTCCATTTAGTATGTGATTTAGCTTAGCGACCGATGTTGCCTTGTAAAATTTTATTCTTATTAAATGATGTAAGAAATTATATACATTACAATTCAAACTTTTTCAGACTACTATTAAATAAAACAATTAAAAATAGTTATCATTCACTAAACCTTTCATTTTGGAAGGATATCTTTGAATAAACACATTTTATTATTGCGTATAAATTTGTTTGAAAAGTTCTCGAGGTATTGGGAAAGGCACAAAATGTAAAATTAGCATTGCATTACCCTTGCACCAATTCTTCTTATTGAACTATTGGGACAGTATTTTAAAGATTGCGGCAATCTTCTATATTATGAGGGTAAGAAATCCAAATCCATGGAATAAAAAATATGTTTAATCAGAAAAAGTGCATCTTTGTGTCAGAATACAGAACTTGAATTATGGCCAGCAGAAATTAATTAGCATATTTGAGGTCACACCATAGAGCCATTACGTTTTAGTCTTAGTGCGTGAAAATCTGATCTTCGGATCAAAAGTTCGAAGTTTTTTTCTTTTTTTTTCCTTTTTTTTGAGCACAATTGTACACAAAAAAATGGGTACATGAACAATTTGTTATACAATTTGTTAACAATTTGTATTTAAAGTTGGTATTTGCTTACAATTTCTTGGCAAGAACCTGCTATCATACATCCTTGCATAAGCTTTTTACATTGCGAAAAAATGTTAATAGCAATTCTTGTATAAAAATATATAAATTTTATGCGGTTTTAACATTTTTAGAAATTCGAATATTTTTATAATAATTTTTTTTCTTTTGTATCTGCAATTAGAACACATTTTTTTCTTTAAAAAATGATTTTGAATAACGTATTCATAAATAATTTTTCCATTACAGGTAAAGGTTAAGGATTACCTATTAAAAGAAGATGGAACTGAAAACTGTTTTGAAGAGGTACAAGATTAATTAATGTTGGCGTTGGGTAAGTTTGCTTAATGTCATTTTTGTGTGAATATATTTTCTGTAGTCACATTTTTATCGAAAAGAAATGTTAATCAGGGATTATTTAATGAAACTTATACATTAACATCTCTTTTGTCCAGAAAGAAATTTCGTACTTCAAAATTAGTGACAGTTTTTGAAAGCGAAAAGAAATTTCTTTCCATGTATGTAAACTGCATTTTAATTGAGTCCTTCTAAAACGAACTTTTTAAAAGATTTCTCCCTTATATTTGTTGATCTTTAACAGATTATATATTTTTTTATCTTTAATACTTAAAATGTGCTACCCTGCAGAAGAAAATCATTTCAATTATGTAGTTCCATATGCCGAATGACTGGTACGAACTTTTTCTTTTTTCAACTAGATTAATGTTGGATTAAATTAAACAAAATTCGTGTTAAGAGGCATGTCAACGGTATTATAATTATATAATATCAGTATTTAAATAGTTATTTACTGTTTGTAAAATATTTGTGATTGATTTTAAATTCGTCGTTATAATTTACGAAATTTTTCTGTTGGGTATATTTGTTGTAGAAAAATTTTATGCCGTAAGATATTTTTATTTAAATTCTATTCTGATATACTATATAATTTCGGTATAAAATTACACACTTTACATCATTTTTATTGTAAATACAATTTTAGAAAAAGTGCTTATGGTGATAGCTATTAAATTAATCAAGCAGTTATTAAAGATTTGAGTGTGAAAATTCTAAATAATCTTTGTCCAAAATATCAATCTCCATTTTTTAGCGTCACCTTTAAAATTTCTTTAATTCTAGTAAAAGGTATAAATTTGCAACTGATGTTTTATACCATTTTTAATTAAATCACTACTACAATTGCAATTTATCCACTAAAATTATTGCACAATACTTAATTTTTCCTTTTTTTATAATAAAATGCTACTTTGGAATTTTTATGTTATAGCTAAAAGCAAGTACAATTTAACGGTTTTCAAAAAATTGATATTTTTTAACTCTATATATTAGTACCGTGTAATCAAATTTACAAAACCATTGTAGATATTATGGTCGAGCTTATTTAAAAAGTCCCGTTTAACCTACTAAAAAGTCACGACCCTAACATTTGACATTTTGTCAAACTCTTATACTTCTCCGAACTGCTTAAAATATTTTCAGTACTTAACGTTTCGTCAAACATATTTGACGTAGAGTAGGGTGGAGCAAGAAAAAAAGTTTCGATAAAAGAAAAGTACTACTTTCGAAAAGTTTTATATGGATTAAAGTATATCACTAACGAACTTTTTCAAAGTTTTAATGCACCATCTTCAGCCGACCAAGTGGCGGGGTGGTTAGAGTGCCTGACTGTGGAGCCGATGGTTGCGGGTTCGAATCCCACTCAGGGCATGGATGTTTCTTTCTCTCTCTCTGAGTGTTCTATGTCCTTTCTTCTGTGTGGTTGCGTGAATGTAACCCGCCCTATAAACGGGTTTGTGGTTGTATGACGTGGGCGACGCCACTCCACGGCCGTGGCTTAGCCATAGGTGCTCACTGGGTAATGAGAAGAGAGTAGCAATTCTGAGGCCAATGGGAAGTAGACTCAAGTGCCTGCCAATAACCGAAAAAAATTTACCATCTTAATTGATTCTTAGACATGGAATTTTGATTTTTTTTTCAAACAATATCAGAGTTTTAAAAATTTAGCAAATTTTTAAAAATTCTTGAAATAAAGGCAAATAACCTTCTCTCAAAAATCGTGTGTTAAATGAAATATTGCTTGTAAATTTTTTAAGAGAATTCTTTTTCAACAATATTTTCATTTCCTGCAACAGCAGTAAAATTTTTACATTTAAAAATCTGTGAATAATAAACTTAAACGTTTCGCTTTAATATGGAAAATGATGGTAAAATTTGTAAAATTCAAGAGTATTGTGGTGAATTAAAATAAGATCGAAATATTCCAGGAAACTTCACTCATGATATTTCATTCAATATACAAATTTTGAGGAATATTTTTTTATGCCACAAGATTTTAAAATTTGATAATTTAGCAAATTTGAATGCTTATTTAAAAATTTCGAAACTTTTGCGAGTGATAAAGTTGATGCGTAAAAAATCTGAACAAAATTCACGAGTGATATACAACTTCTTGAAATTAGTTGCCTTTAAATGTTCGAAAACTTTTTTTTTCCTTTCCAGTCTATTGCTACGTATTGCAATATAACAAAGCTATTTGACTTTCACAGATTGATTTAATTTTGAGTTAATTTTTTTATTCAAAATCAAAGTACTTCATTTATCATAAATTTTTATTTTAGAATAAAGAATTATGATAAGTATCGAAAGATTCCTGCTTTGTCGACTAGTGAAAACAAAATAGAAAATTCTAGCAGCTTATTAAGAAATTAGCGTTAATATATATGTATATGGCAATTTTTGTTAATAATTCGTTTAACCCCCTAACGATCGGTTAATTTTCAAGAAAACGGTCTCATAAGTGCCTATATTTTTTGCTTTCGTAATTGCATTGCGTATTTGATTAGTGCTGCAACTAGTTTAAAATAAACTAACTATCTACAATTACCTTAAAAATATCCTGATACTGACATCAGGTGTGTAAAATGTGAAATGAAATGTTTTCCGGACAAAAGAAATGAATTAGTTTTATTCTTGTTGACGCGTTACTGCTGAACACCCCAGCCCGTCAATATCACGGGAGCCAGAAATAGCGGGTGAAATCTCATCCCGTCATTTTCACGGGAGCGAGAAGGAGTGAGTTGAAGCGTGTTGCAAGTATTGAGGGTTCCTTGTTATACATTAGTAATGTAAAGAAACGTAGAAAAAATAATTTTGAACATTTTTGGAGTAAGTTAACGAAATATATTTTCAGAAAATGCTCGAGACAAAAATTCAAATATTAGTTTTCTCTTAACAATTATTCACCATCATCAATGGCTCGACAGCCCAGGGTGGGCCTTGGCCTTCTCAAGAAGTTTTTTTTCCAGGCTAATCTCTTTTTTGCTAGTGTTCTCCAATTTTTTGTTTTTAAGACCAAAAGGTCTCTCTCCAGGCCATCCATCCATCTCAAATTCGGCCTGCCTCTTTCTCGTGTCCTAACTGGTCTGGCATTGAGAACTCTTTTTGTGGTACGGTCTTCGTCCATTCTGATAACGTGGTCTGCCTGTTTTATTCTTTGTCGTTTAATGAAGTTAATAATATCAGGTTCATTATATGATTGCTATAGCTCTAAATATCAACAATTATTACTATGTGCATTTTTAGGTAAATTTATTTCTATCTAAATTTCGTTCATTTTGTTAATAAATTTCATTTATTTTGTCGTGAGATGTTCTTTTTCCTGAAATATTGACATTTTAAGTCGCTAAAACTATTGTAGAAATTTAAAGGAGTATTTCATTTTTATTTTGTGTCTAAACAAAAGGTATTCTGAAAGCTGAGAATATTAGTGACATTTTTTGGAGCATCTTGACGCATTATAAACGCATTTACAAGACTTTATTATTGTTAACTTATTTTTGAAACATCAATAAATTTTAGAATAATCTTTAGGTTGATTTCGACACTTTATGTATTTATTTTATTCCATCCAATGTTCCTAAATGATTTTATTACGTTCCAAAATTATTTATTACTTTCAAATAAATAAAAATAATTTTTCAGACAAAACAACCATATCATACAAAATTTCTAAATAGTTAATTTCTAAATTGTTACTAAAAGATAGATACTTTGTCAATAACGTTCCAATAAATCCCCGTCCCGTCATAACAAAAATTAAATACACAGTCTCACCAAAATATTTTTAGAAGCAAAAACCGCAAGCCTATAAAAATAGACATAATCTATAAAATTTAATATAAATAACCGAAGATCGCAGAATCATTGTTCTTAGAATATTCTAAAAACTTGAAAAGTGTTTCATTATTGAAGTCATACGTATGTGCTTAGTGCAGTGTTATTTATTATAAATATTTCCATCATAAATCAGCAGAAAGTCGAGGTGCCTTCTCATTTTCTCCTCGGATCAAGGTTGTCCTGGATCATCAATATTCCTTTTAAATTTGCTGAACAAACATCGAAATTTCCTCTCTCAGAGTAATCAGAAGACAAACCTTTCTCCAGAAAGGAGATCCCTCGTGAATTCGGTGGTAAAAGCAAACTATTAATTTCAATTAAGGAGCGATTTAAAAGTTGAGAAGTAGGAGCATTTTCTTTCATTAATACTGTGAATCTGCAGTCGTTCATTTCCTCGTGTCAGCAGCTACTAAATACTCCCCTGGAGATTATGAGGGGAACGGCGGGTTATGTCTGCTGTGAATGCAGGGGATGTTAAGCAACGGTTAAAACAAAATATTCCCACTGGTGGGAATATTCGATTTAATCTCCAAACAAGTAAGGACGTCGTATTTTTCCGCACGTTATCAGCCCTTTTGCCTCCACCCATCTGTTCTAGAATATTCTCATCCTCATGCATCAACCCCTTCGACACCCTACACCCGTGATTCATAATACTCGACATGGAGGAATTCTTTTCGAAACCTGACTTCAACTTTTTTTTGTTCGATATGAAAAGAACCATTCTATTTACAGTTTGGTGTCTGAAAACGTTGTTGGGGAACTTAAAAATGAGCGATATTAAATATTTTTTTTTGCCCTAATGCAGTATTTAGACTGAATTTTTTATTTTTCCCAGCTTTATCTTAACGCCAAGTTATGCAAATCATGTACGAAGTTAGGATATTTTAAATATGCTCATCCTTTTGTTTTGGAAAATACAAAACTTCGCGCATATTTAATAACTTTATTTATTAGTTGCAGTGTTTTATTTAGTTGAATTAAGGAATTAGACAAAGTTTTTATTCCAAACATTAACAACTATTGTTAACAGAATTAAATTATGTGAATCATTTGATTAAACTAGCATTAATAATATGGTTTATTATGCAGAGAACAAATGTTCAGTAAGCTTTTGAGGACACAATTTTGCAGAACTTTTTATTTTTTCAATTATTAATAGAGAAATGTGTCATTTTTATCATATTTTTATAAATCAATTTTATAAATTTACATTAATATTTCAATTTTTATTAATTCTATACTGTGCTATTATTGTCTACCAGACTCGGGATTATGTGTTGCGCAGTTTATTAAGCGAGTTGTGCATAAAATTGCAGTTTTTGGGTCGCGAGAAATAGACATGGATTATAGTTAGCAGAAAGTTATTGACTTATGAAAGGAGAGAATATAGAGCTTTTAATTTGAATACTTCACATATTTTTGTGCTGTGTTTAGTATTAAACTCTAATGTGTTTAAGTTATTTTACTTTGTAAGCTTAGTCCAGGGAAATATAAATCAAACATTACAGGTAAAATCATTTTTTTTTCCAAACGAAATCGTAAGTAAATGAATAAAGTGTTTCACGAAGGTGAAAAAATAGATGATCAAAGAATAAATTTGTAAAAAAAATGGCATTTAAAGTTAGATCACTCTAAATGAGCATGTGTTTTTTTAATTGTCTGCGATCCTGCAAATAATTATAGGTAATTGCCAGTTCATTCAACTCTGAGTTTACGAGTATCAATGTCCAACTCCATACTCTTGTAATTTTAAGCTCCATCCATTGAACAAGAAAACTTCCGGATCAAGCAGTGGAAGAGACTAGCCTTCGTGGAAAACTTTTTAATGGAACTAACATACATTTTCGTTACATGGAGAAGAAAACCATGAAAACCTTCCACTGATAACCCAGCAACAAGCGTTTCTTGCTTTTGGTAAAAGGAAAGTGATGAAATTAAACACAAGCGCATACATTAATTTTTATGGTAACTGATAGAATTCAAATATGTCCTCGAGTGAAAAATAAGAGAAACAAGTATGGATCTTAACAAAATAAAAGTGAATGTTTTATTAAATATATTACGGTTAGCGCGTGATAAAAGGAATTACATATTAGTACTTGAAGAAAACACAAATAATTAAGATCAAAAGGATAAAACTTCTTTGAAAAAAACGCGCTAAGAAGCAGCAGAAATTTCAGAAAAAAGTATGAATACAAAACAAATGAAATAAAATAAAAATATGATCACCGAAGCCGACGTCTTCAGGGGGTACCGGCCCCGGTAGCCATTAAAAACAAAACCATTTCTATTTGAGGGAGAAGCAAAAGCTTAAAATATCTCCCTCAGTACCCCGATGGTTTTGTATAGAGGTCCAGGAAAAACAAGATACATTCAAAAGAATAAACAAATTACGATTTTCTTTTCGTAATTTGTTTATTCTTTTGAATGTATCTTGTTTTTCCTGGACCTCTATACAAAACCATCGGGGTACTGAGGGAGATATTTTAAGCTTTTGCTTCTCCCTCAAATAGAAATGGTTTTGTTTTTAATGGCTACCGGGGCCGGTACCCCCTGAAGACGTCGGCTTCGGTGATCATATTTTTATTTTATTTCATTTGTTTTGTATATTAGTACTTGTTTTCTTTTTATAATGTTTAATTTAGTTTCATAACCGGAGTTGTACT
Source organism: Parasteatoda tepidariorum (assembly GCF_982258835.1). Lineage (NCBI taxonomy): Eukaryota > Metazoa > Arthropoda > Arachnida > Araneae > Theridiidae > Parasteatoda > Parasteatoda tepidariorum. The sequence goes on along the minus strand of NC_141761.1, from coordinate 69,714,526 downwards.
ACCAACCCAATTCTGAGTTTATGTCAAATCCATATCCTTGACAAGGGAACTCCTGCATCAAACATTGAGAGAAACTAGCCTTCGTGGAGGACTTTTTAATGGAACTTGCCCGCATTTTCGTTACATGGAGGAAAAAAAATATATGAAAACCTTTCACTGTTAGCTCAACAGCAAGGGGATTCTAGCTTAAAATCCATCTACCACTAGGGATATTTTATGTCAGCACTGTGGTCGGTGTGAGCCTGGTGCAGAATTCATATCCATCAGCCATAGCTGGAATTCGAAACTGGGTCATCACCTCTTCCTTCCCTCAGCTACTGTGAAAATTGAATCATCAAAATTAAAAAGTCTGTTTATAGAATTGAAATTTACTTATTCCATGGCTTCAACCATGTTGTTTATACTCAACACAAATTTTAAATGGTCACTTCATGTGAAAATTTGCCTATCACTAACTATAATATAAAAAAATAATCAATAAAGTCCAGTCAATAGTCTGAAAAATAGCTTTGAAACAGAATCTAAATCTTTATCATTTCAAAATAATATCCCTAAAAAACTCGATCGACAATCTTAAACATCTTAATATATGATAGTTTAATTATATATGATATATAAAAAAATTACTTAAAATGTACTATCATAGTAATTTCATTTCCCAACTTTTCATGCTCTTCTTATTACTTATTTAGTTTTCTAAAATAAGGAATAAATATTTCGATTGTAAACATGTGCAGAATTTTTATCATATAATAATATTACAAAAAATGAAATTACTTTACTAACTACTTTATTGAAAATTAAAGTATTTTTAAATACAAGTCTTAGGAATTGGGAATAAATAAAGCTGTAGGGTACTTGTTTAATTAAAGTTGAATTTATTTCGATATTTTAATCTGAAAATATTAATTTTAAAATTTGTTTGATTCAATAAGGCAATTTTTATCAGAAATATTTTTGATTCGATTGTATGAACAAAATTTTTTTTTCTCTATTTAAATTAAACATAATTTCAAATATAATTCATAAAAATAGCTTTTCAACTTCATCGAAACTTAGTAAATCTTTTAAACAAATATATTTAAGCTAGAGATTTATTGTAAAATTTCATCAAAGGAGCGTATTGTACACAAATATCTTCCAAATTTCAAAAGTATCTTAAATAAGCTGGGATTTAAAATTTTGATATTTAAAACGCGTTTATACAAAATTGCTTAATATATTTAAATACATAAGAGTTTTAGATACTTACCTCTCTACGAAATCAAGTATTTTTATTTTAAAATAAATTATAAGTATTGAAACAAATCTTAAGCTTAAAGCAAGTCTGACACAAATCAAAAGTAAAGTAAGGAAGAAAAAAACATTATTCGCAATACGCTTATACGATACACAGATAAGCTTGAAAGATACCCAAGGTTATATAATACCCAAATTTGAATGATACGCAAGCTTATACGTTATCAAAGAGCTTACACACTGGCTTCAGAATTAAATACACTAATAAAAATTTCCAATCTGAAATTATAGTAAAGTAGCCGGCAGCAGTCTGCTCATCCAATTAACCCTAAATTTTATTCAAAGAACATTTTTTACTTATGCGGATTTGAAACCATTTACAACTAGCATGGTTAAGAAACCATGAATATAAAATTATACTTTTTTAACCATTTACAACTAGCATGGTTTCAAATAAAGAGCCGTAAAAAAAAGAAGTTTACTGGAAATTAGTGCTCGGCTTTTCATTCGATAATTGGTATTGGAGTTAGGTTATGGTTGAATTGTGTTTTTTCAAATGTACCAAGGAATGTGGTTTAATTAGTTTATTTGGTTGTTTTAGACTTTTCCTGGACAGAAGGTCCTAGACATTTTTTTTGTTATGCAGCATGGTTTCAAAACCGTAAACAAAAAATTTAACTGGTTTTTGTGCTGTCATCTATGCGTGAATGAAAGTATCATTTTGTAACAGCCCATAATCACAAATTGGAGAGCGCAGGACAGAAGAAGCTCTTCATGTGTTGAGGGGAGTGGAGGAAATATTGTTGAATCAACGTTGGGACTCGAATCCCCTTTTTGTCGATCATGAATTAGACAGATTAGCCCTCTAGGCAATAATATGCACCCATTCGCAGGGAACTAAGTGGCTTCATCAGGTAGGTCTCTTTAATGCAATAAAATTCTGGTTGTTTAAGCGTATTAGTTATTAAACCGCTTTTCTCAAAGGTTAAAAGTTTGAGTAACATCTTATTTATGGTTATTTGACTGTTTTTTAATGCGGTAAAATAACAATTAAATAAATTGTTATTTAACCATTATTCAGAAAAATTTCTAATATTGTATTAAAAATGCAAATAAAAATAATGAACTCGGATTTTTGTTATTGTATTGACAAATACACCGAAGAGCCATTACATTATGACCACTCTGCTAATAACATGTAGGACCACCTTTAGCCCTCAAAACTGCTAGCACCCGCGGTGGCATTGATTCCACAAGGCGCTGATAGAAAGTCTGAGGTATCTGGTACCAAGCGCTCACCAACTGGTCCGGCAATTCCCTCACATTGCGAGGGGGTAGCGTGGCAGCACGAATTTGGTTTTCCAAGTAGGACCATAAATGCTCTATTGGATTAAGGTCAGGTGAATTTGGGGGCCAAGACATGACTTGAAAGTCACTGAATGTTCCTCGAACCATTCCATGACGATTCGACCCTTATGACATGGTGCATTATCCTGTTGGTAAGCATCATCCCCCGCAGGAAAAACTGTCGCCATGAATGGGTGAACCTGGTCTGCAACGATGTTCAAGTAGCTTACAGACGTCAGGGATTGTTCTATGAGGATTATGGGTCCTAATATGCCCCCTGAAAACATTGTTCCTGGGCGAGAAACCATGAAGACCTGGGAGAGACCATTGTTATGGATGGAGGGTGGTCATAATGTAATGGCTCTTCGGTGTATATTTGTTGGAGTGGCTATCTTTAAAAATCTTATTTCTAGAAATTGTAATAAAAATAATTAAAAAAACGTTGACTCTCCTTAGTTATTTACAAAAAATAAGTCCAAACAAAATTTTCTTAAAATAATACAAAAAGTAATGAAACAGACTACGTAAGAAACCGAATGAGATATTTATTCAAACTTGACAAAACCCTTTAACATTATTTTATTTCTACCTAAAAACTTTTCGAAAATTCTAAAAAAGCGATAGAAATAAATGTTAATTGTTTAAATCTCATTCAAGTGAAAGCCAGTTTTCGAGAAATTTTTCAAATCGAATGCACTTTTCTCTTCATACGAAAAGGACATAAGTCAGATTCAACATTATCAGTCATTTCATTACCTAGGAAGTCGGCGGGAGTCTTTTGATATGGTAATGGAATATATCTGGTTGTTCCATTCTCCAAGTAAATCAAATTTTCTTTTCAGCCACTGAAACAGTCGGTGTTTCCAGGTGGCTTTTTCCATTCTATTGTAATGTGTGAAAAGGTCTGCGTCACTGCCTTCAAGTTATGAATTTGACGCGGATGAATCTTTCAATTCGGGTCGTTACTTTTTTAAAAAAGAAATCAAATAGATTTCGAAATGAAAAATAAAAATTCTTTTAGAGTTTTGGAGAATATTTATGTTGTGAGTGGTAAAAAATTCGTCGGGTAATCGTAATATAAATTTTTATAGTAGCATAAAACCACTGTTTAGAAAGCAACTTGTAGTTCGATTTGTTTAAAATCTTAGTTAAATAAAAATTTTTAACGTGAAATTCTGTGATGATGACATATTTATCAGTGAAAACTTAATTACAGCGAATGCGTATTGAAAAAAAAACACATATAAAATTGGTAAATGGAATTTCGTATTCTCTACTTGTTATGAGCATGTTCTAATTGCGCTCGTTATTGTTGCGCATGTTCTAAAGGTTATTTTAAATGAGTACTAAGAATTCACGATGGTAGAAATATCTTGTCGTAGTTGCTAATTTATAGTATCTTTTCATGAACTAATTATTATTTCTAACCTTAATGCTTGAATTTTAAAAAAATTTAATTTTTGGAAATTATCTATTCATTAATTAATTTTAATTGCTTTTTTGATATTTGTTTATTCTGATTTACTTTTCTCTTTGCACCTATTTCTTTTTTATACAATTCATTTCAATTCTTAATACAGTGGAGCATAAATGTATTCTTACACTGTATTAAATATCGGCGCAACATTGAATAATAATATCGGTAAATTGAACCACACTACGATTATCATGCAAGTCAGCAAATTCAATAGGATATGAAACTGAATCATCAAATTACTTGTTGCATATTTAAAAAAAAAAAGAAAAAACTATTTGTCAACAAATAGTCCAGTTCTTTACTCTCTTTATTCAACAACTTCCGAAATAGTTTTCGGTGTTCTTTTCGGATTGCGTCGCTAGCTGTTTTTGGTAACTAGTCTGATTTAGCTTTTTTAGGTCACCAGGTTACTGGTATGTTTTAATCTAGCTTTGAATAGTTAAGCATCGTCAAAGTTGAAAAAAGCTCTAAATTATTATGTAGCATATACAAACAAATAGGCATAATTAAGGTAAAAATGTAGCACTGTTTATATGAACATTTCGTTTCTAATTTTTTACTACTGATCAATTCAATTCAATTTTTCAACTGATCAATTCAGTTTCAATTTTTCATTGCCAATGCAAAAAAAAATAAATAAATAAATAAAAAGAATTTCATCTATTTTTGTATTCACATGCATGCGTTCCATGATCATGCTAATCATGGATATGCTTACATCTTACGGTAGTGGTTGCGTAAAAACCTCTGAAATATTATTTTAAATTACCGAATAAGGACATCTGATACTTTTATGAGATCTCACTTTGGAACGTGTAGCCTTGACAGCTGAAGCTCTTTGTATTCATATGCATACATTTACTTATCATGGATATGCTTACATCTTACCGTAAAAAAATCTAAAATACTATTTAAAAGTGCTGAATAAAGACATCTGATACTTTTAAGAGATCTCACTTTGGAACGTGAAGCCTTGACAGCTGAAGCTTTTCGTATTCATATGAATACGTTTAATTATCATGGATATGCTTACATATTACGGTAGTGGTTCCGTAAAAACCTCTAAAATATTATTTAAAATTGCCGAATGAAGACATCTGATACTTTTATGAGACCTCACTTTGGAACGTGTAGCCTTGAAAGTTGAAGCTTTTTGTATTCATATGCATACGTTTAATTATCATGGATATGCTTACATCTTACTGTAGTGGTTCCGTAAAAACCTGTAAAATATTATTTAAAATTGCCGAATAAAGACATCTGATACTTTTATGAGATCTCACTTTGGAACGTGTAGCCTTGACAGCTGAAACTTTTTGTATTCATATGCATACGTTCACTTATCATGGATATGCTTATCTTACTGTAGTGGTTGCGCAAAAACCTCTAAAATATTATTTTAAACTGCCAAATGAAGACATTTGATACTTTTATGAGTTCTCACTTTGGAACGAGTAGCCTTGGCAGCTGCACGAAGCACTGCCATTTGATTGTGACCCACATTTTGCAGAGATCCAACCTAATTGCATTTCTTCCTTCCCCTGGTCCTTTCTATCGAATTTCCGAATCTCTGCAGAATATCCCAATTCTAATTAGCCGCGGGATATCCTGCGTGGGCCATCTCCAGAAACAACGGGCTACCCTAATTGCCAGAAGAGGAAGTTTTCCAAAGGTATAACAAAGTCCATTAGTTGCCGCGGCTGGCATTGATGGAGTCTTTTGTCTTTCAGCCACGGGTGGCTCACTTCCTGATAGCGTCACCCAACCTGAGAATGGATATTCGGCTCATAACGACAATCCCCTCCCCCATTCCTAACGACACCCTGTTTCCATGCTTGGAAGCAGTTACGTTTTCATTACCACGATCGAAGACTTTGAATATTGGGTCACAAATGTACATTATGTTTGATTTTGCAGTTATCTGCGTGTACACTTCAAAAAACAGTTTAGAATTTGAGCATAGAACAAAATTTTAGCAAAGAGTACAGATTTATGAATCGTTTGAAACAGAATATGTTGAAAAATTGACATCATGAATCAAAGCAATAAGCATTTACTTTTACGTAACTCAAATTAGAGCAATAAAAACATTCGAAATTCAAATTTGATCAATGTTCATCAAACTCGAAGCGAAAATAAGTTTTCTTTTCTCTAGTATTGTATTCCGGATAAGAATAAGAAAATTGAAGTAGATGTAGAAATGTGGAAATATTTTTTTATTTATTCTTGTGGGATGCGAAAAGTGAAAAATTATATTTACTTTTATTTTTTAGAATAAAATATATAACATTAGAAACACATGATATCCAAACACAACACATTACATCTAAGCAATTGAATTTGCTCTGTTAGCTTTAAAATAAAAATCTGAAATACCTAAGTAACTTTTTCGATTGACAATTAGAGTCAAATAATAAATCAATATGATATTTCATTTAATCTATGGAATAGAAGCAATGTATATGTATTAATTAAACCTTATTAACTTCTAAAATTCAGCAAATTATAAAAAAATGCAATTCACGAAATCAAAACAACTAGTTCAAGAATAAATTACTTTAATTACGGATTCAGAATATAATTGAAACAAATCGAAGAATTTAGACTAACTTACTCCTTCAAAAGATTTTAAATATTTATTTTAATCAGATAATTTAAAATGATTTTGCTAATAAAGTATATTGATTAAAATATAAAAAAAGGAATGGAAACTTAGAATTTAAAGATAATGCAACGTAAATGCTATTTCAGTATAAAGTTATTTAAATGAACTGGAAAATTAAAGAACTAATTATTATTATTTAATCCGAAAAAATAAACTGTTTCTTCAAAATTAAAAGCTTCAAAAGGGAAACAATTTTTTTAAACACTTTCTAGAAAATTTTAAAATAATATATTTGTACAAAACAATCTCATTTGCACAATGTTAATAAAAATAGATTATTAAAATAATAAATATTTTTATCGGTGAGTTATATAACAAATTTCATTAATGTATAGTGCATATAAAAACGTATTATCCCGTTTTAATTTTTTGATCTGATGATCAGAATTTCGCATACTAAAACTCAATCATTATGGTTCGAGAATGGTTACTTCAAACATACTAATTAATTTGAGCAGACGATATTTTAAGCTACGAAATCAAACTCGAAAGCGTACTTTTTCTGAATAAACATACCTTCGATGGGCTTGGATTTCTGATCTTCAGAGTATAGGAGGTAGCCAAGATCAGGGAAATGTGGTCCAAATAGTTTAGTCAGAAGAGCGGTCTAAAGGTTGGTTCGCCGCGTCTCGAAAACTCTTTAAGCGAATTGAAATTCTTTTTCCACAGTTATAAAATCAATTTATTCAGCGATAAATCTATGCAAAAAAACTTTTAATAATAGTTTATTATTTTTTACTTTTTTGTTTAGAAATACTCAGAAAATTTTTTGATTGTAATCTATACAAAAATGTTACATAATTTAAAAAAAAATTTATAGGACAAAATACAAAATTTAATCGAAATTATTCGAACAGTTCCTGAGAGATTGAATTTAAAAAAAAAAGTCTAATATTTAAAATTCGATTTCTTACAAACTATTTGACCGATTTCATTCAAATTTTTTATTTTGCCTTATAAAATTACATTCTGCGAAAATTATATATAAGAAGTTGCATACCTTATAATAGAATGATTTTTCAACTCTAATTAAATTAAATAATAATTACATTCTCTGTCTAGCGATTATAATTATTATTTTAATATTTACTATATTTTAAAATTTGCATTATTTTTAATTACTGTATCCTAGCTGTATAGCGAGTATAATATTTATGTTTGTTCACTGTGCTGACCAACCTTTGGTCAAGACAGTGAGCTCCGCAAACCGACCTAGCTTCGCTCATTAGCATTGGATGTATGCTTAATTTCTTTTTTAAAATATAGTTCTAAAAATCTGCAACATATACATCCAGGAAAATACTTCATTTAAAAACATTCACTTCCATTAATATACATATTGCATACCTGTCAACTTTTACGCATTTGGCGTAAAATTTTATTTTTGCATTTAAAGTGGTAGTAAATATGTACTATTATTTCTTTTATAAACTTATTTTTAAATGATTTTGATCACCACTATTCTTAAAAAAATTAAGCATATATAATATGTGCTACTGTCATGATTTACAGCTTAAGCATTTTCAAATACATCGTATTTTTAGGCTTAAAGTCGAAATTTTAATTCCATTTTAATACCACTGGGAAAAATCATAATGGAAGGGATAAAAAGTTGGCAGGTAAGATATTGATTTGATTTGTTGGCATTTCAATGCTAATTGGAAATTACGTATGAAAAAATAATTCATCTAATCTCCTAATATTCACATCTAAAAATTTTTGAGCTTTGTAATGTAGCAGTTTACACACTTTATTCTAAATTTGTATTCACTTTATTTCAAGTTTTTGTTTTCAACAAGAGAAAACAAGTTTCATCGGTTTTGTGGCAGTATACGCAATAGTGTTATAGATAATATAAATATAAGTGTACTTCTTGATAGTGTAATAATTTTTTTTTAAATAAATGAAAGAGCTGTTACATATTTCTTTTTGTTTTTGGTTCGAAAAAGCTAATTCAATTAGCGTTTAATTATATCAAAAAGTGTTTCCTAATTAAATTAAAATTAGTGCGCTTTAAACTGTTTCATGTAATTCGATAATTTTTAATCAAATAAAAAAAAAGACTTATTTTTTAAAAAAAATATCAAAAGTATTAAAATCGATATATAAAGCTAGATATTTTTTATGAACATTTTTACTTATTACTTTTTTAAATCATATTAATCTATAACTGCATAATTCAACCATACTATAATCAAATTAAAACCACATGAATTCTCATATGCATCAACTGCAAATTTTAAAAGTTACAAAATTTTAAAATTGTCCCTGAAACCTTTACTTTTTTTTAAAGCACATAGAATTACTTTAAAGGGTAATGATTCAAAAATTATTAATTGTAAATTTAACTATCAAAATTTTTTAAAATAATTTAAGAAAAATTTAGGAATCTTAATAATAAATTTTCAAATATATATCAAATTTTTCAAAATTAATTTACGTGCTTAATAGTTTCAATATAAATGAATAAGTAACACAAAAAAGGGCACCTAAAATAATAAAAACGGGTAGTAATAATAATATTAAGAATAATAGTATGAGATAAGTCAGGGAAATCGTACTGAAAAAAAGAATCAGAATAAGCATTTCAAATTTCAGTTTTTTTTTGTAGACATTAAAAATTATTTAATAGAATAACATTGCAAAACACTATAGGTATTTATTGTAAATTTAACTATAAAAAAACCTCCAAGATCTACAATTTAAGAATTTGTTATTAAACTCGCTACCTTTAAACTTACATACTTAAAACTTTCCCCACAAAATAATAAAGAACACAAAATATTAACTTCTAAAATAATAAATAATTACCATAAATTTTGATTAATTAGAGAAAATGTGGTGTGAGAAAAAAATCCACTACTTCAAACGTAGAAACATTTTTGTATAGGAATGATGTTTTAAGTTTGATATTCTTTTTTTCTTAGAAAATCTGTAGAAAAAAAGTAATTATTTATTGCAAATTTCAATAAATTTTATAAAATAAATTCATAATATAATATTAATAATAAATTCATAAAATAAATTTCAAAATTTAAGATATTGTAAATAATTTGTTATTGTTCCAATAAATATTCCCAATAATTATTTTTTTAATTTAAATTCACCATAATTAGTGTTTTATTTAAAATTCCCTATAAATACGAAATGTGTGGATTTAAAATAATTAAAAACAATAATAAATGGAGCTAAAATAGTAAAAATGCGAAGCCCAACAGGAAATTAAAATTAATACTTCAAAACGAAACTTTAAAAGTACGAAAAATCTCATTAGATTGTTGAATCAACATCTTAAATATTTACAAATCTTTCATTTATGTATGAAAAATGATTCGACATCTTTAATATCGCATTACAAATCTCTTCTTACATCTCATCCGTGATCAAACTCATAATAAGCTAAAATGCATCAGAAATCTGATCGTTCATTCTTAACTAGAGAAAGAATACCTGGAGACAAAATAATCGATGTAATTTCTCCATCGTAAAACTCAAAATGAAAGCCATGATTACCTAACGTATTACCTCTATAACCTTAAAATCTCTGCTATAAACAGAATTTTCGGGGGAAACCATGCATAAAGTAGTGATGAACGTTTTAGGGGTAATGAGGTCGTAAAATTTTAGGTACTAAAAATGGTGAGCTTTCCACCCTCAATTGTCGGTGGCAAACGAGAAAGTCTTCTTTAAAACATCTCAATTTCTTAAGTAGTGATTAAATCGAAGACATGATTAACTGAAAGACGAAATAAAATTTAAGTGCTTAAATAATTAGGTGTATTAACAGTTTTGACGTTCCTCCCGAATAAAGGTAACATTTTGAAACTAATTAAAAACAGTGTTCTAGAATGAAAGTGTTTTTTAGGAATTTATTAAATACAGCTTTAAAATTTTATTATGCTAATTTTCTCATAGGTAGGCTTTTATATTTCTTTACTAGAGACGGTATGGGCAATTTAATTTTTGTTTAATTTTTAAGAGAATTCTGGGAACTTCAAAGATAGGATGTGCTCACCATTGAAGATCTTAATCGATTTAAAATTTGGCATTCAATAAAATTTAAATTGTGTAAGATAAGTAGACTATAATAAACATATAATAAATACTTCAACTTACATTTATAAACTAAAAACCGAAGCTAGAATTTTGAATAAAATGTTAAATATTTCTAAAAGGCATAGTGAGTAATTCATAAAAACACTTAGAGAAAGAAACATATGAAGAAATACAAAAAAGAAATTCAAAATATCTCGTTTTCTAAAACTTAAAATTTTAATACATCCATTTACTACTTTTTTTTAATTTCCCTTGTGTTTTCAAAATTACAAAATAAACTCTTACATAATCAAAACATTTAAATAAAATAATTAAGTATGCATTTCAGGAGTTGATATATACTAAGAAGTATTATACGAATATTTTATTTAATACATTAAAATTTTATATTCATGATTTCTTAAGTGTTAACAGATAATTTTGTATCTGTAGTTACACTTAGGTAAAACTAAAACTCTTACATTAATATTTGGAAATACATTTAAATTCAGTTAATTATTCTGAATTTATAAATGCTGTGTCGAAAACTTTCATAAATTTCATAAGATTTATTGTTATTAATAACCTAAAACTATAAATATACTGTTGCTATCTACTAAAATAATTTCAAAATAAAAAATTTTAATTTTATGAATCTATGAGTATTTATTACATTGGAATAACATATTGTATTTCATCATGATAATTGTTTGTAACGTTATTTCATTAATACTACATAGCAATTATTTTTTTAATTGTTAACATAATTTATGTTATAACGATTGCATATATTGTAATTAATATGTTTCATCGTAATTCCTCCATACAAATATAGATATTTCACAATTTATCAACTACTTTTTTTAGCCTGTACTTTTCCCAAAATAAAATAATAATAAAAAAAAATTATTAAATAATGCAGATGTATTAAATTTTGAAAATAAAACTTATCTGAGTTATAGAGCTTATTGTCAAAAGTAAAACAGCGATAAAATATAAAATCAAAATCATTTGAAGATCCAAAATACAACTAATTTAAAAATCTCCAAAAAATATTTCTTTCAAAATTGGTCACATTAATAACTTTAACAGTACACGTATTATCTTAAACATACTTGCAACACTTATAAATCATTTATGTAGCATAGATCATTAAATATTACCAGAAAAATTATAATTACTTCCTTATGTTTATCTAAAAGAGAATCTCACAGACATATGCCTAAAATTGTGAAATTTAGTTTGCAGAATAGTAGTATTTTAGAAAACGTTCTGAATTAGTTTCCATCTACGCAAAATATACAGCGTGTAATCATTTTTTTACACAATAATTTATTTAAGGGGCGCAAATTATTTTCTAGCTTCATTTTCACCTAGTTTCGTGCATTCAATTTATATATCAAAGTAATTATAACTGATTAATATTTTATTGAATATTAAATGGAAAAAAAAATCTGTTGTTGTTTTACATTTACGCTTCTTAGCGATATTTACGAAAGATATTATTTTATTTTAAAATTTCTATTTTATTTAAAAAGACTAAATTAAAATTTCTAGTCTTTTTCAAAATTTCAATTCTATTTAAAATCTTTGAACTAAAATATTTAAAAAAAATTAAATTTGAATTTTCCTTTATTATTTGTTTTAATTTTAAAGCTAATAACGTAAGTTCAAAAAAATATTTTTAAATCAAATAAATTGCTTTTGTAATTTTTAGAACTTAATTTTTAAGTTCAAAAATATACACTTGAATGCAAACCTATAGGTTATAATAATAATCCTAAAAATATTATAATATTAATTTTAAAAAAAAACATCAAAATCTGAATCATGACAGTTAATCATCCAATCAAATCCTAATCGTGCTCATTAAGTTCATTAACGAATACGTGAACTAGGCACTTATAAAAATAAAATTGACGTAATGCAAAACAAATGAGAACAGCACAATCTTTACAAGGAATGTATAAAATAATAGTAAGGACATAAAAAATTGCCACGTTATAGTATAGTATGGTATAGTAAAGTATGAATTTTGCAACAGAAATTCAAATAAGTGAGAAAACATGTCGAAATTTGGTTCTGAAAATTCATTCAAAAGCACAAATTTTAATAAGATTACTTTAACATGCATAATTGAGTTCTCATTAACTTAGCTATAATATGTTTTCGCAGAGTGGTAAAATTTCCCCGGGTTATAATAGAACGCTTCAGAGAAAGTTTTTCATATTATTTGTATACGAAATTTGAACCAAAAAAATGCGCTTATATGATGATTGATTTTAATGGAAAATATCTCTGTAATTCAAAACAGATTTGATGTTTACACAAATGCTTTAATTACTCAAATTAGTCAAAGAGTAAAATTAAGTGAAGTAAATTTGAGATGTAGTTATCTTACAAAGAGAGAAAAAAATCCACAATGTTTTAAACTAAAGGAACTACAATAAATCTTTCTAATCATAGAATGAAACAAAAGTTAATAATACATGAAAAGTTTTTTTTTGTCTATTACGCAGTAGTTACGAATATATTGTCAGTTCAAATTATTAGAAAATGCTACATAATAGTAAAAAAAAAAAAAATTTAAAAAATCTAGCTCATTGAAACCTTTAAAAATCTGACATGTTTCAATAAAACATAATAAACTAAACTTGTTCGTCATTTAAACATGATATTTCCCTTTTTTTATTGTTTTAAGCATAGCACAAAATACTGATAACATATCAGCGTTAAAGAATAAATATTATAATCTTTTTATGAACTTAAAATTATTTACAGAAGTAACGCACTATGAGAAACTTAAAAATAATGGAGAGAATCTGAAATATGTACATAACAAACATGATTCTTTTTTTTATAAATAATTCATACACTTTAGAGACATTTTCAGCTTAAAACACCACATTTGAAATTCGGAACGAAATTTAAATTTTAAAACATAGAAGACAACCCCTTATCTAACGAGGAATCTAGAAAAGGCATCAGTGCATGGCATATTCCCGAATGGGGTAGAAAAAAAAAACACTGAATACGAAAAAGCAAGGAATAAAGTTGAATGAGAACATCGGCTCCTTTTTTGATAAATTGGTTCCACTCCCCCAAATGATAATCAGACATCTTCGTAAGGCCTGTAACAGCTAGCGGCTGAGCCACCAAAGAATAAGTAAGAAGAGAACAGGGGAAAAAATCGTCTGCAATGGAATGATCGTCATGTGATCCCATGTCATTTGCTTCTTCTAGAAGAAGCATCAAATAACCTCAATACCAGTTCATGGTTCCGCCAAAGTATTGGTGTTCCTTTTTATTTCGAAGCAAATTCTTTCTTATGTTGCCGGAAACACAGGATTTTGGATGTTGCACGTGTCATCACAATCTGTTCGTGAAGCTGTTAATATGGATTTCTAATTTAAAATAGTAAATTAATTCAAATTTTTCTGGATCGTAACTTAACCTCATTTTGGTTTACACTATTTTTGAAAAAAAAATCTATGATAATGATCGTGGAAGATTTATGAATTTATTCAAAGAATATTTTTTTTTAATGGATGCTATGCGTTTAGGAAAATAGTTTATCTGAAACTTCTTCTAAATCGTTATCGGGCAAATTTTACTGAAATAACTATCAGTAAATTCACCAAGCTAAATAAAATTATTGATTTTGAAAGTGAACATGAATTACTAGGATTAAATGCAGTGATTTTCATTTTTGCAGCAATATCAGCTCTATTATAAGCGATATCTGCATTTTTTTTTTAAATCATAAACAAACAAAATCTCAAAATTAGTTTAAGTTGTTGTGTGTATAAATGCTATGGAGGAGAGTTGTAAATATTCAAGTGAATAAAAATCTAAACACAGTATTTTTGACTGGAATACTTTATCCATTTATCAGAAATCAGAGGAAACTACTTGCAAGCAATCTGCATGTAATTTGGATATGAATGAAATACAGTGTAAGTTATTTGTTTATCAACGCAATGTTATTTGATTTGAAAAGCCATGATATTTATTCACGCAATTTAATTCTGCAGAATACAATTGCTTGAATATTTATTTGTGGTAAGTTCAACATCTGATTAATTCTCTTTTCAGTGATTGCTTAAAAATGTCAAAACATGTTTTGCATAACATTTAAAATTAGGCGGAAAAAAGTACTGGAAAAAAAGCACCTAGTTAGAAATAATATGAATTTAATAATCGATTCAACTCGGGTTGTTTTTCTAAAGTTTAATGTAATTAAATATTTATTTTAATAATGGTTAAAAAATATTTACAAAAATAATAATTAAAAAATAATTTAAAAAATAATAATTAAGAAATAATTTAAAAAATTATAATTAAGAAATAATTTAAAAAATAATAATTAAAAAATAATTAAAAAAATCAGGATTAATGTATCAGTATTAATGTATCTTAATGTATCAGGATTAATTTAAAGTTTAAGGAGAGGAACTTCATTCTAATTATTAAAATTATTATAACACTTGAGCAGTTTTAAATTTGATCTAAATTTCAATATAGTAAGCAAATAATATTTTTTAAACTAGTTACAATTTCTTAAATTGGATTAAATTGAAAAACTTACTCGTTTTTGCCTATATCTTTAATTTATACAAGAATTAAGACCTTGTGAGATTATTATTAATTGATTTAATTGATATATTATTCGTAATAATAATATTATATATTATATAAATGCATTAAAAATATGTTAAGTATTATATTTCTTCAGTGAACTTCAAAATAAAATTGGTATATTAATTACTTTCTTAAAAGTATCTAATTAGGTTTCGAATAATTTTAAAATTTTATTAAATTTTTATTAAATGACCCGAATCGAATAAGGCATTTAATTTAAGTCTTAGCTAATGAGAGTTAGTTCTCGGTGCTCTTTGTTACAGTGCAATTTTGTACAATACTCTTCTTCCGGGAATATTCTTTTGATGTTTTTTACAGTAATACCTAAAATTAGTTCAAGTTATGTTATGTTTCAAGATGTACCAAATTTTATAACATCGCACATATTTGTCATTCCCGAATGTTACTGTTGTATTTTATTTAATAACCGTCGTTGAACAGCCAACCCAATTTAGTCTAAGACTACTAATGGTCAACTCCGTAGACTCCGATCCAGAAGACAAGTGAACTCCTGGATTAGCCAGCATTTGCGTTACATGGGCAGGAAAACCACGAAAACCTCCCACGTTTAGCCTGACGGCAAGGGGACTCTAGCCCATCAAAGCTGAGGTCGGTGTAAGCCGGATGCGCAATTCATATCAACCAGCCATCGCAGAGATTCAAACCCGGTTCACCTCATTGGAAAGCGAACGCTTTAGAGTGCAAGTTTATTCCAATGCAATTACTAGAGTGCGAGGCAATTCTTTCATTTTTGGGAAATTTTAAAATAAAGTCTGGCAACCTACATTTATGTTAACTTTATTAGAGAGCTGATTATTCATGGTGGCTCAGAGGATAGAGCGTTTGTCTTCCAATGTGGTGAACCGGGTTCAAAACCCAGCGATGACTAGTTGATACGAATTCCGACCTTGGCTCGCACCGACCACAATCATGACGTAAAATATCCTGAGTGATAGACAGATCATGGATTAGAGTCTCTTTCCCGTCAGACTAAGCGTGAGAGGTTTTCTTGGTTTTCCTCTCCATGTTACGCAAATGCGGGTTAGCTCCATCAAAAAGTCCTCCACCAAGGCAAATTTCTCCCAATACTTGATCCAGGAGTTCCCTTGTCTTCGGAATTAGGTTTAAATTACATGGTTACGGAGTTGAACATTAGTAATCGTAAATCCGAAGTTGGGTAGGCTGTTATAATGTGTTGGGTATGTATTTTATAACGATGGTTATAAAATAAAAAGAAAAGAAAATCTAGTTTTCAATTGACATTTCAGTAACACAAAAATAACAGAACATATCTATGTGTGAAATTAAATATGGTGTAAGGCAGCCAGTTTGTTATTGAAATATAATGGTAATTTTGTTTTAATATTATACTGTAACCCAGTGTTTCCCAAACTTATGACTTTTGTGTACCCTTTCTAAATTTTTCGCTACGCTGTGTACCACTAATAAAAAAATGAATGTATATTTCGAAAATTTTTTTAAAATTTTTTTAACATATTTTAGTTATTAACTGTTAACTCTGCTAAAAATAGCCAATAGAAAAATACGTAATCATAAATTTTCATGGCTAGCTTTGTTTTTAAATAAAATTTTCATTTGCTGCAAGATATTTCGCATAAGAACCCGTACCCCCGCTAAATTGTTCCCGTACCCCTGGGGGTACGCGTACCACACTTTGGGAAACACTGCTGTAACCGATCAATTAACTACCCACAATATTATAAAACATTTCCATTCCTTAAAAAAAAAAAACCTTTGTTAATTAGTTTATTAAATCATTTAGAATTACAAGAGGAATTTAATTTTTTTCTTCCAACAACTTTTTTAACAAAATAAGTATTATATGTTAATTAAATTTTACCTCAAAATGGTTGTAAGACAATGCTCATTTTCATTAACCTAACTTAAAAATAATCTATGATGGTTTCCTCTTACAAAATGGTAAAAATAATTCAAATTCATTTTAATCAAGATGAATGGTAATTTTTAATTTTGAAAAAACGTTTTTAACCCTGTACTTAATTTAATCTATAGAAAAAAATGATGCTTGAACTCATTAATCAGCAGCAAATGTTAAGATAGGAAATTAATGAAACATGTATAATATTTCAAATAAATTGGCTAATTAATCAAAGAAAAAATATTTTATTTATCTTTTCTAAAGATCAGCCTGAAATATAAACACTCATTATCACAATTTCTTAATTAGTCGTATATGCAAATTGGTTATTTTTTAAGCTTCGTGATCTGAAACAATTAAAATATAATTTCTAACATAGAATGTCAACAAAATGAGTTTAAACGATTTATACTCTTTGTATAGAAATTATTATTTATTTCGAAGTTGAAAAATATCTTTTCTTAGTAATGTATTTCGTTTTATATTGATGAACATTAAGAACTAACAACGAAATACTAAAAAAAAGAGAAAAATAGAAAGAGTATAAATAAAATATTATTGTTAATTTTAATCACTACATTAATAACCTTTAAAGAAAATTTAATGAAAAATATGTTTTGATGTCAGTGGAGAGCCATGGAAACCTTTCTTATTTACTATGACGTCACTAGTAACTGTTATTTTAAAACATTCTTCAGCAAGATAGAACAGGGATTACAGCCGTATTTTTTGAAAACAAGTAAGCACAGGAATCATTCCCTATACATTCATTTATGTTTTACTTGCTATAGGTGATAGTATTGAGCATTGAAAGGTATTAGTGTTCTGATGGCTGGTATTTTGTCAGGTAAATTTCCAGATATTCTTTATTTACACCACACTTATATCTAAGAGCTACACTCTCGGAATTTAAACTTTCACTTTTGACGATTTAGCAATCCTTGAGCTATATTTTATATTTTGAGAATAATTTCGTCATGCAATCGCGTGGTTTGCGACGAAGCGAAAACTCTCGAATATATGACGATACTTAGGTGCTTTATTTATGTTGCACTAGAGTTGCACAATGGGCTATTGGTGAATACTTCGGATCATCCCTAAGGATGATCCGAAGAACTGCCATCGCAATTCTGATCCTTTGCTGAGGGGATGGCTCTCCTGCTTTGGTATCCCAACAACCTGCGTGTGAAGTCGAGCACTTTACGGTAGAACAATTTAAAGAGGACCGATACCACGCACCCTCGCAGGCTGATCAAACTGGTCAGTAACCCCCTTAAAGACCGCCGCCAGTGATGCTTGACTTAGAACGGTGTCTTTAAGATCAGTCCACTGCGGGGCTCAAATATATGACGAAAATGTTTCCTCAACTCGTAACCTCATCTTAATGCTTTGTGGGGATTGTTAACTAGCATGAAGAAACAAGAATGTAGACTAGACGATGGAAAATAAAGTGACGAAGTAAGCTGGCTGGTCCAGGAATTGGCTTCTTGCCAAGGAACATCCCGGGATCGAATCCCGCTTCCGGCATCGGTGAAATTTATCTCTCCGTTCCATTTGTCTTTCATGTGTTGTTAGTGCGACATTTATCCGCCATTATCGTGCCCATAATAAATTGATTATAGAAAAAAAGTTAGTTACTTTAGGAAATACAGTTTATTTATTTATTATTTTATTTTTTGGGGTTAAAAATTTCATGACTAAATATTTTTTTAACTTTGTCGAAAGAAGAGACGATAGTTATTTCGTCACTATGACGAAAAATTTGCTCACAGCATCCACCAGAAAACGGTTCTGTCAAAAACGAAAACAGTTTCGTCATATTTAAGCTTACATAAATTTGAAGCGTATTTTCTAATTTATAGCTTTCTATTCTCCCTTAACTGAATTAGAATACATTTAAACCTTTCAAATAATAATTTTTCCATTAGTTAATTCGGAAAAAAGTTTTCAATAATAAATATTTTGTTTAGACATACGTACAAGGAGATTGGGAAAATCCCCCTAAGGGTAATGATAATTACATTTGAAAGTAAAAAGGCTCAATTAAGAAATAATTAATTGCTAATTAGTTAAAAAATATCCAACCGATTATTCATTTTTCGTTATTTAATAAATTCGAACTACATGCATTATTAATTATATTTATTCGCCATTTTTTTGTAAAATTTGCTAGAATGTAGAAATTTTGTAAAGAATAAAAATTATTTAATGCAATAAAATACATATATAGTAAATGGTGCGTAGCATTTTTAAGAAGTGCTTAAAGATGCTTATTTTCGAGTTTCATTTTTTAAAAGCCCTTAAAGGTGCTTTTTTCATGGGGCTTTTAAAAAGTGCTTAATTGTGCCCAGTGATTTTCGAAAATGGAATGTCGTTTTTCTCATTGTTCTATTCAACATTCTCACAATTCATTAAACTGCAATCTATTTCGGTGTACCGTCGGTCCATAGCGTATGAAATCACGAATTATTTTACATGTTGGATGACATACTTACGAGCCTGCATGTGCATCTACTAAGCTGGGTTCGGTGAGATTCTTGCTCTCTCATATGCAACTCTGCTGCATTTTGCAAGATATTTTGAATTTTAGGCTTCATTTTCCACCCTCTGATATTGAACCAAAAAATCTCTGGATCATTTTATAATGCCTAATATTATCAAGAAAAGAGTTCTTTGTCAGAAACCAGTTATTTTATCATGATCATGTAAAGTCTTTGAAAGTTATTTTCCATTTTGTTAATGTATATAGTGCTTAAAAAGTACTTAAAGGGAGCTTATTTTTTGTTGAAAGATTTGGCTACGCACCCTGTAGTACGTAGCATTATTTGCGTAAAAACAATCTCTTCTAGTGATGCGAAATTTCTACCTTCTATTTGTTTTATTATGTCTCTCTCTTCATTTGGGGTTGGTAGGCGGGTTTCTTTCTCTTCAAACAATAAATCTAATTGCATGTGAGCTAGTGTTTATTGAATATATCCTAGTGGTGAATATTCTTTCTAACTCATAGACACAGAGCCGTGTTGCCCCAAAGGATAGAGCGTTCGCCGCCTAATGAGGTGAATCAGGTTCGAATCCCAGAGATAGCTGTCCGATACAAATTCCGCATCCGGGCCGCACAGACCACAATGCTGACGTAAAATATCCTCAGTGGTAGATGGATCATGGGTTACAGTGGAAGGTTTTCGTGTTTTTTCACTCAATATAACTCAAAAGTGGGTTAGTTCCATCAAAAAGTCTTCCACGAAAGGGAAAATTCCCCCAATACTTGGTGAAAGAGTTTCCTTGTCTTTTGGATTGTGTTCAAAATTACAAAGCTACGTAGTTGAACATTAGCACTGGTAAATTCAAAATTGAGCTGACTGTTCAACGACGGTTATAAAAATCATAGATCACAGTGAAATGCCGATTTGTGTTTCACAGAAGCAGATACACTAAATGGCGAGAAATTTCAACTTAAACGTTCAAAATTTTCAAAAAAATGAAACATGTATGAAAAAATTTATTTTGTTTTATACTCTCTGTAAAACAACCAATAAAAATTATAATTATCAAAATAAAGCAATGATTAAAATATCCATAGAGTAATTTAAGATACAAAGAAGGACAAAAAAATATTTAATCATTTTAATACTTCTTCTACTCTCATAAAAATCAAAAATTCCAGTTAACCCAATTGCTTTTTTTATGGAACGTTATAGTATAAAGTATAAAGAGGGTTAATATGCTTTAAAAGAAAATTGATTTAGATACTTAAGCCATTGTACGTTGTAATTACTAAAAAAGAAAGTTAAAGGGAAGTTTTCTAAAAAGAAATAAACTCATTAACGAATAAATGCTTTTCAAAAAATAAATATAAAAATACAAAAGTTCTTCTTACATGAAAAAAAAAATATTTTATGCATCTTCTATTTTTTAAAAAAAATATTTTCTCTGCAGATTCTTTAAATTATAAATAAAAATGTTTTTGAATGGTTAAAACAATTAATTTTTAAGCATTACGGAAGCATAGAATTTTATTTAATTAAAGTAATAAAAAGAAAATTTTATTGATTCGTATTGATTTTAATAGCAAGTAAAAACGTTATATAGTATCAAATTCAAATATACATTTTGTTTGTTTTTTGGTTTGGTATTGTATTAAAGTTTTAAAAGAATACCTTAAAAATTTTTCTTCACTTGAGTGTTTAGGAACATTCAGAGCATGGCTGTACTTCCTCAGTTAAGACACCTATAAAACAATATTAGTTAGTAAAGCATTTTAAAATCACTTTAAACATCCATACATATTTGTAAAAAATGTTTGCTTAAGTGTTTGCTTAAACTTTTTAGTTGCTATTATTTGGATTATGGCTCTTAAACTTTCTTTAAAACATTACACTTTCAAAAATGCTAAAAGTATAGTATTAAAAAAAATAATTAAAAGTTGTTTCTCAATAAAACCAGCTTTTAATTAGCCTGTATTTCTTTTCTTTTTTCTTTAAAATTAAATTGTGGATTAAATATCAGTACTTATGGAAATGATAGTAATATGGTTCAAATTTGTTTACCTGAATTACCTAAGGCTTATCTCTAAACTTAGACTTAAATCTAACCATAGACTGAGCTTTGAGCTCTCTCTAAATAAAGACACTGATGAAACAATGTTAAATAATCTAAATTGTTAAAAATAAATTATTTGTACTTTTTTAGAGACATGAGGAATATAAAAGATTCGAATTAATCAAAATAAACTTCAATAATACCCAATTATAACAGCATACATTATACCTCATTTTCTTAATGTTATACAACAAACAGCATCTCTCTATACAACCCATTGTGTTTCAAGTTTCTTTTTCTTCAAACTACATCTAAGCATATGGTTCTCCATTTTTATTTATTTATTTATTTTGGATTTTTTTCTCTTTACAATGTATGGCCGTCAAATTCTTTCTACATGAAACCATACAATACCATTGCGTTTGTCTCTTTCTCTCTCTAATTTATTTTTCCTCTTCAAAAAATTTACATGAGGTCTTTTCGTTGAATTGAAATGCCTTAATTTATTCAAAAAGAATATGATGCACATTAATGGTGTACATATTTACCACCTTCATACTAGATTTATTTAGTTTTGGTAATACTTATCAAGAAGTGTTATATTCTCAGAAAAATCAGTTCAGTGTTAAACAGTTATATCGAAATATGAAACAATGAAACAGTGCAAATTGGCCACTTTGAATTTAGTAATATTTCTGTTTGAGCTAACCATAGTATTGTTTGTTAATTAAGTTCAACATATTATAATTTTAACTGATTTTAATGTTATAATGGTTCAGAAGTATACCTAAAATGAAGGAAAAGAACTTTAATAAAAACAATGATTTATAGTATCACGTCACATAATTAGTGTAACATTTCTTAAGTTTGCAAAAAAAAATAATTCTAAAATGTTTAAAATCAAAACAAAACAAGAATACATAGGTTTTTATTACACGAATGATGCTGAATTTTCTTCATAAAACTATTATTTAAAAACTACCAGAATAATTTTTCAAATTTTCATGAATAAAAACTGGGCACATAAAAGAAGCTGATAATTTATCTTTGCTTTAAAATCTGATTTGAGCACAGCTAATATATAAAAACACGATCATTTATGTTACATTCGCCAAGTATTTTATTACAGTTGTAGGATTTATTTTTTATTATTATTGTAAGGGCATATATTTCTTTGAATCTTACAAAATTTGATAGCTTGTGGCACCTTGCCTTAACAGTGAGATAAATTTAATTCAATTTAAAATTCTATTTTCTCTATTAATTCATATTCCAAAAACTTTCAATTAGCAGAAACAAATATTAATAATATTCATTCACTGATTGTTTTATTTCATCCTTAAATAAGTAGAAGGAATAAAAAATATATTTTTTGACTTTGAAATTAATTAGTGGCCAGTTGTTTTACAGATTAAGTATAAACTATCTAGCCATTTAATTAAATTCTAGATTATGAAAAGAATAATTAAAACTTAAAGTAGAAACATTTGTTGCGTCTAAGTCATTTTCTTTACTTTATGCTAAAACTTAGAATTGTACGAAAACGTTAAATATATTTTTAAAAAAATTCCTAATTTTTCTCAGTTTACTCTAAATCTTTAAGAGAATGATTCTGCAACGGTATAATTATTTCCTAAAAAAATTCAAATACAACTATGCAAAGCATATGAAAATAAAAATAAAAACTACCAACCACATTGTAGTACAACGGATGGTAAAACTCCTATTTAAACAAAAATGAGAAGAAAAAAAGCAATATCGTGAATGCGATTTCGACTAGCAAGCACTTCATTTGCATGCTCTACATCCTCCACTTCCTACCTCAGTTGAGGAATATCCGTTTGCGGCAACCTAAGACAGGTGAGAAGACTGATTCTAAGTGGGGAAAAAAGTTGGGGAAAATAAAGATACAAAAAAAAAATCCCTAGAAATTCCCTTACCATTAGGTGTAAAAGGAAAGGAAATGAAAGTTTAGGTTGTGTTTTTTAGGGTAGGGGAGTCTCTCTTCCTCTTTCTCATTGTTTATTTTTCGTAAATGGCAGGAAATAAAGGAAGTTTTTTTGGATCGATCTCAGTAAATATCTTACATTGAAGATCTTAATGTCCCAGGAAAAGAAAAGAAAATCCCTCCGAGTCTTATCAGAAGGTTCTTTATCTGAATATCGATTATTTTACTGTAGACGAAGAGGCATACTTCGATTAAAGTTTAACAAGTAAAAAAAAGAATTAGTCACACGCTGAATAAATTGAAATCCCTCATTTATTTTTCTTACGTTCATAAAAGAGTATATTTTGATATGCGTGTTTGATATATTTTATATCTTTAGTTTGCATTCATGCATAAAATAATGATTGCAAGAAGATCATAAGAAAGTTCGCGAATGTATTTTCTCTTTTATTCTTTTAGAAAAATATCATAATGATCGCATGTTCCATAGTTTATATCGAGAATGATACTGATAATAATAATTACTCCCATTCTATAAGAGCATTTTATTATTTTTATAATTAAAAAAATATTTCTCATTAAATTGTTTATCATGAACTATTCTTTATATATTTTGAAACGAAAATTAAGGAAACAACAATTATGCGTAAAGCTATAAAGCTAGCGTTGCATTTCTTGTTCAAGAAAAAGAATTTTTCGGTTTCACTCTAAAGTATGAGGAAAAATAAATTTTGAATGTATCTGAAACTTTTAACCACACTTTACTTTTCTCCGTAAATTGTTCTTAATTGATTCTTTTTAAATTAGAATTTTGATATTATATTTTACAAATTTAGTTTTTGGAGGTCAGACGGGAAAAAAATTCCCAATAAAACGATTGTCAGCATTCAATTTGTTACCATTTCATATTTTTCAACCATTTATTTTTTTCAATTTATTCTGTTTGCAGACAAAAAATATAAATATTGTATAACAAAGCCATAAAAGAATAACTGATTTCGCTACTTTCATTATTGTAAAAGTTTTTTATTATTTCCACAAATATAATGAGTTTTAATGGTAGAATTTTGGACACAATTCGAAACGTGTTCTACAGTGTAACAAAAATTATAAAAAAATGACTCTAAGTAAATGTTTAAGGAAAATTCTGAAAACTAAGGAATTAGTAAAGAAGCAACAAATTTAATTACGAAATTCTCTGATCCGCCTTTTCTTTTCATTCTTTTTACTTGTTCCTCAAATTATTGTTTGTAGAGTTTCTTAACTAGTTGTTGTTTTAGAAGAAACCAACGAACTAATTGCGAAAAACTTTGCCATTAATTAGAGTTTTCCAAAACCTTCTTAAATAGAGCAAACGCAATCTTCGTATTCGCTTCATTAGGTTTATTTTTGTCGCCATTTCGTTCGAATTACTTCGTTTCGTTTGCCTTGAAATTTCCGATGGGAATATGACCAGAACTTGTGTGATTTTTTTTTATATTGGAAACAAAACAAAAATAGTCTCTTAGAGTTCGTAATAATTGGCAATAAATCCAGTTAATCAAGTTCTATTTTGGGAAATATTTTGCTAATGAAGCTTAACCCGAGGGATGATGAAAAACGTATGCTTTTTCATGTTATTTATATTTGTTTATTTTTCTAAGTTCACAAAATGGTAAAAAAAGAAGTTTTCTCAAGGATTAACAACAAGAAAATATCAAGTAAACTACTTGGAATTTATCAAAACTGACCAAAATTAACCTCTTGACAGATATAATAGCACTGATAAAACATATTCAATGAAAATATGCAAATTATACAGACAAAGACAAATAATAAAGTAGAATATTAAAAAGATAAACAACACAAAATTATAATTTTTGACATAGCTAGAAATAAGAATAGTTTCGCTATGCAGATTATAAACATTTAAAAAATGCATCTAAGGATTAAAATAAACCCCATACAATTAAGGTATGTCTCATAATACAATTTTATTAAAATTGATTTCAATGTGACAAAATATCCATAAATTGATACGGAAGAAGATGATGGGACATGGGAAAAGATTATAAGAATGAAAGATTAAAACCTAAACATTATCATATGGAAATCGGTCTTGTTGAACGATATCTAAAATCGAATTTACGGTACATAATTCTATTAACTTACTTTTAAATTTTTGATATTTCTTGACTTTTAATATAACTTAAGAAAATTGCGTAACAAAGAATTTGTTTGTTTTAACAATTGTATTTGTAAAATAAGCACACGCACACATATCATATATATGGGTTATTCTCACAAAAACAGTCATTTTCATGTCCCCAGTATTTTATGTTTGTTTTACAGCTTACGAAAAAAAAATTTCAGGGAAAGTGTCCTTCAGAATGCAAGCTAACAAAAGAATAAAAATAAAATTATCAATTTTTATTTTTTATTTATTTTAGGTAACTAAAATATACCAATATGTCATTCCCTCACTTGTCCCCACTGCTGATTTAAAAAAAGAAAAAAATTGTTTCTGAAATAAAAAAATTTTTTTTACAAATTCGTGTTTTTTATTTCAGAATACTGAAATATAGAATTCAGAAAATCAATTTTAAATTTAATTTCTGATAAAAATATTAACACAGCACTATTTTAAACTTTGTCCCCAGTGTTTCGCGTCATTCCCTCACAACAATGTTCTTATCACCTGCAATCTTCTTAGAATAAAAATATTTTAATAAAAACTTCAGAAGTTAACAACTGGCATCATAGAACAAAATTGCAGTATGTTTCCATCCTCAACTTAAAGAAGCTTTGCTGTGGAATAAATTTGAATGAATCAAACCAGGTAAAATTTTTTACATTTGTCATTCCCTCATGTCATTTTTTAGAGTAAAATAAAATACAACTTCATCGAGAAAGTGGATAATTATATGTTGCTTTCTTGTATGAATATAATTGTATGTGATTGACTTCAGAAATTAATTAGGCCTAACTGTTATTTTTAAATTTCATTGAATTCGTCATTCCCTCACTAGTGTATAAAGTGAGGGAATGACGCTGAAGTGAGGGAATGATTCAAGATGGGTATATTATCGAATTTTTTTTTGTTTAATCGTGCCAGCCAATTTTATTTCCCAAACCTGTGAAAACTATTAAATATATAAGACTAAATTACAATAAATATTAGATATACTTAGTATGTTATCATTTTCAAACTTTAGGTAGATGTAACTTAGATAAAAACATGTATTAAAATAAAATATCATTCCCTCACTATTAGTGTCATTCCCTCACTTTTTAAATAGTGAAAATAATTAATTTACTTATTAATTATTAATTTGAAAAATAAATTAAAAAATTAATAAATTAATTTATTAAATCAATTTATTTATTTATTAAAATAACTAATTAATTATTAATTATTATAAATTAATTATTTAAAAAATTAATTAATTTAAATATTAAATATAATTTATAGGATATATACTTTCTTTATAATGCCATTACATATTTCTATTAATATAAAAAGTTTCAGAGCTTTTTATTCAGTTTACTTTTTTGGGATTTTATGAACTGAAAAATGAAAGTTTTCGTGAGAATGACCCATTATATATATATACAGCAAAAAGCGCGAAGAAAATTAAGAAGGGCTGATGAAAGGATTATATCTTTTATTTTCCGGATTTTTTAAAAAAAAATTTGTCCTTTTTTTTCTTCTTATTTTCCCCCAGTTGTTTGTTATTTTTTTATTATTATTTTTCTTTCCCCCCCCCTTTTTTTCATATGTCTGTTATTTTCTTTTGTTTTATCTTCAATTTGAACTAAAATAAAAATAATAATAAAAAATGAAATAAAATTAAAAATAACAAAAAACCGGGAAAAAAGGACAAAAAATTAAAAAAAATTTTTTTTTTTTTTTTAAATCCGGAAAATATAAGATATAACCTTTTCATCAGCTCGCACTATTATATCCGGAGAAAATATATAAAATATTTTCTATTTATATATAAAGTAGAAAAAGGATAAAGAGAAAAACGAAGAAAATTAAGAGAATAATTTTTTTTTAAAAATGATAATAATTAAGAAGTTCTATATACTTTCATAAGCATAATAATAAAGTTATAATAATAAAGATTGATGAAAAATAAGAATAAAATATTTTTAAAAAATATTTAAAAAAGAAAAGAAAAATTTTTAAAAATATAAATATATATACAGTAAAAACTCCGAAAGCAAAATAATGAAAATATATAATCTCTTCATCAGCTTACACGATTATATCCGCAAAAAAGAGTGCTTTCTAACATTGTATCAATATAGCCAAAGCAAATTATATCAATACAGTAGTGTGAGGACCCCTCAAAATTTGAAACGAAAGTAGAACACAGTAAGTAAAAAATATATACGAAATAAAACATTTCAAGGAAAAAAACAGAAAATACAGAATAAAACACAAAACAAAAGCTATAAAGCGAGTAGCGAATTCAAACTTACACGTCCCGGAATCTTTCAAGAATGATTCAAAATATTTTCGTAATAAGGTTTCCAGATTACAAAATATGAATACAGAAACTCAAATAGAGTTAAAAGTGTAAATAGAGGGATTTTATGTACGCGCTTCTTTACTGCTCTAAGAATGCGACATAAAAGATTCCTCTATTTACGTTTCTAACTCAATTTGCGCTTCTGTTTTCATATTTTGCAATCTGGCAATCTTTAACAAAACTATTTAAAATTATTCTTGAAAGATGTGCGTGTAAGTTCATTTTAAATCGCTACGCGATTTATAGTTTTCGTTTTTTGTTTTGCTCTGTATTTTTCGTTTTTCTCTTGCTATGCTTTATTTCGTATATATTTTTTACTAAATGTGTTCTATTTTCGTTTCAATTATTTTGAGTGCCCCTCACACTATTTTATTGATATATTTTGATTTAGCTATATTGCTAAAATATTCAAAAGCACTCCATTTTGCGGATATGATCGCGTGAGCTGATAAAGAGATTATATCTTCTCATTATTTTATTTTACGACATTTTATTTTTTAATTTTTTCTTAAATATTTTATTTTTCATCTTTTTTTTTTCATTAATCTTTATTATTTTCCATGTTTTCTTTACATTTTTAACTGACTTAAGGGTAGGTATGAACATAAAAACTTGTCGATAACTTTTCGACTTGCTATTTCAAACAATACTTCACTGCATACTTTGTGACCGCATAAAAAATCAAAATTCTTTGCGCAGTTCAGGGCATCGTGTATTTATTTTTATTTTTTTGAATTATCCGCATTACAATCTACAAAAATATCGAAGTAAGATAAAATGGAGACTTATAAATATACGGATTTGCTTTTAATTTATTTTCTTTAACTATAGCCCTATCTTATGTAAAAGTATCATCATTAAATAAACCCCTTAAGAAGGAGCGGCACCTTCAGATTTTTGTTTGAATTTATTATTGAGTAGAATTTTTATGTATATTGATTTGACGTTTTGAGTAAATTTTATGAACTATTTTTCTTAGTAGGGAAACATAATACAACTCAAAAGAATTTCTATTGGCATACGTTAAGGAATTGTATAAAGATGTGCAATGAAAAAAATACAAAACAATTTATTTTGCGTCATAAATGACGTAAGAAAATCTTCAAATTTTATTTGCAGATTTATAATAATAGGAATATAAATCGGAGTAAGGATCAGTTTTCGAATAATATTCTAGGAAATAAAAAAATAACACTTAGATTAGATTTATTTTATTTATTTATTATATGTATTTATTATTTATTTATTAATTATTAACTTGTTGATTTTTTTCAAAAATATGCGCATCTATTGACTTAAATTATAACCCATTTTGTTGTCAGTTTTTTTATCAACTAAATCTTTAGCAATCTTTTGGATTACTGAGTGTTACGGCAAAATTGAAACACGAGAAATTAAAAAAAAATGTCAAAAGTATATAAATAAAAAATTTTTATAAAAATAAAAATCCACTTTTGTAAAATCTAAAGGAAAATGTTTCTATGTAATTATTATAATACCCATAAAATCTATTTTATTGATAATGTCTATACCAAATTGTAAACATACATTTTCTTTACTTTTTAGAAAACAGTGGTTTTTCAAATAGTACTTTTTAAAGATATTTTCTTTAAAAAAAACACGATTACCCTTTACTTCTCATTTCCGAGTATTTTTAATTTGGAAAAAATTATAATTTTCATCTATTAAGAATATTTATTAGAAAAAAAGAAGAGTTGGACAGACTTATCTATTTGTCATTCAAAAAAAGAATGTGTATTAAAATTTTGAGCCTAATTATTGAACTTCATAGCGCTTATATTATGGTGTTAAAATACTCTATAAAAGTAAAATTCATTTAGGAATATTTTCATGAATTATAAGTATTAATTTAAAATACAATCGTAAGGTATAATGCGGTTTTCTCTTTACGAAACATTTTTTCATAAATAACATTGTTTAGAAAAATGTACTATCTTTTATGAGATATTAAAATTAAAATAAATTTTTCATGCATGAACTATTAAAATTGAGATAAAATATAAAAGCACTTCTTAATGCTTAGAATAGTTATTAAAATTATTTATTTTGATTTTAAACTGTAAATCTTTTACAAAAAACAGAGATTGTTTTTAACAAAATTAAAAACTTATAATAGTTATTCATTAAAAAAAATCTGGATTTCAAGAAAAATAAAGAAATCTATAAAGACATGAAAATTAATTATAAAATTAAGGAACTTCTTTTTTTTATACTAATTTCAGTGAATCTACTTTATTTTATTTTTCTCATCTTACTTTTAATACTGAATAACAAAACTTTTAACTTTTAAAACGGTGAAATCAATATTGTTACTTCCATCAATGTGATGTTAAAACAAAAGGCTTGATTTGTTTCGAAAAAAAATTTAAACGAAAATATATCTTTCTAACATAATAAAATGTATGAACATTTCATTGAATTGAATTGAATAAAATTGTTTTTTTCTAAAGAATTTAAAATGCGCGTTGTTAAATTCTAATATTTCCTTTTTCATATTTTCAACTTCTTCTGATATTTAAATAATAAATCTTTTCTTCTAAGCTTTAATCAGTAAAGATGCTTCAGATAAAAAAGAACAAATAGTTTTCCTTTTATAAGACGCAAAAGATTTATAAAGTATAAATCTACTTCCTTTTTCATGAAAACAAATATTACTTTGTCATTTTTACAGAGTAAAACTATTTCAATAAAAAATAAATTTTGCCAAACGCATTTTTTTATATTTTTTAAACTTTAAATTCTTTAACAAAGATTATTCTTGAAAAAAATAATTTTGCTGCTGCAAACTTTTGATATTAAATTCCGTTACTTATAAAATTTAGGAGAAAAGATGAAAACCGGATAGAGTGATAAATATGGGCTAGTTCATAATATGAAGATGAGAATCAGATCCCACAATATTTGAGTTCTTTGCTTTTTTTTAATAAGGATTATTTATGAAAGATGTTGCAAGATCCCTAATTATGTCTTAATCACGTGATAAAAGAGCGAGAAATTAAGACTTAAATGACTTTCTTTATTAAGAGGAGAAGAAGAACGGAAAAAATATGATAATTATTAGCGAGACATAATAAACATGATAATTACACAGTTAAAATTTTTATTCTAAAATTATGGCAAAATAACCAGCATCAGTCTGTCCATTCAATTAACAGTGAAGTTTATGACAAAGAACACATTTTACCTGTATGGTTTTCAAATCTTTCATAACTAGTGTGGTTTAAAAACCATGAACAGCATGGTCTCAAAGCTATAAAAAAGAAATTTAACAGGTTATTAGAGATAGTGCTGCCATCTATGCGTGAATGAAAGTATCGCATTCTAATAGTACAGAGTTACAAATTGGGGCGCACAGAGCACTAGAAACTCTTCATGCGTTGAAGAGTTATGTGATTGACAGATTAACCCTCTCGGCTATAATATGTACTCATCGGCAAAGAACTAAGTGGCTTCATCAGTTGATTCTAGTTAGTGAGATTAAATTCTGATTGTTTAACATTATTAGGAGAAAGCAGTTTATAAACGGGTTTCTCACAGCTAACAGTTTAAATACTCTATAATTTATGGTTATTTGACTGGTTTGTTTGAATCTGGTAAAATAACAACCATAACCATTATTTAACCATTTTTTCAGAGAAATTTCAACAGTGTATAATTATTAACAATTCACCAGTATATTATTATTAACAATAATGTACAAGATTATTAAAAAGAAATAATAACCTAAATAACATCTTTGACAGATAATGGAATAATATGAACAAGAAGGTTATTGTTCTAAAACATGAAGAAAAAAAGAAAGTTGGAGCTATGAATTTAGATAAAAAGATTGATTAGCCACCTGTAAGATTTGAAAAGATTTTCGGGATTTACTTGCGATTGTGCAAAATTTTGCTTAAATTTTATCATCAATTATTTGTAACAAAACAGTAATTCGCAATATACACAATACAAAAAAAACATGACCATAACAACAATATTACAGAGTTGTAAAAATAAAAATATCACTTATAAAAATCGAACACAATGATCCTTTTTAATTTAATGTACAAAACCTAAGTTGAAAAGAACCTTTTTAATGAATTTCTTTCGAATAAATAATAGTACTGAAGATCATGATGAAACCTTGAGTTAAAATAAGTTTCACCTGACGCAGTTTTAAAAACATTTCAAGAATATTTAATTGAAATAAAAAAGTACATACTTTCAAAAGTTATTGTCTAATATAGTTATGTCTTTGATATGCAGGTTAGGCCTTCAGTATATTTCGCGTTATTTTGAGGGCTGTAATCCTCGAAATTATGTTGTTCAAAAAGAGAAAAACAGCTTCGAATGACAGCAGTCATGTTTCACAAGAAATGTCATCAAAAATTTATCTATTTATGATTTAACCACCGCAGAATGAACGCAACTATGGCTTGATCCTATATCTATTTCAGATATGGACTAAGAATGGAAATTTGGTCAAAACTACCAGAATATGGTGAAATTTACCGTTTTTGAGGTCCTAAGGAAATAGCATAGTTTTTACCAAAATAGTTTGGTAATAATTTTTGTAAAATTGACAATAAAATATAGTTTTACGAAATACTATAAAATTTGGTGATTGGGGTAAAATTAATAAATTTTTCATGATACCGTAAAGCATTACATAAACAAAATTTATTTTGTTAAACTTAATTTTCAGTTTTGTATTTTTTACTAAACGTGTTATAATAAGTCTATAATTTTGAAAACCAAAATTTCTGGTAAACCATTACCATGTAAGGGGAAAAATTATAGAATGAATAACTAAAGTTTCGTATATTTCGGTTTTATTGATAAGAAAAGTACATATATATGTTTTTTTTTTTTACAAGAAATTGCAGAAAGGTAAATTTACCTGATTTTTTTTCTCGCTATTCGCATAAAATATTGAGAGCGTAAGTCTTTTCTGTTATATACGTTATATAGGGAGCAGTTGGTTCAAATGAATCATTTTATGAGAGTCCATGAAATTGTAATTATAATTTTTTAAGAGGTATTTAAATTTATCATATGACAGTTATCAAAGTGATTAAAGTATTTATTTTAATAATGTGTGTTTAATAAAGTTGAAATAAAGTTAAAATAAGGAAGTTTCTAAAATACATTCAATTGCATTCTTGAAAAAAAATTATGTCACTATACCTACACAAATTCATTAATACACAATTAGTATATAAATATTATTATATTTACATTGTTCATGACATTTTTTAGGTGAAAGAATACGCGTACTTTTTTGTATTGTCTTTATTATGAGAATTTATATTACTTATCTTATAATTAACAGCAAAAATTTTTCCAGGAATCAAGTAAGGACCTTGTTTAATTTTGGATAACCTTTTATTGAAAATAACTTCTCTTATTATTTATGATTGTACAAGGAATTCTAACTTATTATTCTAAAATTACGCTTTAGTATCTTTATTCATTTCAAATTTAATTTATTATTTACTTACTTCCATCATGTTGTTCTAATTTTAGCTATATAACTTTTTTATTGTTTAGTCCATTTTTGATTTTAATGTCCATTTTATTTTTATTTTATTTTTTTCAATTTCTCTGATTTTTCATTACTACGAACAGTCGATGTCTAACTGAAATCCAATAATATTTTTTTACCTAAGATGGCATAAAGTAAATCGTGTTCGAGACTAAGGAAAAATCAACCGGTATAACTATGTTTCAGATTCTTAGAGCAAAAGTAAAAGGTTGGTTGAGTTGAATGTTTCCTTTAATTTTTTTAGCATTTTTATTTCTTTTCTTCTTAACGGCTTAATTTATCAGAAAAATTTGTTAGGAAGTATACTTTAAGCACTGCCTTGGTTCACAGGTGCCCACTGGGTAACGTGAAATGAGTAACACCTCTGGCATCTTCTAAGGCGAAACGAATAAAGTTCAGTGCCTGCCATTCGGAAAGAAAAAAAATACTTTAAGCATTGCATACGCCGACATTAAACAGAATTGTATTAGTCAGAATCCAATTTTTGTTCTTTTTAGGGTACCTTTCAGTTTTTTTTTTTTTGGGGGGGGGGGTTCTTATTGTTTTCACGTTACGCGCATAAAATGTTATGGTCAATTTTTATTTTGATCAATTTTTGTTTTTCTCTTTGTGCTGTGCTTCAGCTCTATAGAAATGTGGTCTATTTTTTTCAAGCTTGCCCACTAAAGACATTGTTTATATCTTGCTGTTGAGAATAATACAAGAAATAGGTACAAATGCTGTCCTGAGGAAATAATATAAAACATTATAATAATGAAATAATCTTTAATTATTTGCAATTGATATTTTTTTATTTGATGCTGCGCAGAACGATATGTTTATTCTAATACTTTTACAGTACTATACATTCGTAAGTAAGTATTTTTAAATTTTAATAACAAACAATACTTCATATCATATAAAAATTGCTGCTAAGAAAATTCGAAAATGTTATGCTAGTTGAATGCTACCTATGCTAGGCTATTTCCTTTAGTGGGTAAAATTTCCATTCCAAGAAATAGTCAAAGAAAAGTAAAAGGACTCCCTCAGAGGTATTCTGTTTATTTGGGACAAATAGTTTTCTTTTGGTGAAGAAGATTTTCACACACCTCTTCTAAGATTTCCGCATCTAGAGTTGCTTCCTAAAGTTTGCACTTCCACAGCTGCGAATTATGGCTAGCCTAAATAAACATACGAACCCATCCGTTCCAGCTGCCGCTGAATAAGAAATATCTAAGCTTTCAAACAGTTCATCCTATCAACACAATAAAGGAAAAAAGGGAAATGGTTATACGAAAAAATAAGTAAATAAAACAAAATATGTTGCTTTCCATTATGTAAAAAGTTTCAATATTTTTCTTTGAAAAATACCTTCACTATTGTTGATTTCTTATTCTATATTTTCAAATTTATACAATAAATGTAAAAAGAAAATATAGATATAATTCTCAGCATTACTTTTCCTTTTCAGTTGTGCTTAGCGTTAATTTAGTTTTGTAAAGATGCGTTCGTAATAAATTAATGAAATTTAATCAAATATATGATGCTTTGTCGGAAAACTCTATTTGTATAAATCTAAAATTATGTTTATTCGTTAAAGTAGGCTTACTAAATTTGCTCATTTTGATAATCCACCTACCAGTAAGTGGTATTTAATTTTTAGCAAAACTTCAGCCTAAGAAAACTTCTTTATTCCTCAAAAATTTTCTTTTCCTTTTTTAAATTCGCTATGATAACAGTTTCAGAATTACTAAGTCTGAAAAACTTTTTACATTTTCATTTAAAAACTTAGTTTGCATCTTTTTTGCTGATATCCTTGATTTATATTTATTTGATTTATTGACCTTGATTTATATTTATTTTTAAGAACTAATTCGAGACTGGTGAATATTTTGAAATGGGTCCCTAATCCATTCGTAACTTGCTATAAAGTTGAAATCAGTACGAAAATATTCTTGAAAATTCCTTGCCGGAATGGTTAAACTGATTTTCAATACTTAAAAAATCAACCTCCTCGTCTTTTACTTCAATCTTGTAAATTTTGCAAACGTTTGCAAACGTTTCTTTGCAAACGTTACATTTGCAAACGTTTCTAAATATATAAGAGGGTTGCTATTTATATTTCTGGCCTTGGCAACAGTAAGTGTTGCTAGGCGACCGCAGACGATTTTAATCGAAAGTTTGATATTTTTAAACATAAATTCAGCAGACGATTTACCATTATAGCTTCATTTGTGTTGTTGACACTTGACAAGAGTGCATCGATGAACTTAATTCTTATTCAGCGATAAAGCGCCATCCTACAGCACTGTAAAAAATTGGTATAACGAATTTAATCGTGGTCGATGTTCGATCCAGGACGAATCCTGTGCAGGTCGACCAAAATCCGTTGTTGTGCCAGAAAGGATCGATGCTGTGCGTGAACTGATAAAGCAAGATCGTCATGTGACATACGGTGAGATAGAGGCGTCTTTGGACATTAGTATGACTAGCATCAATAAAATATTGCATGAACATTTGAGCGTAAAAAAATTTGTTCGCGTTGGATCCCGCATAATCTGACAAACGCTCAAAAAAAGGCTCGTGTCGATTGGTGCAAGGAAATGTTGGAAAAATACGTTCAAGGTACATCAAAGGCTGTGTATAACATCTATACAGGTGACGAATCATGGATCTATGCATATGAGCCGGAAACAAAACAGCAATCAACTGTATGGGTCTTCCAAGACGAGGCAAAACCAACAAAAGTTGTTCGAGGAAGAAGCACATCGAAACAAATGATTGCCTGTTTCTTCGGCATTAACGGTCATGTGGCAACAGTGGCGTTAGAGCAACGCAGGACGGTCAATTCTGAATGGTACACGACCATTTGTTTGCCAGAAGTCATCGGAGAAATTCGAAAAAAGCAGAACAGGCGAATCCTTCTTCATCATGACAATGCGAGTTCTCACACATCGAATCAAACAAAGGCATATCTGACGGAGCGAAAGATCGAACTAATGGATCATCCGCCGTACAGCCCTGATTTGGCACCCAATGACTTCTTCTTATTCCCACACATCAAAAATAAATTACGTGGACAACGATTTTCGACCCCCGAGGAAGCGGTTGATGCATTCAAAACGCATGTTTTGGAGTTACCTCAATCGGACTGGAAAAAGTGCTTTGAAAATTGGTTCAAACGCATGCAAAAGTGTATTGATCATCATGGAGTATATTTTGAAAAACAATAAAACCAATTTCGATCCTACATATTTGTTTTTTCATTATTAGGCCAGAAATATAAATAGCAATCCTCGTATATATATTTTGCTTTGCATTTTTGTTTCATATTTTTAGTTTCCACCAAAAATCATTAATTTTATTAATTACATCCAAAAAATAGGAATTTGCTCCTAGGAGTTGAAGATTCAAGGTATTTAATTTCCTCGAACCAAGTCGACCAAGTAACTAAATTTTCTCGCAAATAAATAATCATCGGAACATCTCGGTTTCAGATGGGCTTTTCTTTTCTTTTCTTTTTGTCTGGGCTTTTCTTTTTCTCGAAAAATGGTGATTTCATCCATTAGTTCCAAAACACTTTGCAGAAATATTCCTCTCTGATAACCATCGTGATTCACAATAAAATTGTTTACTGATTGCATTGCATTCATGTCTTTACAAAGTATGGAAACAATACTTGATTTCTTGGTTCTCATTTTCACGTAAATTAAAATTACTACTGTTACTACGGTCGGTAGCACAATACTCAGACCACAGATCATGTTTTTTGGAAACTAGAGCTTCTCTGTGGATTATGCAATGTATCCAGATATACTGAGGAGATTTTTGATTCGCAAATCCTTTACATCGTGGAATCTTTCATAAATTGTACAACCATCATCGGTGCATACTCCGACGTAAATTTTCCACCCTATATTTGCTTCATTTAGAAAAATCATTTAGGAATATAAATAACGCAAACGCTGATTATTTGAGTTCTGCTGATTTGCAAAATAGTTGTTCTTTTACTGCCAACATACCATGACAAAATTGAAGATAGTTAGATAATCAATTAAATGAGCTCCTTTTTTCCAATCTGTTGCCTTCATATGTAACGGGAGGGTCTACATTTCGGCCGTTCTTCACAGGACATCACTCTCGACGCTCGACACCTGGTATAACGTTTTTCACCCCTTATTCTTTCAAGCAATGTCACTTTATGGGGCAATCTAGATCTAGTTACTTGAGACGGAGGACGCGATGAGAATCGTGTTTGAAAGTTAGGTCGCAAATTCCACAAGGTTGAGGAACAATAACGTAGTCATTTTCCCACCAAGACACTCGATTGAATGAGACAATTATGGATTCCGTAGACACCTCATTGTCCCAATCAATGTAGTTAATAGATTTAACTTCGGTGATTTTATCCTCACAGTTTATCTGGGGCCAATTGTTTGATTTGTTCATGAATAGTCTCATTTTCATACCGAGACACTCGACTGGATGAAACAATTATGGAATCCGTAAACACCTCATTGTCCCAGTCAATGTAGTCATTAGATTTAACGTCGTTGGTTTTATCCTCATAGTTTATCTGAGGTCAATTATAACGTCGTTGATTTTATCCTCATAGTTTATCTGAGGCTAATTATTTGATTTGTTCGTGATTGTCTGTTCATAGTGACTTTTTATACCGAGGCACTGACTGAGTGAGACAATGATGGATTCCGTAAACACCTCATTGTCCCAGTCAATGTAATCATTAGATTTAATGTCGTTGATTTTATCCTCATAGTATATCTGAGACCAATTATAACGTCGTTGATTTTATCCTCATAGTCTATCTGAGGCTAATTATTTGATTAGTTTATGATTGTGTGTTTATAGTGACTTTTTTATACCGAGGCACTGACTGAATGAGACAAATATGGATTCCGTAAACACCTCATTGTCGCAGTCAATGTAATCATTAGATTTAACGTCGTTGATTTTATCCTCATAGTATATCTGATGCCAATTATAACGTCGTTGATTTTAACCTCATAGTTTATCTGAGGCCAATTATAACGTCGTTGATTTTATCCTCATAGTTTATCTGAGACCAATTATTTGATTTGTTCATGATTGTCTGCTTATAGTGACCTTTTTATACCGAGGCACTCGACTGAATGAGACAATTACGGATTCCGTGGACACCTCATTGTCCCTTCAATATAGTTAAATCTATGCATAAGTTCTAAATCTATGCAATATATGGATCATCCAGTTGATGATGTGCATAGATGGAGCGTATTTGAAAAAAAATAATTAATTTTATCAGCAATTACATTTACAATACAAAATAAATTGCTGTTTATGCTTGAATCCAATCTTACATGCCACAATAAACATGCCAAATTTCTGGTCAGCTATTTTTTTCCTCTAAAAATGAGTAATTCACACTTTCGAGATGCTTCTAATGAAACAAGTATTAGACTTGTTAATGTAGGAATCTGCATTAATTAACTGCTTTTGCAGCTCTCTAGTGAGCCATTCACGATGATTTCCGATGCTAATGAATAATTATCGATGGAACCTTAAATCCAATATTTGTAAGAGTTAGACGCCCAAGCACGGTAGTTAGTCGCCCTCGCTTTACGCTAACTTAATCAAAGCCTGTTGGATAATTATTTAGGAATCTCATATCCTCTTTGGCTTCGGCATCCAACCGAAAAATAACGAGGTTTTTGGTAAAAATGTTTGCGAGAAAGATAGTTGAGGCGATAAATATCTGATGAGATAGAAGAAACTCTGCTGTAAATCAAGGAAAGGGGTAAGTCATCAATAATGACTTACTAAATGGGGATGGTAGAACGTTTCCGAAGACACGCTAAGTTGTACAAGGAAATTTATTTGCGTTTCGGCCTATCTCGTGTGAGATAATAGGATAAATTTTTGTTGTGTTTTCAATTCATTAAGAAATTATTCTTTTGCGCTTACGGAGCAGATAAAATTGTAATTGAATATAATTTGTTTGCGCAATGAGTGTTCTTAAAAACTTCAAAATATATCTTAACTAAGGAGGTGATAACAAAATGATATTCTTTTAAAAATAAATAAATAAATTTTTATTGTTACCAAATTTCGCTTATGACGCATTAAGTGAATTTAAAGTATTTAGTATATTCAAATTATTTTTAAATATTTGAATTAAAAGAAATGCTTTTCAAAAGCTTAAATTCCAATACTTATTTAGAAGCAAATGAAAAACAAATGAATATACAAACGTTTCCTTTAAACGTTTTTAATATTACACAATATTTTAAAATTTATTAAAGCAAAATTTAAATATTTCAAGTCATGGAAAAACGCTAAAGAGGCTTGAGAAAATGTAGTGTACTTATTCTGGAAAAGTATTAATGTTTCGATTAACTTCACTGTTAAGGTCCTTAAATTACCATATTCTCATGGATATAATGAATTTCTAAAAGAAAATATCTATTCTGGTGTGAAAAATTTATATTTCTTATAATGCATTTTAGTTTTTCAGTTCATATCTACTTGAATGCATCAGAACTTTGGGTTTTTACTAGTTAACCAAACTATCGGAGTAAACTATATAAATACCATTTAACTTCGTATTTTACAACGTATCTCAAATTATTTTAATTACTAAAATATATATTTTTTTTTTACGAAAATAATTCTGTAGATGAAAATTAGTTCAATCAGTTGATTAACATTTAATTACTTTTATACTATACAGTTTTATACCATAGGGCGAACCAATGGCACGCGACACAATATTTTGGGCACTCCACCGATCACAATTCTTGTTACACTATGAATTGTTATTACACAAATGTTATTACGCTATGAAGCATATGCAACAATTAAATTAAAATTCCCAAAAAACAAACAAAATAATAAACAATTATTAATAAAAAAATTAAAAATTAATTCTAAAAAACAATTGTTAACAGTAAAAAACAAGCTAACAATAAGTAACCAGCAAAAAAAATCAACAGTTCTGCTTAAACTAACATCTTACAACCTAATATAAGTTATTTGTCATCTAATCTGCAACAACAGAAGTCACACTGATGTTACTTTAAGTTGAATTACTTATATAACTGAGACATTGCAAAATGTATTTTTTCTCAATGTAAATAAAGAGTTTTGAGTTGATAGTAATTAGTATCAATCTTTTCCCAATAATCACGAAGTCAAAATTATTTGACGGCATGTCTATGATCTCATTAAGCAATTTTTTAGAGAAAATGACACGTTGGTGTATAAAGGTTCGCCACCCCTGCCATAGGGTATAAAATAGCAAACGATTTGAATAATGGGTTAAAAAAATTTTTTTAAAGAAATTAGAATCGTACGGCGTTATTGCGTTTTGTTTTGGAAATACGGTTTAGTTTCACCAAATTTCGAAATTAGTGACAAAGTTCGTTAACAGATGGCTACAAAGTTTATCGATGTTTTCAAAATAACAACCATTTGCAGCAACGATATTGCATAGATTGGAAAAAAAGTGTGCATACAGTCGTACTCATATTTGGTTTGGAATGATTGATATACCGAGAAAAAAAATTTTCCATCTAGTAGTGCCATGTGCCGAATTTTTTTTAAAACTTATCTTATAGTCTGATGAGAATAAATCCTTTGGTTACAAAAGCACAATATTCCGAAGAAAAAAACATTTATCTCCAACCAATTTTCTTCAAATCGGCAGTCATTTTTGGAAAAACCAGTTCAAATTCTTTAAAACTACAGCATACAAAGTAGTTTTGAACAAAAAATTCATCATACTGATGATTTTTTAAAGTTTCAGTATTAATAGTATTAAAATAAATTCAAAGACTATACAGATAAGCGTATTGCATTAATTACACTTTTATAAAAATACATTTGCGTAATAAAATGTATTTAAAATTACGTAATTTTATTTTTAAATTCAGGACACTTGAAAGAAATTTAGGAGCGTGTAATTTTAAATATAATCAGTATTTTAAAAATTGCTAATAACTATTACATTAACCCAAGCCGAAATTTAATATTTCCTAACGCAAGTATCGATATAAATTTAAAGGCCTTAAAAATAAAATGAAGTAATCCATTAAATAATCGACATGCTTTGCTCACACGCGTCTTTTTAAAAGAGCAAACTTCGTAGAACCCTTTCTAGAATGTTGAAGAGGCTTAATGTTAATGACATTCTAATTCCTGTAGTGCATCAACGGGAAATACAAATGGATATTTTACAAGAAACCGTTACGGGAGCTGCTTATAAATGAACTATGATGTTACCGAAATAGCCCATTAGTGATGCAAATAAATAACAATCTCAATTTATTCTAGCTAATAAAAGACGCTTTTGGGTTCTCATTTAAAAGAATTTTCTATTTATTTTACAAATCGGCGAGGAATCGAAAATGTTCTGTTCAATACATCATTCGGATTATGCTTGATAAATGTTAATATGTAATAAATATGTAATGTTTAAAATTCTGGAGCTTAACCAGAAAGTTCTAACATAAAAATCTATTTAGTTTCAATTATTTATTTTAGTTAATTATTTATTTATATTAGCTCGATTCCATTAAGTCTGCATAGATTTTTTTCTTATAAATATGAATTTTTATTCTGTCATATTTAGCAAAGGTAATTCAGGCATAATTATAAAGCATTTTTTGACAAAAGATGTGAATTAATTTCATGTGGCAAAAAAACGGATCAAAATCATAGAATCATCCAACAGTAAGTCTTTAAGGTTACCCGTAACAGATGTGTTCTTATTGAGAACTCAATAGCATAATTTTGAGGCATTTGTATAGCTTTCAGAATTTTTTTTTATTGTTTTTCTTTTCCTTAAAAGAGTTCTTAAAGTTATGTTCTCCGTTGAACACCGATTTAGCAATATTTTTTCTTCCATCTCTACACGGAGAAAAACATTCTGGTAAAATTAGCATACTGTATAGCAATGACATTTCTGTTTAAAACATTTCCATAATTTTGTTTAATAAACCAAAATATACGATATTTAAGCCATTCACGTGGTAATTTTTTATACATATTTTAATGGTTCACCGAAAAATCTGGTTTTCGAAATTGCTTATGATTCACTTGCTTATTATAAAAAGATCAAAAACTTAAAAGTAAATTTAACCAAATAAATAGTTTCATGTCATGCCCTAAGGCAGCGTCACAACTGGCTGTTGACACCACTAATTATAACTGTTAACTCTGCACAAAATAGCCAATAGCCAATACGCAATCGTAAATTTACATGGCTAGCTTCGTTTTTAGATAAAAGTCTTTGAAACTTTCGCTAGTTGCAAGATATTTCGTATAAGAACGTGTACCCCCGCTAAACTGTTCCCGTACCCCTGGGGATACGCGTACCACACTTTGGGAAACACTGCATCATGATAAAATTACACCAAATTTATTAAATATTATCATACTCTATGAAACCATGTTTTATTTTGATAATTTTACCAAAATCATCGAGACATAATTTGTTATTCAATACACTCAAGGACCTTAAATGCAATAACTAAAATGTATCACAGTTTTTATCAAACTTTTATAAAGATAATCACTTCGAAAATGAATAAAAACAGTCATAAATTTTTTTAAAGGGTTTCAAAATAGATTATATCATATTCTGTATATAATTATTATATTCTGTTCATAGCATAAAGAGTATGCTGTACTGTGTGTTTAAGTATGCTGTACAGTATGAACATAATTCACTTTTAATTTCGTAAACTTGTAAAAAAAAAAAACAGATTATAAAAGAACAGTTGGTAAAATGATTTTTTCGAGGCTCCTTAAAATGCTAAATTGGTTATAAAAACGTGACTTATGAATATTGGGAAGTATTGCAAATAATAATAAAAATAATAACTAAATTATTAACTTGGCTGTAATTTTTATTCAAGTCAGACGCTTACTGATGTTTTATGTTTTATATATAATTTAGGTTTCTTGCCACGCACTACCTGTATGATCTAATATTTGCGCTAAAAGTTATGTGCAGGGGGTTTATTACTCATTTCTCTTAATGTATTAATGTAATGCATGGAATAAAAAAATTTACTCAGTTAAACTTACTTTTCAGTTTGTATGCTTTACTAGATGTGGCAAATAAGAACTATAATTTTTGAAAACCAGAATTTCAGGAAAACTGTTACATTTGAACGAAAAATTAAAAAATGAATGGTTTAAATAACGTATATTTTGATTTTAATTACCAGATTTTTTTTTCTTTTCTAGAAATGCTATTACCATACAGTTTATCAGAATTTTTTCATCCGTGAATCATTTTAAATTAAATTATACTATGGGCAAAAACTGGAATGTTTACATTTTTTTAAACAAACGAATAAAATAAAATAATTAAAAATATGTATGTGCAATAAAGTAACAGAATATATTTTTATTTTAAGAAATTATTTTCACATAGTAAAATTCTAAGAATCATTAGTTGCTGAAATAAAAATATCTAATGAACACCCAAAAGCTACAGAATGTGTATATAGGAAATATTCGTAAATAAAAATGAGAAATGAACATAATTTTCTTTCGAAAAAAAGTATCATTAGC
This sequence comes from Parasteatoda tepidariorum, assembly GCF_982258835.1. NCBI lineage: Eukaryota > Metazoa > Arthropoda > Arachnida > Araneae > Theridiidae > Parasteatoda > Parasteatoda tepidariorum. The sequence continues at coordinate 69,670,113 of NC_141761.1, read as the reverse complement.
TAAAATCTTTTAAAGGACACTTCTTTAATTTAAATCATTGCGTACTACGTGTAACACAACTTTCGTTTTTCATACCAAAGATAAATTTTTCTGTAACGCGTATTTTACGTCATTAACGAGTTTAATCAAATTTTTCCTCATAAAATAAAAATCAAAGGATAAAATTACTAAAACAGAATAAGATTTTTGTCTTAGTTGCTATTCATATGTAGATGACATTTGCATTTTTATGGGATTGAAAGAAAAATTGCGTTTTTTGAACATTTCGTTCCATCTCTTTTCCTGAAGTTGGAGGAAAGCCAAGTCCTTTGAGATTTTCTTGCTTTTTACGTATCTGATGATAAAAGTTTTTTTTTTCTTTCCTTTTTTGTAACTAAAAATTATCGCGTTTTCGTTAAGGTAATAAAAGTAAATCTTATTGAATGATTACTCTCTTTGCGCTTTGCTGAGGATTCCATTGTAATCATGATTAACGGTAAAGTATACGAAGCTGAAATTAATCTAGAAGATATATTATAAATTGTTACAATGAGTGTTGTATTTCATACTAAATTGCATTTATTTTTTTAGTTTTCTCCAGTTAATAACATAATTATCGGTACAAAAAACTGAAAAAAATTTTAAATAATATTTTTGTGAACCAAAATTTAATCCAAAGCAATGGTATAAATGGTATAAATAATTACAGTTAAAATTAAATATCTAAAGTGTTTTATTTTGCAGCACAAAAATAGTTAATTTTTAAGTAACGATACAGTTTACTGTTAAATTACTTGAATAAAATCTATGAGTAATGGACAGTAAATTTTCTGTTGATTACTCATTATTACTGTTCTGTTTATTCTGTTTTTTACGGAAACCCTTTGGTGCGCCTGTCAACGAAATTTTATATTTCACATTATCTAAAGATTAAACTTTCGAAACGTTGCCATTTTGTATTGTTTATAATTTAAATTAAGAAAATATATATATATATATATATATATATATATATATATATATATATTTATACTATATAACTGACTGCATACTACACATGAATTAATTTTTATTGTGATTTGTTTCATAATAACATAATAATTATTGTAATTTGCAAGTGTAATATCGTTATTGTAGTTTGTATCATATATATATTTATTTGTAACCGTCATTGAACAGCCGATCCAATTTTGAGTTTACTGCTACCAATGTTCAACTTGTAGCCTTGTAATTTTGATATCAATCCAGAAGACAAGGCAACTCATGGATCAAATATTGGGAGAAGTTTGCTTTCGTCTAGAAATTTTTGGTGGAGCTAACCCACATTTGAGTTAAATGGAGAGGAAAATCACAAAAACCTGCCATTTTTAGTCTGATGGTAAGGGCACTCTCATGACCCGTCTACCTCCGAGGCTATTTTACGTCAGTACTGTGGTTGGTGCGAACCGGGAGCGCATCGACCAGCCATCGCTGGGATTCGAACCCGGCTCACCTCATTGGAAGGTGAAAACTCTATCCCCTGAAGAACCACGTTAGTGTAACATTTATAATAGTTAGTAAATAATAGTTTACAGATGATTACTTATAATTTTTCAAAATGATTCTGAGCATTCTGCTAACGACCTACTTATTTATTTATGACATAAGTAACCTAGATATGAGCACTATATCTAATATGAGCACTACTGTAAAAAATACTAAATTTATATTTTTATGTAGATGGCAGTGTATACTCTTCAATATAGCTGCAAATAAGTTTTTCCCATTTTTGCAATTTAATACGCATGAGTACTTTTATTTAAAAAATTCCCGCTTTAATTATTATTCCCTTTTGTGTTAAAACTAAAATGAGATATTTAATTTTCAAGTTTTGAATTTCAGTTTTTAAAAGACTTATAAAATATAGGCTTAGATTCCCAACTTGGGCTACAATCTCTTATTACTCCTTTGGAATGTTTTAAACTCAACTCTATATTTTTCTTCTTCTTATAACCCCCTGCAAGAAGAATACCAATGCGTAGACCATTTTTCAACTTTTTATTTGTTAATTCTGCTTACGGCAATATCTACTTGCCGTTAGATGGCACTAATTAATTTTCTCATGAATCATCTTAAAAACTTCAAAGTTCATAAGTTCATTCGATTTCACTCTTAAAAAATTCAGAAAGTATCGAAGTTAAATAGCACTGTTAATTTTAATCACTTCATCAATTACCTTTAAAGAAAAATTAACTGAAAAAATGTTTATAGTGATATCAGTATTAAGTGCCTACAAAATTATTTAGGCTGGTATGCTTGACACTAAATGAAAGCAAAATTAAGATTAAAATACAGAATAATCTGTCAAGCCCAATGGTAATAAATAATGGTGTGCGGCAGGGGGATGCATTGGCATGCCTACTCTTCAATTTAGTAAAAGAAAAAGTAATAAGAGATTCCAACATTAACATCAGGTGAAATATTTTTCATAAATCAGTACAACTGTTGGGCTTTGCTGATGACATAGACATTATTGCTAGAACACCTATAGCACTAAGACAGGCTTTTATTTCTAAAGAGAAAGCGATTCACAAGATGGGCCTGAGAATAAACGAGAGCAGAACTAAATATTTACCCTGTACTAAAACAAGCTTCAGTAACACCCATTTAGAAATTGAAGAATATAAATTTGAGGCTGTTGGCAATTTCGTTTACTTGGATTCCGTAATCAACAACAGGAGCAATATTACGCTTGAAATACAAAGAAGAATTACTACAGCCAACAAAAGTTTTAATGGAATTCGAAAATACATAAAATTTAATGTAATTCATAGAAAAACAAAAGTTTTATTATATAATATCTTTCAGGATCAATTTTAATATATGCTTGTGAAACCTGGACCATATCTTGTACGGATGATGTTATGTTGGGTACCTTTGAGAGAAAGGTCTTGAGAAGTATTTTTGGAGGAATTAAAAAAGAAAATGGTGTGCGGCTTAGAAGATCTAATCCAGAGCTTTATCGCTCATATATTGAACCTGACATTATTAACTTTATTAAACGACAAATAATAAAATAGGCAAGCCGCGTTATCAGAATGGATGAAGACCGTGCCTCAAAAAGATATAAGATAGCTAGGAAAAAATCTGCTTGAAAAGGCCAAGGCCCACCCTGGGATGTCGAACCATTGATGATGACAATGATATCAGTAGAGAACCATGGAAATCTTTCATCTTTACTATGACGTCACGAGTAACCGTTACTTTAAAACAGTGTTCTTCAGCAAGATAGAACAGGGAATAGAGCCCTATTTTTTTAATCAAGTTAATTGGGTTCAAAACAAGGCAATCATTCCCTATACATTCATTTATGTTTTTTCTATTATAGAAGATTGCATTGTACATTAAAACGTATTAGTATTCTGATAGCTGGTATTTTATAAGGTAAATTTCCAGATTTTTTTTACATTACACTTATATGTAAGAGCTACATACACTCTCTGAAATAAAACATTCATAGACGATTTAGCGATCTTTCAACTGTATTTCGTTAAGTTCTGGTTCGTTTTCGTCACAAAATTGCCTAATTTGTGACAAAACACTAACTCTCAAATATGTGACGAAAATGTTTCCTTAGCTTTGAACCTCATAGCAGTGCAATTTGGGAGATTTGAGTGCATTGGGAGATTGAGCAGTGCATTTTGGGTTAATTAGAATGACGAAACTAGAATTAAGACTAGACGATTGAAAATCGAGTGCTGAATCTGTCCGATCATGCTGTGTGTAGGTCGAAGAGTCAGCCTCGCACCAAGAAGATCCCGGGTTCGAACACCGCTCTGGGCATGTGTCTGTTCTATCTGTCCTTCATCGGTTGTTTAGGTGACATTATTCCACTTATGCAATGCTCACGTGCATTGTTCATCAGAAAAGTTAGATACATTAAGCGTAACGAGTTTTTTTTGTTTTGTTTTGTTCTTTAAAGAAATGGACTGACTAAATATTCCCTTAATTTTGACAAAATTCGTTTCCTCGAAGAAGTGATGATAGTTATTTCGTCATCCAGACGAAATTTTCGCTCGGAGCATATACTAGGATATGATTTCGTCAAAAAAGAAGAAAGTTTCGTAAAATTTGTGCATTCAATTTTTAAATTGTTCTGTTGGATTTTCACTACTGAAAAGTTTGTGAAATACTCGGAACAAAGCAGTAAAAAAATCTTTCTTTACACAGAAATTCTAAAAAAAAGCAGTAATCTTGTTATTAAAATTTGAGTGAATAAAATACTAATTCCGATTTCAATTTTAATGTAATAACTTTATATAAAATAAAAAGCAGCAACGCTTTTAAAGTTCGCTTTTGGTTAGAAGATTATATTCATTACCCTGTTTTATTCCGGATCAATTGCCTTATACTATCCACTTTTAAGTAAAATTTTAAATCTCTGGATATTTACATAAAACAAAATAAGCAAGTAAAGATACTAAAAAGTTTTATTTAATTTATTTCGTTACGAATATTTTTCCTAGTTCGCTAAATAAACAAATACACTTCGAGCAAAAGTAAATTAAGAGCACAAGTTCGTTCATAAAAAAAACTGAGTTCATCAAGGCAAGTATATTCTTAATTGACTTTAGGTAGATAACAAGAATCAAAATTTATTAATTTGAGACAAAGAAAGTTATTTTTTCCACTTATACTTATAATTCAATCTAAAGACTGGTGTGAATGAAATGCAATTATTAATATTCTTTAAGATTCGGATGAAAAAAAAGATTTGGAGCACAGCAAGAAAAAATATTGCAATGAAACTAATTATTTTAATTTTGTTCTGGGAATATGCCTTGCAGCTCATTCTTGCAAAAGTTTCTAAACTCGTATTTTTGGGAAAAAAGAAGGTTTTTTTCTGGAAGCATTAGTACACCCCAAGCCATTTGTATTGAATGACTTTTCAAGTTATAGCTGAAATAAAAAAAGTACTGTACGAGTTTTTACAAATTGCAACCGAAATCAAATTTATTTTTCAAGTTTTTTTATTGTATTTTATGTTAAAAATGTACACCTAATCAATGAAATGACTTTTCAACAAATCTAAAATTATTTTATTTCGTTTAAGAAAAATAATAAAAGAGTCTTAACTTATTTTCTTTGCTAACTTGATGAACTAGAATAATTAAGATAGGAACTGGAAAAATTTTATTTTTATGAATATAAAGCGCTTATTAACTTTATTTCTTTTAGGTAAAGTATTTTTTTTATCATCTAGAGAGTATTGTTGAAAATAGTCTGCTTATTTATCATTATTTTATTACTTATTTATTTTTTACATTTATTACTTATTTTTTTATTATTATTAAAAAAATATTATACGCCTATCAAATATAATAAATGCAATATTGATGAAAATCCAGGTAAAAAACATTTTGTTTTCAATAGGCAAGAAATTAGAAGTAATAAAATGCTTACTATGTTGTTTTTTTTTCTTCAAGGAAATATAATTAAATAAGATTTTTTTTTTTTTAATTTAAACGACTTAAAACTCCTCATGCACCACAAAGTATAGCATGAGGCTTACAGTTGTAAGTAAAAAACAAAAGGAGAAAAATTTACAAATTTACACTAAAAACAAAATTCCGCAAGGCCGCAAGACTTTCAATACTTTTGACCAGTTCTGATAAGACAGGTGGCCAACAAATTGAAAGACGTCTCAAATCAGTCTTTAAATTCATTCGGGCACTCGCATGGAGACTGCAGTGAAGAAGAATATGTTCAGCATCTTCATCAGCATCACCGCAAGCACAAATTCCACTGGTCTGCAGATGGAAACGAAATAAATATCTTTTAAAATTTCCATGGTTTGTTAAAATTTGGGTCAATTTAAAATCAGTTGCAAAGAATTTACATTGCAAACGGTGAAAAATGGATGGAAAGAACCTTTTCGTCCAGAGCGACCGAGGCGAAGCAAGAAATTCTGCATTCCAGTCCGCAATGATTTTATCTCTAGCGATGCGCTTCCAGTGAGAAGCTGGAACAGACACCCTTAAGTCTATTTCACCACACGTAGCTTCCCTAGCCAATTGGTCTGCTCTTTCATTGATTCTGCAATTAAATAAGATTGCTTTCAATTATTATTTAAACGATTACTTTTTATAACTATTCAACAGATTTCAATCCATTACTTAATTTAATAATTTAAAATTGCTTAGCTTAATATGATAAGGACCCTTCAATGGCAGTTACATTTTATTTTTCCTATATTAAATTAAACAAATAAAAAGTAGTGTTATGAAAAAAAAATTTGCATATATTTTGCATATATTAATCTTTCCATAAACAAAATTTATTTTATTTCTATTTGTTTGCAAAATAAAAACTTTTTAATAGTTCCAGTACAAGTAGATAAATATTCCCAAATTAAAAATATTATATATAAGTTACTAATATTACTAATTATTCAACGATATTTTCTTATTTTGTTGATATTTGTAGTGGTAGATACACTACAGTACTACATGGTCCGCATTGAACAGTTGTCATGTTACTTGTGACTGCGACATTATCCACCTCCTCGTGCTGTTGCTACTTAGTTTCGATCACACGCAACGTACAACATATTCACTCGACTGCGAATGGCAGCACAGGAGAGACCACGATCTTGAGCTTAATACAGCTCTCACAATCAGCACTCAAAAAGTACGATGATCTTAATACAGTTCGCCCGGCTTCTCACGAAACAACAATGAATCACTTAGTGGTATCCATTCATTGAATTCTATCGCAGATATAATTCTGGTGGGGGAGTGCTGTAGTGTATCTACCACTACAAAAATACAATTCCAATTCACTAGTATGTAAGGCATGTTAACTCGACTCTATGCCAGGGTACCCTTTAATAGATGATGGTTGACATGGTCGATAACTACTTACTTCCCACATTGGTGACCCGGACGTGATACGTCCGGGGTGAGTTGTTATCGACAATGTCAACCTTCGTCTATGTAAAGGTATCCCGACGTAGAATCGAGTTAACATGTTTTGTATACTAGTGAATTGGGATTGTATTTCTTTGTAGGTGTAGATACACTACAGTACTCCTCTTTCCAGAATTATATCTGTGAGAGCATTCGATGATTGGATACCACTAGTTGATTCATTGCTGTTTTGTGGGAAGCCGGGAGAGCTGTGTTAAGATCACCGCACTTTTTGATTGCTGATTGTGATAGCTGTATTAAGTTCACGGTCGTGGTCGCTCCTGTGTTGCCATTAGCAGTCGAGTGAAAATGTTGTTCGTTGCATGTGATCGAAACTGAGTAGCAACAGCATGAGAAGGCGGATAATGTAGCAGTCACAAGTAACATGACAGCTGTTCAATGTAGATCATTCTTCGAAGTAGGCGTGTTCAGACCGAAGTGAGAGTTGCTGTCAAGATAGGCGAGTTCACATCACGTCCGGGTCACCAATGTGGGGAGAGTTGTTTTCGATAATGTCAACCTTCATCAATGAAAAGGTACCCCATCATAGAATAAAGTTAACATTTCGTATATACTAGTGAACTGAAATTGTAATTTTGTAGCGGTAGACGCACGCTACAATACATCCTCTATATTCTGAGGTTTAAAACTCCAAATCCAGTATTTTTTGTCAGATTAGTTTCAATTATTCCCTGAAAACATTTAATAGACTTATTTTAGGTTTTATTTATCTTCAAACCCACACTGTAAATAATTCCGGATCAAATTACTGTAAAGAGTAGCGCCACTGCTGTTACTTTTTACCATAAAATTCATTTTTAACGGAGCATGTTACGAAACAAGAAAAATCTGATGTACAGTAATTTTTACAGTGATAATAGCAGTAAAATGTTTGAATCACTCTAATTAAGTAAATATTACTTTAAAATATAATTGACTGTAATATTTTATGGTATGATATTTTACGGTTAAGAAAGAATTTACGGTAGGATGGATTTTACATATGATGCACCCGAAGTGCCGGTAATTTATTCTGTAATTTGATACCGGAGTTTTATACAGTGCATGTGAATTCGGAGTTTGGAGCAAGATTTTATGAAAGGTAATGATTCGAAATTATTTAGCTTTAAGATAACTTCTGAGATTATAAATATCAGTTTTTCCGTTTCAAATAAATTATTAAACTGAAAAATAAACTAAAAATGTATCTTGCTTAAATTTTGTGTGAACAAGAGAACTGGCAATAAAAACTCCAAATGAAATAGTCAAATCTTTTTTTCAAATTATTAGTTGTTGATAAAGTAAATAATTTAACGTCTACGTATGCAATAATTTGCAATACGTGCAATAAGTGACAAAAGGAGACTATTGAAATAAAAATAAACTTTCATTTTTCGCTTCCGTTACGAAAAAACTAAAATTTATTGACCCAAAAAAGTAAACTGAAGCAATTTAATTGTTAAATTATGAAAATAAATAATATATCCTTAGAATTTCTATCATTAGTCATTATTTTGTACTAAAAAAGTTTTAATGCATTATTATATCATTATTGACTGATAAATTAGGCCTTTTTCGGTTATATGTATTCTATTTTATATTATCCATATGTACTATCCATCTTTGTACCGAAAGTTTTTTCATTAAGCCTTAACCACATGTGAATTCTACTGAAAAGAAAATCACGAAATCATTCAACAATCAGTTCGGTGGTGTTATAGTCCTAACACACAATTCTAGGACAATATATAACGTTTATATAACTTATTGCAAGAACGTTTATATAACTTTTTACAGTCAATGAAAATTGAGAAATGTATATAAATCAATCATCCAGCTCAGAAATTCGAACCTTCGATATCCATACTAGAATTCAGAACGGTTTCCTCAAAATGGCGTCTTCATCAATTTTTAATTACTTGACACATCTTGTGTAAACTTCAAATACAATTTAAATTAAATTTTGCATACATAAAATGAGTGATTTTTAGGATTATTAAAAATCTGAAAATCTGAAGATCTGATCTTTTAAATATTTTAAAAAAATTCTGAAAATCTAAAGCCAAAATCATAAATACTAAAGCTTTATTGTCACAAATAAAATGAAATAAACTTTTAGGAGTAAACTGCCATTTTCTTCTTTTTTTAACTCATTTTTTTATGTTATGTAAATATGCGCATTTTAATGCGAAGTTACCATTATTTCTACATCTTTTAATTCAAAGCAAAATAGAATAGCCTTATTTTTATTAGTAGTAGTTAATGAGCTCTTTGTAGTAAACAAGAATTTTAAGCAGTTTCAGCTTTCTAAGAGACTAATTAAAAGTAGTTGTAATTTTTATGTTCATTTGTAAGAAAAATTTTCTAAATGAATCGAAATGGAAGTAAGTGTTGAATAAATTTAATGCCCGTTTTAAAATATTGTGATAAAATTTTTAAAAAATGCACTTCAAGTTATTTTTTTCTCCTTTATAAATTTTTTTTTAAATACTTCTTACGGAGAGTATATTTATGATATGAATTTTAAATTAGAATCCTTTAAAATATTTATTTGCAGCTCAACAAATTTTACTTAGAATTAATAAATAATAAGTAAAAGTTTTCTTTGGATATTTTAATGCGTGAAATGCAAGTTTTGCCTAATAAAATGCTAATTGAAGTATTAAGTAGAAAATTAAAAATAGACTTGAAAAGGTTTAGAATAATGCTTTCTTTACTATATTTCAAAAATCATAAAGTTTCGCTTTTTAATGTTGAAGCAAGTATTCTTCCGAGAAAATTTGTCGTTTGAAAGACGCAAATTTTCATTTTCTTTGTGCAGTAATTTTTATAGAAAACCTCTTATTTCAAGTTAAAAGAATGCTTATCTTCATTTGCAATTTCTGATAAAAATTAAAAAGAAAATCCTTTCGATTATATTTGAAAACATGAGCTTAGAATTTCGTATTTCCAATTAACTTTATTACTAGCTTTATAATTTCACATTCACGCATTTTTTTTAATTGGAAATATTTTCACATAAATTTTCCAAATTTGATTGGGTTCTAATTTAAAAATAGTGGTAAATAAGGTATATAAGGGGGTAAATAAGGTAAATAAACATGGTAAGAAGGATTAAAATTTTCATAATTTGAAATATTCTTTTAATACTCAAATTTTCTATTTTAACAAACATCTTAAATGACTTCATTTTTGCTGTGTTTTTAAATAAAGAAACGCTTTTATTAAGCTTTTATATTTGAATCTTGTTTTGAGAAATTTTGATATATACTGCTTGATAATTGCTATGAAACAATTGAGTTATGTAACTAAGCGTTGCCGACAGCCCAACTATAAGCGTATATTCACTTAAAAATTAAGGATACTCATTGAAATTCAGATTTTACAAAAAAAAATTATTTTAGTTAGCAAAAGTTATAAAACAAGAGAGAGATTTTTCCCATCAATGTTATTCATGTAACCTTCAAAATATTTTTTTAATTCCACTTTAATTTTCCAGGCTGAACGTAAGGTAAATCAGATGTGATGAATTAGCTGAATAAATACAAAATAACAAGATATTTTGTGTACCTCGAATATAAAAGTTATCGAAACTTAATAAACAAAACTGACATTAAAATACTACATATTATGGCTTTAAAGATTATTGATGAATTTTTAAACACTACTAGCGATTTTCAGGAGTAAGATTACTAAACTGAAAGAAAGATTAAAAATCATGGATTAGGTAATTTTTAAACCTTACTAGAGAGCAAAATTGCCGACAAAAATTTTACAACATTTACTTTTTAAAACCTTGTCAATAAACTTAACAATTAAACATTAACTTAGTATCTTTTGAAACAAACCGTTACATTAAATAAATAATCCAAAAAAGCTGAAGCAGTAAGATATTACTTGATTTAAAAATTCATTCGCTTCAGAAATAAACAAATTGAAAATAGTCGACATGTTACAAGATAACAAATAGTTGACATGTTACAAGAGCTCAATATTAGGCTCCCATTTTCAAGACTTGCAAACGTGAATATCTGAAAAGCTAGTCTTAAAAGGCTTTAAAATGGAACATGTGGAAATACGTTTGAGGCTTGAAACTTCCAAATTGTATAATTTTAAAGCTTGATAAAAAAAAAATAACAAATTCACTATTAGACCCTAACTTTTTAAATAATTCAGCCATGAACTTTTTTTGTAAAGTGTGACAGCGCAACGAAATTCTCTCAAAATCAACTATCGTCAGAAAATGCATTTGAATTACAAGAAAATTAAGAAATGTAAGAAAATTCCGAAAACAAAAAAATTAGTAATTCCAGCATTTATTTCTGAGAATGAATTTTATTTGTCTTAAAAATATAACTTATTCAAATAAGAAAAGAAAGTTAAAATACTCAAAGCACTGCATAATTTTAGTTTCGTTTTCTGGAGCTTACTTCCGGTTTCGCATGTTAGCACACAAAAGACAACTATAACTTAATTTCTAAAAAAAGGATTTTAACGGGTTTTGGAAAGCTAATGAACTAAAATGCAAATGAAGACAATAAAATAACATCAAAATTTTCATCGAAATTGCAGATTTTTACCCAGACGCATACCTTAAAGTAAAATGTCAGTGAAAAAGATATAGATAATTTTATTTAATAAATAAAATTTTTCTAATAACAATTTATTGTGTAAATCATGAAAAGATCACGCATTTCTGAAAACATTTATAATTAATCCCCATCGCGCATTTCCAATGAAAATAACATTACCAAATTTGTTAAAAAAGAAATATGCAATTCGTTTCAGTTCATTCATTCATTCAGCAGTCAGATTCAGTTCTTATTTAAAAGAAAACCATATATCTCTGCTTATTTTATTCATTTTATAGAGTCTCGGTGCTGCCATCTAGTGTGGCGGAAACTAGACGTCCAAATTTTAAAAAAATGACCGACGGTATCTCACCAATTGTGGTGGTCCTGAAAGAGTGGATACCACCTCTGGAGAACGCACTAGGTCTGCTCATTGGCAAGACCGATAATGCAGCTCATTGGAAATAAAATAAAAAAATTTTTTATTCATTTTCAACTGCAAGCATACATCACGCCTGAAACAAATTTATAACTAAACTATATACACTTCCGAATATTTAACTGTCAGATATAAAAACTGACTTTATATTATTAATGATAAAACGATTAAAAAAAGTTAATTCTTCTCTGGTGCTTTTTTCTTTCATTGGTAAATACGTTCGCAATTGTCTTTGTTTGATATATCTGTAAAGTTGGGGTTCCGCCGAAGAAATTAGGGTTCCGTTGCTGAAAGAAATTATGAACCGTTGCCGTAGAGCACGGTATAAAAAACTTTTATTCGGTTAAATTTACTTTTCAGTTTGCTATTAAATGTGTGGTAATGAGAATAATTTTAAAAATCGGAATTTTCAGTAAACCGATATCATATAAAACAATTTCAATCTTTAATTACTAAGTAATTGGTTTGAATCCGTATTTTTTGGTTTAATTAGCCAGTAATTGTGTAGTTTATTTTTTTTAAACAGAAATATCAATGCCTTACTTTACGGTAATTTTGCTAGAATTATTTTTCCGTTCAGTAATTGGTTTTAATTTCAAAGCTTGGCTAACCCGTTTAAATAAAAAACCAAAGGGAAATCAATTATTGACAGGAAATTCAAACTTTTCAAAAATTCATACGAGATTTACTCTATAGATTTACAATAATCAATGCTTGAGCTCTAATCATTTCGACAAATTCTTTTTTTAAATATTTTCATGATACCTTAGAGCAATTTATAAGGAGCATAAATAATAAATAAAATTATTAAGAGCATAAAAACAATTTATACGGTAAAATTTTCCTTTCAGTTTTGTATTTTTACAAAATGCGTGGTTATGAGAACTATAATTTTCAAAATCAGAATTTTCAGAAAGCCGTTACCACACACACGGAAAATTATCAAATAAGGGGATTAAATACCGTATATTTTGTTTTAATTTCAAGAATTATGTTGTTGCTTTCTTTTTCACAAATGCACTTTCCATGCAAGTGAGGAAATTATATCTAATTTTTTTTCTGCGTCGTAATTTTGAACGATATTTGAACCTATTTTATACAAATAGGGTTAGATTTTTTACAAATTAATAATTTAAAACTTAAAGAAGAATATATAATTTACTTTAATAACCTATATATACTTACATTTTTACAAGTTTCAACTAACTGGCTCACAATGATCAGATGCCCTATACACATCAGACACACATCAAAGCAATTTTTTATGATGTGGATTTTTTAAGATATCACTACGTTAAAAATTATTTAACATAGATTCACAAACTATAGAGCCAAAAATATTCATTAAAATATAATGATCTTAAAACTTTGCAAAAACCTAATCATTCTACATTTTTTATCTTTACTGAATTTTTACTATCCCAATTATCTTAATAGAAATTTAAAGATATTAAGAAACTCATTGAGTTTTTTGCCTTGTATTTAAGCAGCCAGTTGGAAATTTTTTTAAAGGGAGACTACTATTTAAATGTAGACTAATGAGGAAATAATTTTTTCTCTTTTCCACGTGATCATTTTTTTCTTCTAAAATGTATTAGACATAATCAATTATTATTTCCTGTAAGAACTAATCATTTATATTAATTATAAAAAAAATCATCTAATGCAAAGCCGTAAATATTTTTACAGTTTTAATGAGTAAACTATGTACTTATTATCGTTACTATTATTTGGAATTTTGAAAGCATAAATACAAAAAAAAAGGATAATTACACTACAATTTTTTGTTGCTATGAAATAAAGTAGTCTCGCAGAAAAAAATTCAATTCTAAAGTTAAACCTATTGTGCAAAATAAAATATATTTATAAAAATTTCAATCATATACTTAAAATCAAACTTTCAACACATTATTTTTTCATTTTTTAATATTAAAAATCTTTAATATATTATTTGATTTCCATGAAATTTTAAAATATTAGATTTATGCCTTTCAAAACTTGCCTTTCTTTAATGAAAAGAATACTAAAATCATTGTAGGAATTTTTTAGATTCCAATTTTCAATCATGAATAGAATCTAGTTCCTAAATCTCTGGATAAGAACTAGAATTTATGCAGAGAATTCATGGAATTTCAAATTATAAATTTTTCGATAATTTTCTATGTTCTTTTCTATAATCAAAGCGTAAGTTTTTAAAATTCAATTATTAAATAGTGCATTTCTAAGTTAGTTTTTTTTTCTTTTTTTTTGTAATTCTGTTATTATTATTAGTAAAGTGTAGACCACACAAAATATTTTTTGATTTCATAGCTGCTGAATGCTTTATTTTAATAAATTTGAACACATAATTTTAATAACTTCGTGCTATTTTAATAACTTTGATAAATTGAATTGTTCAAGTAAATCAGAAAAAGAGGAGTCCAGTTTTTTTTTTCATTTCCTAAAACAATAAAATAAAAAAGCAGTCCGCTCTTAAATTTGTAAAAAAAACAGTCATCAGTTAAGAACCTCTGCTTAAGAACATAAACGTTATCTTGCTAAACTGAAATTGTAAATAGTTTAGTTATATAAGGATTAATTTTCTGTTAAATATCAATTTTACTGCAAATACGTTAATAGCAAAAGAATACCATAAGAATGGACAAACGTTCTTTTCGTTACTAATAAAGCATTTTCTTTAGTGAAGAAACGTAAAGGTATAGGGAGAGAAACAGAAATACAAATAAAATTTACAAGGAAATTACAACAAGGAAAAACAAGCGGAATTAAGAAATTTTAGGAATTCAATTTGATAGGAGAACAAGATCAAATAAGATAGCAATAAAAGTTGAAAGGCTAAATAAAAAGGCGTGTCACGTGACGAGTATGAACGAGAACCCAAGATTTTACAAGATTTAGAAAATTTATTATTCATCAAAAAGCATTACTAATGATTCTTAAAATCAACTAGAGATACATTAGTGCCCTTTTTTACATACATCTGAAGTGGAAATTTCATTGCTTGTTCCTTTCTTTGAAAAATAAAATATCCTTCTCCAAGAAAGTTGTGAAGATTAAAATTTTTAAATATATGTGTTTTGATTTGAGAAAACCTATAATGCATTAAAAATAACCTGTGAGAGATAATGCAAGCTCTCAAAAAATTATTTCAGCAATGTACTAACGTTATTGAAACTTTACACGATCATATCGTACAAATTTACTAAAAACATTGTTTTAAAGTTTTATTTCAAGACTAGTTATATGTCTTACATTTCTGGAACATTTAAAGCTCTAATGTCTAATGCGTGTTTTTAAAAGTTGATCATTTGAAAGAAAATAATTGGCAAAACTCCTTGTTCTTCGAAACTATCTTAAAACTTTAATATTCGAAAAGATTTTTTTTTTCAAGAACTGATGGAGATCGGTATACCCGTCATTTCATTTGTGATAAATTTTGTGAGATTTCATATTACAGTAAGACCTAGGGCAGATATTTTTCTAACGGAATCATCTATTTAAATAAATAAATGACAGGTTGAAACAGCATCACACAAAGTACAAAGTACAGATTAGACATTAAAATTAAATAAATAAGATTTAAAAATAAGATTAAAAGATTTGTACACATTTTTAATTTTGAAACCACATGATACAATATTTGAAATCTTGGATAGTTGAACTGTAATACCATTTAAATTTTCCTGCAACCTAAATACGTTTTCAAGCTGAATCAGATTATCATGATTTCTTAAACTTGCAGTTTTCTTAACTTAATTTTTCTGAAACTTAAACTAGAGTAAAATTTATCCTGATTAGCCAAATTTAACACCATATTAAGTTTGCCGTTAATATACTTAATAAGAATAGCTCAAGGTACTGATAGTACTAAAAATATGTTACTTTATTGTACTATTCTTTTATTATATGTCCAAAAAAATCTGTTCAACACAGAACCGATTTTTTTACACAGTGCATATAACTTAGTTTAACCACTCATTATTTTGCAATAAGCAACTAAGCTTTTTTTATACTGACAGTATTATCCTTTTTATAGGATCGGGACGTCAATTTCTATTCAACTAGCAATAAACTTTATTTCACTTGAATCTTAAACCTTAGATCTCATATCGGTGCTGAAAATGTCAGGGTTTAGACATAGCCATCCATTTTCTCTACCATAGGTGAAGTTTATCGCCTGCCATGGTTTAATTTTTAATATTATACCAAATGGCTTAGTTATGATCAAAAAGGTTTAATTATGACAACTAAGCTGCTTTTTATTCTGACATTATAATCCTTCTTATAGGATCAGAACGTCAATTTCTATTCAGCTAGTAATAAATTTTATTTCACTTGAATCTTAAACCTTAGATGCTTCAGGGTTTAGACCTAGCCACCCATTTTCTCTACCATGGGTGAAGCTAAGCGCCTGCCATGGTTTAATTTTAAATATTACACCAAATGGCTCAATTATGATCAAAAAAGTTTAATTATGACAACTAAGCTGTTTTTTATACTGACATTATAATCCTTCTTATAGGATCAGAACGTCAATTTCTATTCAAGAATCTTAAACTTTAGATGCTTCAGGGTTTAGACCTAGCCACCCATTTTCTCTACCATGCGTGAAGTTAAACGCCAGCCATGGTTTAATTTTTGATATTATACCAAAATGTTTAATTATGATTAAACAACCCCAAGGCACTGTACTAGTAGGGCGAAAACACTGCCAGAACCAAGATGTACATTTTTCTGTCTCTTACACGAATAATATTACTTCATTACACTTTTAAAACAGCTGCCTATTCAACTATTTTTATTTGTCCTCATTACTCAGTTTTTTACGCTTTTCATAAGATTTCGTCTGTCTTTAATGCTTTAAAAAATTTTTAACTTTCTTAATATTCCATAAAACAACGCTCTGTTATTTTGTTTTAATTTAAATTCAAGTTTTAGCTTAAAAATTATAAAAAAAAGCCAGACTTTCATATTATAAAGTCTTTCGTGTTGTCATTCACTTTAAGAAGAATCCCCTTTTCTCCCCCCCCCCCTCGAAATTTAATAACTGAGAATTAATGCCAGTTTTCAAGAAATAAACTTTAATTTTATGTTTAATAAAAATATTTTCGGAATACTGATATATGTAGCGAAAACTTTAAAAAAAGAATGCATTTCAAGAATCCTACTGTTGCCATCTCTCAAAACATTAAAACAACAAAGGAATGCTTAGGCCAAATTCCAATTTAATTGCTTTCAAGTTACTTCACTTTTCCTCACATATGAACTGTCGTCTTGTACCAAGCAAAAGCGTAATGAAGTCTCCAAAGCAAGGCTTGGAACACTTGTGCCTGTCTCCTTGGAAAAGAGAATAGAGGGGAGCATTCCTTTTTTAATCTTTTCTCTTTTACCACGGGGGAATGCCACCTGCTCTGGAACGTTGTTTATTTCTTCAATCCTTCTAGAATTTAAAACTTTTCGGTTAAGTTCTATTCCGCCGGGATGCGGTGAATTAAAGTGGAAAGTTTCAATTTTTAAGATTCGTTAGATAATTGCCTGTAACCTTACTTTCAAAGAAAATTGTTTTATTTTTATTTTCCTTCCTAAAAATAGTTTTTTTACGCTAGTTTCTGGGACTTACCGAACGTGTTTCGTACAGACTCGAAATAAAAACGATTATTTTTTTCCTTTGTATTATGTTTAGTAATTAATGTTCATTCTAAGGACACGGGTGAATCTTTTCTTCCCTTTTGTTTAGTTTTCTATTATAGATTTATGTTAAAATCAGTAATATAAACTCAAAGCAAAAATGTATCTTGAATTTCCTTTGTTGTTTAATTCTTCATTCTTCAATGTTACTTTCTATGTGCAAATCCCCAAGTAAATACTATTTCACTTAAATATTCATTGAAGTAAAAAAGTTTTTACAGAAATATTTTTGTTTATTATTGACAATTGAACCATAAGATTTTTTTGTTCTCAAATTTAATTAAACATACACTGATGGATAATGAAATAAGGATAAAAAAAAAGTACTTTAAAGTTGCTTTTGAACATATTTCGTATTTGGAAAGACTAATGCTTGAAAATAATTATTGTTTTGACTTTAAGAATGAATATTATCAGCAATGCATAGATTCGTATGCTTACATATAAGTTATAATAAATTTTAATTATTAATAATGTAATTATTGAATATGTAATTATTTTTACAAATAACTAATTATCTTTAAAACTACATAACGTATTTGCTTACATATAATTCTGTTACTTGTATAAATTTGTAAAAGATTCAATAAATGGATAATGAAATCAGGATAAAAGTACTTCAAAGTTGCTTTTAAACATATTTCGTATTTGAAAAGACTAGTGCTTGAAAATAATTACTGTTTTGACTTTGAGAATGAATGTTATTAGAAATGCATAGATTCGTATGCTTACACTTGTTGAAAATTCTAAGAAGATTGCATTGAAAGGTAGGTGAAATCTAACGATAAACATATACTTTAAATTCTTCAATTATAAAAGTATGCTTTCGTGAATTACAAAAGAACTTTGTGAATAATAATAGCAATTCCAAACATTTTTGAAACATCAACAATGACTACAATCCCTTAAAACACAAATTAAAATTACTTCTACTCTTTGAAAGGTGAGTATTTCTTCTGCATATCACATGCTTAAAATCAAACCAAATTTCATATGCAATAAGACGTTTTCAAACTTTCGAGGTTTTATTGTCTAGAATCTCTTCTTGGTAACGATAAGATGTATTGCCGGCTTAGAATCAATTCACGAAAACACGAAATAAAATTCATTTTGGATGCATGCAAAGGAAAACTCGACGATTTTTCCTTTGATCTCCATTCAGATAGATTCGATCTAAAAGTAACCAAACTAGATTTCAGAAGAATTTCATTTCATAGAAATGGAAATGTGGTTCTACATCTATCTGATTTAAATAAGTACAGTTGTCATTCTTCTGAAAGAAATCTTTGAACTTCGTTCGTCAAATTCAGCTGTTTTTGATGCATTTCTAATAAAAGGAATTCTTTAATTTTAGAATTTCCTTAATACAGAAATATATGTATTTCAACCTATGCAAATTAATGAAGAGGCAACTGTCTTAGATTTATTCTAAAATTCCCAATAATTTACTACATTTGATAAATTTTCTCGATTTTCAGTCAGTATTCAGATTAGAATACAAAAAACATTACATTCATGTTGTCTTGTGGCACAAGTTTTTGTTGGGAAGTTTTAGTCTAAGCAAAATAAAGTATATTTGGAATCTTGTTGAAATTTATTGGGTTTAAGAATGATTTTATTCCGTTTTGAATACAGTTTAACGAAACGTTATAAATATTGAATTCATATACTTGATTTAAAGTAAATTTGCTACTGGAAGATATTTTTTTTATGAATCAGAATTTTTCATCAAACTACTTTTGTGATAAAACTCATATTAATTATTGGTTTCGTTTAGTATTTAAATGTCTTTTATCCAGTATTGAATAAAATATCAATACTGAAACGTCTCTGAAATGTATTTATAGAGTTAAGCTTTATCTCATTTAGCACATTTCTATAAATCTGATCTCTCGTGGAAAACAATTACATATGAACAAAAGAAATGACAAAAATGAAGTGAAAACAAATACAAAATATCATTTTTCCTTCCCTGGATGCATTAATTATGCTGCTATAAACTGAAAAGGAAATCATATTTAGAACCACTAGAATATGGTTATATTTACCATGTTTCTAACTGTATAGGAACTGTAGAAAGCAAGGTAAATATTACCGAGGCAATTCGGTTATGATTTTGTAAATAAACATTAAAATATTGTTTTATAATATGCGTTAAAATTTGGTAAATGTAATAAAATTCCGTAATTTTATCATGATGCTCTTGAGAAAGGTATAAAAACTAAGTATTTGGTGAAATTTATTTTACAATTTCGCATTCGTTACTAAATGTGTGACAAAACGAACTGTAATTTTGAAAATCAGAGTTTCCGGTAAACCGTTCCCATTTTAACGAAAAAATTAGCAGAATAGGTTCATATAATTGGATTTAATAGCATATAGTTTAGTTTTATTACCAGAATTATTTTTTTAACCAGAAATATCTTTACCATACGATGCAAAAAAGCTGCTAAATTTACTAGAAAAAAATGTCTACTGGTGTGCTGGAATAAAACAGTTCATTTCACAGAAAAATACTGTTATTTAAAATTAGGCGCATGTTTTTGAGCAAAAAAGTGCTGTTATTTTAACAAACTACTACGTCGGTATTGTGGTAGGAGAGAATTGCGAGCAGAATTAGCACGACTAGTCAACGCTGTGATTCGAACCAGATTTACCTCATTGGAGGGTGAGCATTCGGTCCCCTAGGCTAAAGAATCTGTATGAAAAATCTTAAACTGCTTTATCTGAAAACTGTTATTAAAATCTTATTTAAGTCGAAACACATTTCAATCATCTGTGACCCATCCTTATAAAATTGTCTAACAACTGAACTTATCAAAATATTATATCTAAAGTAGCATAATAATCCGGTAAATAAATCCGGTAATAAAGTCGATTCACAGTTTTATTTACCCGATATTCAAAGCCATAAAATAATTGTTGAAAAGTAAGAGCAAGTACAGAAAATACTTCCAAAATTATTTGAGAAAACGTTAACGTTTTGATTATAGTACGGTAACGTTATCGCGAACTGAACTGAACTGAATGGCGAGAAGTAGAATTTGAAATGACAATTTTAATCCATTTATGGCTAAGGGACTACGAAACAGATTTAAACTGTCAAATATACCGAGAGAGTCCATAAAAATGGGAAACTTTTAAATTTTGCAAACAATGGTCAAAAACACAAAAAATCTATATTTTTCTTCTGCAGAATTTTTTCCTGTAAAAATATGTTTGTTTTTTCTGTCGAATTTATAGTTATATTTCGCAGTGAACAGTACTGTAATTTGACCAAAATTTAGTTCTCTGTGAGCATTCTCGAAAAAATTTGTTTACCTTTGACCTATAGTGTGTTGCTAGTTTGTTGCAACTATAATTAACTTCTAAGCGGAGTCATTTTCCCATTCAAACTGAACAGTATATCATGTATTCAGTTTAAGAAGTAAACAAATATGATTCTGTATATTACAATAAGTTTGCAAAAAATTTAAACGATATTACTGCTTAGCTCAACGTGCTCCAATATTTCAACACTCCAGTTAACAGTCATTTACGCAATCGGTTTCGAATTTATATGCAATTGAAAAAAACGATTTGTGCACACGTGACACTCACTCATCGGAACTAACCAAACATAGTTTTTTTTTTTTTAGTTAAAAAAAAAACCTTTTAATGTTGTCTTAATTTAAAAAAATATTTTATTACAGCATTTGATTTAAGTCCCTTTCTTTTCTATTTTTTGTTTGCTCATGAAAAACAAAATATTGACCATTTTCTGACTAGCTAGCGTTCAATCGTTTTTGGATTGCTGCAAGAACAATTATCAATTTTCTCTTTCACGTCCTAGTAGAATTTATCTCCAATCGTAATCAGTGGTAAATTCAAGTAACACTAAACTAAATTGACGAAAATATGATTTTAAAAAAATTCACAAATGAATAGCACTGAAAAAGAGAAAAAAATATATAGAGTAAAGCGTGAATCTCATCATTTTAGCAAGAAACTTCTATAACCCATCTAAAACTACCCCCTTTTAATATAGTGAATTGATCTTTTATTTGTATTTATTTATTTAATTATTTATTTATTTGATTTGGGTGTAACAAGCATAGAATTAAATAGTTCTCTTCCTTTTAGTGCAAGTGGAAAACGTTGTTTTTAAAAACTTTTATTTTCACTTGAAATCTAACATTAAATATATATAAACACTGACAAAATATGGAAAAAACGCAGTAATATCATAGAATTTCTTTTATAACCGTCGTTGAACAGCCGACCCAATTTTTGGTTCACGATTACTAAATTTCAACCCCGTAGCCTCATAATTGTGAGCCCAATTCAGAAAGCAAGGGAACTCCTTGATCAAGTATTGGGAGAAATTTGCCTTTATGATGAAATTAACCCGAATTTACGTTACATTTAGAAGACACCCTCAGACGGTTAGCCTGCTGACAAGGGGACAATAACTCATGATCCGCCTACCACTGAGGATATTTTACGCCAGCACTGTGGTCGGTGCAAGTAGGGTGTGAAATTGGGAGACGAATGCCTTATCCCCTGAGCCACCATGGCTCTAATATCACATGATTGAATCGCTTTGTTTTTTTGTTGTTTTTTTTTTTTGCTTAATTTTTGAACATTGATTTTTCCCTTAAAATTAAATTTGTATTTTGTCTATTATAGTATGCAAACTGCACACCTTTGAAACTCTTTTTAGAGTGCACTTGACGTGCAGTGTGCAGTCCATTGTGCAGTTAAGTGTGCAGTCCATTCACACTTTATAGACTTAAAATGAAGAGTGTCGTGCTTAATCCCTTCTTTCTCTATGCCAAAACAAACTGCAAAAAGTTAAATTATTTTTTCAACATTCGCTACCAGACTCATTCTAACACATAGTCCCAAAATAAAGCCTTACTTTTTTAACATGTGTTTGTTTCAGTCGCAATTTATTTCTTATTAAAGAGTCGGAGCTTATCCAGTAGAAACTATGGCATGTCTGTTTTTAAAGATTATTTTCATGTATTAGAATAATATTTTTTTGTTATTTATGTTTAAGAATATTTTAATTTAATTAATATGCATTAATTCAATTATATAAATTATACATATTATATATCAATTATATATATATTATATACATTATATATCAATTATATATATATTATATATATTATATATCAATTATTTACATTTACGAATATATTTTAATTCAATTAAGAATGTTAAAATTCAATCATCGCCTTTAATTACAAAAAACATTTGTTTTTACTTTTTTAACTCAAAAACATTCTAGTCTCAAAAGTAATATCAGTAATAAAAGTAAAATAAATAAATAATAAAAGTAATATATAATCCAAGTGATTTCTTTTCTGTCCTATACTTCAAAAGAAAAAAAAGCCAAAAATTCTTCATTTCTGAGAAACGGTTTCAACATTTCTAAATAAAATTGTAATTATTTTTTTATACGAAACTGTTGACCGAAATAAGCACATAAACTATTCAGGTTTTTACTTGTTTCATTTCTTATTATTTTCTAACAAAAGAAGAGAAGGTACATTACTTTTTTAGATGACAAACGTTCATCGATTTACTGTGAAAAACAAATATAACGTAACAAAAGATTTAATACTTCTCACTTAGTTTTTCAAATATCAGTACTAAACATCGATACTTCGCGAACTTAAAAGAAAATCTTCATTTTCAGCTTTTTCGTTCGTAAAATAAGCAATTTTAAACGATGTGACCCGCCCCAGTCTCAGAGGAATAACAATTTGCCTTACTTTTCTCCTTAGATGTATCCAAAATCATTCAATGGAACTTTGAAAAAAGGAAGCTGTTTCCATAATAAAATACCTATAATAAAACATTCCTAAATTCCCCCAGATTTATTCTACATCGTAATTTTATTTCCAGGAAATCCATGATAGCTTTTTATTGCCCTTCACCTGTGTCTTTATCGCAAGAGGGTCTCATCCTAAATATCTCTTAAATTTTCTTCCACCTATTCACAGACGCTTTACTACTCTTTCCTATTTTATTGACGCCATTTTTCCCCCTCCAAAAAACGATTTTTTTCCTTTCTTTTCTCCCCCGTTTCTTTTACTGTGTAACCTAACTCCTATATCTTATTACCGTTACATTGTGCGCCAGACTTTTATTACAGAACGGAATTTCTCTGCGCATTTCTTTTGCTTCTCTTTTGTCTTTGTTGTTGTTTCTCGTCCCATGCTCCACTTCTGGAAGAATGTGATGAGATTTGTGATGTGGAGCTTTTCCCGAGCCTGTTTTCCGGATTTGATTTTTCCACCCTTACCCCACTTCTTACGTCCTTCGTCATTCTCCCAACTGTCCGGATTTCGTTCTTATCATAAAGAAGGATGTGATAAGAACTGTACATAATAAAAATAAATTATTTGGCTTTACGCTTTGATTTTATATTAATGAAATAATTCAGAGTTTTTTTGGATATTATTTTATTTTCAATGACGCATGAGCTAGAACAGTTTCCTAAAGTATCAAACTTGATCATTTAGGAATTCCCAATAGCAATAAATGCTATATAGACTAGAAGAATACCTGTTCTTCATTCGGGATAAAAACAAAAATAAACAACCTAACGAAAACGTTCTCAAACTGAAAATTACGAGGCGTATAACGAGAAAACATATAAATATAAATTATTTACTCTTCTTTTATTTGTTGTCCTTTCCGACGATTTTCCGCAATTATATTAAGCAAAAATAAAAATTTCAACTCATTAAAATAAAAATGTTATTATATTTGGAATTATTCCTCACTGAAAATTATACTTTTGATAATTGATATATGCTAAAATATGATATTTAAGATTTAACACAGTCAAGTAATTTCCCCTTTAATAAATGCCGTAATTTTTTCTACTTCATTTGTCTTTTAAGTTTCTTATTTAACTTTATACACAAAATATTAATATATGATTAATATAATCATGCTCTCATTTTTAAGCGATTTATCCTGTGTTCATTTTGGTGGAGATTATCTAACATAATCTAATCAATCAATTATTGAAGAATGCTAAATAAACTTCGCTTGTGATTATCATCACTAATATTATCTATTAATTAATTGAAAGTAAAAAGCGTCTGCACTATAATTTGAAACATTGCCTTAAGTCAAAAATTCAGTTTTCTCGAATGAAGTAATTTAAATTTTTGAAAAGTTTTTAGGAATGGTGCTAAAATTGCCACTTAACCTGCTGTCAAATTGCAAGATATTAGCGCAAACGTTTCGTTTGTTTGCATTCCAGAAAGAAAAAAAAACTTCTTATTTTTGGTGATTTAGGAATTCTTAACCAATATCTCGTTATTTAGTCTACTAATTTCTTCACCAAAATTTGAGATATTTGACTTTAAAACATTTGTCGTAAACTACTTCTTATCTCATGACTCACCTCAGTGTATGTATAGCAAATAAACATTATTTTAGCTACTTCTGAGCTTAAGTAACTAAGTTGAGCTAATTTTTGAAAAAAAGGAAGTTATAGTTAACCAAGATCAACCAAGACAAATTACTCCTAAGCGTTTGGCAAATTTAGCTCTTTCGACTACAAACAGTTGAGGAAAAATGACCAAATCTCTTATAAACTTATAAAAAATAACAAGTATTTTCTATTTTCAAAATATAACTGACTTTCACAAATGTGTATAATTTCCAACAAGAGAATATTTCATTCAAATAAAATTTTAGAAAATATACACAAATAAGCTTAAGCGATATTATATAGATGCTGAAGATTATGAAATCACCAGAATACATCAAAATATGATTAATGGAACACTAAACAACAGCATCAACAATAGTCTATGTAAACCTTCGTTTGGGCTTATAAAGCAATGATTTAAGAAGAACATTGGATAAAGAAGATGAGAATGTTACTGTCCATCCTAGAATTAGATCACTTTTATCGACAACATTCCACGGATTATTTCTGTCAAGATGATTTTCGTAATCAACTTGTTCGAGATCAGTAATCTTATGCCGTAACCAATCTAGACAAAGGGCATGACAGTTGGCAAATCAGTACAGTTCTGAACAACAACTCTCTGAAAAATTGAGTTTGAAAATTAAATGAATAAATGTCCGGTCACAAATAATGTTGCAAACTGAAAAATTAGAGAAAAAAGGTCTGAAGTACGTTGTTTAAACCGATCCATTCAAACTTATTTTGGCAGATAATTCGAGTTTAAATATTTGCTCAATATGCATATTTTTAAAAATATCCTTATGTGAAAGCAGCTCCTGATACTCTAACAATGTTCTAAAGAGACTCTACGTCTAAACCTTGTCACTTCTATTCTTATTTTTTAACATAAGAATATTCTATTGAATGCTCAGTACAAGTATATCTTTCTGAAACAAATAGTGATACATCCTACGTTATAATCCTAGACTAACCGCGCTACTTCTGCTAATTTGTCAAGTATTCACTCTCTTCTTCTAAGCGGCAATAATGATATAGTAGGTTTGTCATAGGAAAGATAGTTGACAGTATTGAGAACGAAATTTGAAATTTTTAACTGTGAGAGATTTATAACTTTAATCGTATTATAAGGAATCTCTCAGAAATTTTGATTCACCATGAGGAGGACTAGACAACATAAGCATTTCTAATTTAAATATTGATATTCTGGAAACTGAAAAAGAATTCCAGACTGTCGTCCATAAACCTTTAGTGTAACTCCAGTGAGGCATTAACAATTAATATGAACTAAATCGTGGCTTATGTGCCAAACTATTTCATTTCGAATGTAGTCCTACCTCAAGCGCTTCCGCTAAATTTGCGATGCAATCGAGTAGTCATATTTTTATTTATTACTTGGAATTAATTTGAAACTACGGAAGCAGTTAAATGTAATATAGTAACTACAATAAAGTATTAGAAAATGAAATGAAACTAATTCTTAATTTTCAAGTGCTAGCTGAGCTACTGATTATTACTCATATGCTACTTCCTTTAATCAAGCTGTCTACGCTTATAGAGTCCAATACCAGCACGCCTGTGTCAGAAAACTAAGCGAATTTATAGCAAGTGGGAAGCGTTTCTTTTTTCAGTGGCGCTTTCTATTGAATATGATTTCTGCGTACGTCGCAGTCCGTTTCATAGAGATGACTCATTCATTCAACCACAGATCGTAATTTTGACCTGAAACTAGAGAACGATGAATCTCCAATTCACTACCATCAAAGGTATTGATTTGTTTTGGGAACTTGGAGAATCTGTGACCCCGACAGATTTAACGTGCCCCAGTCACGCTTTTCTTCGACCCCACGGGATTCGAACTCAGAATTTCATAAACACAAGTTAAACGTTCTATCAGCCAGGCTATCTCAGCTAAAATTAATTCTAACAACACCATATAAAAATTAGAGCCAGGGTGGCTCATTAGATAAAGGTTTCGTCTTCAAATGAGGTGAACCGGGTTCATATCCCAGCGATGTCTGGTCGATTCTAATTCCGCACCCGGCTCGTACCAGCCACAGTGCTGACGTAAAATATCCTAAGAATAAGACGGATCTCAGGTTACAGGCCCCTTGCCGTCAGACAAGCAATATGAGGTTTTCGTGGTTTTTCCTCTCTATGTAGTGCAAATGTGGATTAGTTTAATTGAAAAGTCCTACACAAAGGCAAATGTCTCCCATTACTTGTTCAGAATTGTAAGGCTACGGAATTGAACATTGGTAGTCGTAAACCCAAAATTAGATCGGCTGCTTAACGATAGTTATAAAATAAACTATATGAAATAGGTTAAAAACATGTATTTTATTTTATTTTTGCACTGTAATATTATATAATTCAGATTTTGCTCATGATACAAATTCGGAATAAAAAAACTGAGACTGCTTAATATATTTGCAGTAGATTATACGGCAGAAATTTTCTGATTCAATATTTTTCATTACTTTCTCATATTTTTATCATTCTAGCAAGAGAAAAAATCCTTTTCTTCTTCTGAAAGTCTTTCGTAAAAAAATGAGCCAAAACAAGAGAAGTAACATTCGAACTTGGTTTGTCAACCCTAAAAAACAAGCTAAATCCCTTCTATAAGACGAAAAGAAATGACAAAACTCCGAACGTGCGGCAATTCAACTCCCACCAAAACATCGAACATGAGCTCTGTTTGATGAGGTCGAATACCTGAGGGAAATTGAAATCGAAATACACCTCCATCTTACTGGACGCAGCAGAAGGGGGATGTCCCCTACAAGTAAACACTCCCCACAACCCACAAACGAAAAGAACCTTTTCACTATTCCAAGCACGAAGCAGATCACATTTCACCTGATATCCTCACTCTACGTCATCCAAAGAACCGTTTTTATGGGACAGCGAAACGTTCCATCCTTCCTTCGACTTTTTTTTATGAAAAGAATAAAACAGAAGACGAGATCGCTCTTTATAAATACTCTGAGCTCAGGGAATTTCGAGGTAGCGTTCGTGAAGTAGTAAAGTGAAGGAAGAGGGTCTTTTCTGTATTTTTATACTTTTTCATGAGGAATTATTCAGTGAAGTTTTTATCTTATCTGTGGCTCCAAAAGGTATTGTTAAGAATTCCAAATTTTTTTAAAAACACAAACTTTGAAATGGAGATTTGTTTTTATAATCAATATTTCGGTTTTTCGAAACTACATATACTTTTTTTAAAGAATTGCTTTGTATATACACGCGTGAACGTTTTAATTTTTTTGCATAGTATAAGCAACAAGGAATACTCTGAAATATCCTTCTCCCCAAATATTATTTTAAAAAGGAATAATACTTCGAAAGCAGAATCAAACAGAAAAAAAGAAAACAAAGATGTACTTGTACAAGGGGAAAGGTAGATTAACTGTTACCCAATAGAAGTACTCAATTTACGTCACACTAGAGTTGCTGTTGTTGTTGTCGTAGTTTATTTACATCGCACTAGAGCTGCACAATGGTCTATATTGGCGATGGTCTGCGAAACATCCCTGAGGATGATCCGAAGACATGCCATCACAATTTTGATCCTCTGCAGAGGGGATGGCATCCCCGATTCGGTAGCCCGACGATCTGCACGCGAAGTCGAGCACTTTACGGTAGAACAGTTTAACGAGGACCAATACCGCACACTCTCGGTTCCTACGCAGACTGATCCAAGTGGTCACCCACCCGCAGACTGACCGCACCCAGTGATGCTTGACTTCGGTGATCTGCTGGGAGCCGTGTCTTAACGATCAGTCTACTGCGAGACCACTAGATTTGCATAATTGGTTTTTGGAGATGATCTGAGAAACGTCCCTGAGAATAATCCGAAGATTTACCATCCCATTTTTGATTTTCTGATCCCTTGGCGCTTACGCAGGCAGATCAAAGTTTTCAGCCACATGGTTACTGACCGCAACCTCTGATGCTTGACTCGGCGTTCTATTGGGAACCGTGTCTATACAATCAATTCACTAAAGGACTCTACTGGGGGAATAGAATTTAAAAAACCGTTAGTACAATTCTTATGTTTTTGACAGCCATCGATTGCTTATCTATTGCTGGCATTAGACACTAAATTCACAAATCAAACGTGCGTCTTTTAATGCTCTGCTACATAGCTTTGTAATTTTGTATCTATATTCGGAAGAAAAAAATCCTTGAAACAAACATCCCAGCTAATACGTCTTTGGTTGAACTTTTTGTACTTGATTTGCATGGAAAGGAAAATTGAAAAAACGTAACATAGTCAACCCTTTGAGATGAGAACTCGAACCTATTGCCACTCCAGCACTGAGAACAACTCTGTGGTCTGGTCGGTGCGATTTGAAGACCATATTTGAATTAACTTACTGTAGGGAATCAAACCTAAGTAATTCTGAGTACTCTGTATTTAGTAAACCTAGTGAGTACTCTGTATTTAAAAACTTCAGTTTTATAGATCATTTTCCTTTTTCCCTAGCTAAATAGCCTGGTATTTTACTAAATAGCTCAATTCATTTTCTTAAATTGCGTCTTTGTTAAAAAATTTTAAGACCTTGTGCTAACAATCTTTTTCCTACAACAATTAAGTGAGTAGTTTATCAGCACAAATTGGTTATGTGAGAAATTAATTGCTTACAATGTGACATGATGGATATTACAAGAAGGAAGGGAAAAACGAACGTTTCGAAGGTGAACGGTAAGGAAATAAGATTTGTTGGATTCATATAGCTTACGTGTACAAGTCTCATCATCCCGTCTGCTCTAATAGTATTCTAATTGTATATAACATTACTCCTCTCCTGTCAACAGAATTTTCCCCTTCTTGGTACAAAGCCTAAACCCCACGTTTAC
The DNA here is from genome assembly GCF_982258835.1 of Parasteatoda tepidariorum. Classification (NCBI taxonomy): domain Eukaryota; kingdom Metazoa; phylum Arthropoda; class Arachnida; order Araneae; family Theridiidae; genus Parasteatoda; species Parasteatoda tepidariorum. The sequence continues at coordinate 69,640,185 of NC_141761.1, read as the reverse complement.
ATCTATCTTTCATAGATGCAAGATGCATCTGATTGAATATGGTTGCTTAAAACCATCCATCCGTTCATATATCTTTTTCATAAGTTACCATGTATAGTCCTTCATATACTAACTCTTAGCTGTAAATCCTTACCTTACAGAAATCATAAGCAGATTCTACGTTTGTAATGCACAGCAAGCATATTGATTAAGCGCATTGTAATTGTATTGATTGTATGCTTAAATACAAACTATCTTTATCCTCATGAATGTGAGTTATTTTTAAATCTTATTTAACTCCTTTATTACTAGACTTATAAAACCAATCACTTTTACACATTTTTCAGTTACAAAATTTATCAAAGTCACGAATGTTAGATTTACGTAAAAGAAACTTATACCCGACGACCCTTTGAGCATAAAATGAAGTACGGCAAAGACTCGGGATCTAATCATGAATCAGAGGACAAATTACATTATTTGGAGTTAAAGGAACGACAGCAAATTTGCTGGAACAAAGCTTTAATTTTAAATAACAATCTCCTTAGAATGTGTGCAAAACACAAACGGCTCTAAGGAGTCGTTGATTGTGGTAAACTAACATAGAATCAAAACGTAGAAATCTTCAGATTCAGAAAAAGGAAGACAATAAAAATTTTGTGGAAGAGCAAAAGTAGGTTGCAAAAGACAAACTGACGCTGAACTTGGCCCTACTAAAAATAAGGCTCCCCTAAAATCACCCAGAGATGATCGATAAACACGTTTTGACAGTTAAATCACTGAAAGAAGCAAAAATATTTGATGAAAACAAGGAAGGAAACAGTGATCTAACCAAATTAAAAATCGGTGTAACGCTACTAAAAAAAATACTAATATATAACGCTACTAATAGACGTCTCTTGTTTAAAGTGGAGCAAAATGACAAATTTGAAAATTTGCAACAAGAAATTAAGCATGGACTAGGTAATTGCTACGTTTTATTTAAACGAAGTTTGAGAAATCCACCGATACAATTCCATGTGAGGTTGACAAAGTGCTCTCGGAAAAATTGTAGTTCAGAATTTAAACAAAAAATTATAAAACAAGCAACTTAAAGAGGAAGAAATCTTGGTAACATTTCCAATTCTGGCAAAAATTGGCAGCTATTGAGTAATTTCGATTGAGTTTTAAAAAAGTAAAAGTCACTCAGTGTCGGATGTTGAAAGTTGGACGAAAAAGAGTAGCCTTTAAAGAATGAATACATCCACCTCCTCCGACGTTTTTAAATGCTCTAGAATTGAGTTCATAGCCGCTAAGTGCTAGCCTAGAACAGCAGACGCTAACTGTAGACCCAGTTGTTGTTGACCAGTCTTTAGGCGTTGAATGACAGCCAGTGTGTTAACTGTGTACTCTCAAACGAACAATCTGGGACTAAGTTTAAATTTAACTACAGAACCTGCCCGTGCATTAAGAAGAGAAGTCAAACTGATTAAAAGATGGCTGTGAATCGTCAAGTCAGTTATCGTCTATCGGATCATATCTGTGATTTTTCCTCTAGTCAAAATCCTTCTCAACGCAGCATATTATATGTGGTTTTGTCAATGTTCTGAATGTCTGAATTTTTTTTAAAAATTTCGATGTAATTAAATTAATCCTGTAAATTTTAATCTTTAGTAAGTGTTTTTTTGTGTAAGAGAGTACTTTTCAGCCTTCTGGTGAAGATAGGTCGTTGGGCCACGGAGTGTGGAAGCTTGTTGTCAGCTTGGTTTTGACCAATCGTCGAAAGTTGACCTGTTGACCAGACTCAGCTTTTGGTTAGATGCTTCGTGCATCCGTGCGTCACTCGTGGCTTTGGGATAACGAGTTCGCAAATTGCTTGTGCTTTTGTGCAGAGGGTTGCTGCTGTTGCGGTGTGCCTATTACTTTAGAATACTCTAATCAAGTGAGGGTGAGTTTCTGAAATATTTTATGCTTCTACCAGTAAAATTATTCAACAGTTGTAAGCGTTTCAGTAAATCCGGGCATCTAAACATATGTATAAGCATGCATCAAATTATCCACGTCTGTAATTCAATGCAACATGATGCATGATGAACTTAGCATTTTCATAACCTTTTTTTTCATAAAATATCTCACTTAGCAATATGTATTTTATTTAGATCAGAAATTTAAAAAAAAACTAAAAGTAAATAGTTAAGAATATTTTGTAGAAACATAAAATAATATTCAATAAAAATTCTTATTCAAAGCATGGTTCTAAAGAATTTGGTAAAGATAAATTTTTAGCAATAAATTTTTTTACAGTATACATGCTTCTATAGTATGCACGTTTTTTCTTACACTATTGAGAACGTTTTTAAATTCACAATCCACTAATTAATTTTGTAAAAAGGAAAAATGTATAAAAAACATAATTTCCCTTTGTTATTTGCTCTTAAAATACGAGTTAATATTTTAAAATGATGAGTTTTTTTCTGTAATTCATTTTTTTAAACTATTTTTATTACCAAAAAGATCTACAATGTAACCACATTTATTGAATTTGTGCCTTTCATTTTCTTTTAAGATCTCTGCACTTTGTATAAGAGTTGTCGTTAACTTGCTTCTGTGAGAGAATTTTTCAAGTGGAAGACATATTGTCTGAATACTTCAAAAATCAAACGACATTTTTATATTCTTTACACGAACTTTTTCCTTTGTGACTTGCAACAGTAGTTGACTGTAAAGAACGTGATAGGTGTAGGGATTGTTAAAGAAAAAAAAGAAGACCGATATTCTATCAGTTCTTCCCTTGTATCTTTTTTTCCTACTTCTTTTCTAATGCTATTATTTCTTTTTACTTGTTATCTCGTCCTATCACACTACATCAAGTCTTCCGTAAAGTCTGGACTTTCAGGGATTTGTTTCCATACTAACGTAAGACTTTCTGTTAAGTTCGAAAAGAAAGATTTTTCTGGAAAGCTTTTACCGAAACTAACTTAAAAGGAAGAAAAAAAATTATAAACACTATCAACTTAACTAATAATGTAAGTTAATTTTCCAAATTAGCTTGATTACTTGTAATACATATGCGTTAAATACAAAGATCTTATAGTAATTATAATTAAATGAAATATGCTTTATGAAAGAAACTCTTAGTTCTAGATCTAAAAATCCATGTAAGTCTGTGGATAGAGGATAGATCTAGATCTAATCTACTAATTTTAGATCTAATTAACTAAGTTTATGCCCATGATCTGCGAAAAGAAGATGGATCTAGATCTACTTAAATAAGTTTATATTTAGAACGGTGGAAAGATGATAGATGTAGCTATAATTAACTAAGCTTATGCCTAGATCTGTGGAAAGATAATAGATCTAAATTCAATTTACTAATTTTAGGCCGATGATCTTTGGAAAAGGGAGCTACTGTCAATTACTATTTTTCGATAGGCAGTGCTTAGATATAGCAAACGTAACAATAAACAATTCTACATCGAGAAAAAGAGCATGATAAAAACTACTAAAATATGCTAAAAGTTTCCGTGCTTCTGGCTCTATGGGAATGCTGAAGAACTCGACAATTTTAACTGAAATGCTTTGGTTATGGTATTAGTAAAATTACCAATAAAATATTGTTTTATAAATTTGGTGAATCTGTTTAAATTTGGTAATTTTATTATGATTCCTTGAAGAATGGAGCAAACAAAAAACATTCATTCAGTTTAAATTATTTTTCAGTTTTGTATTTTTTACTAAATGTGGAGATTTTTTACTAAATCAGAGCTATAATTTTGAAAATTAGAATTTCCAGTATACCGTAACCATATCAACGGAAAAATTACCACAAATGAAAGGTTTAAATTCCGTATATAGTTTGGTTATATAACTACCTTAATAACTATTTTTGGAGAAAGAGGATCGAAATTTTAGCTATCGTTGTTTACTATTTCTCGATGCTGCATAGTTTGGTTATATAACTATCTTAATAACTATTTTTGAAAAGAGAGGATCGATATTTTAGCTATCGTTGTTTACTATTTCTCGATGCGGAATAGCTATACAGAAAACATTATGATTAATAATTCTAAGAAAAGTGAGTGAATAAAATTTATACCATTTTCAACACAAATTAAGAAAAAGTCTAATAAAAGAGGTGAACAAAATTTTAAACTTTATTGTCAATTAGAACAGTTATTTTTTCTAGAAATTTTACAAAAACGATTTAACTGAAGAAAGAGTTATATTGAAATGTAAAATGCCAAGTAAAACTTCCAGTATAGAAATTTCTTTACCTTACAACTAAAAATTTTTTCATGTTTCAATTTTAATGAATAAGGCGTCGCTTTGGCAAATTTTATAATAAATAATTCTCGATAAAATCAGTGAATAAAATTAAATTGTACGCGAATGATGAAATCCATAAATCAACAAACAGATGATGGGTCGATTATCAATATCGTTAACTTTCGTTTGACATAGAAATTAGTAGCGTAAATTGTTTATTAAACTATTGTATATATTTTATTTCACTCAAAATTACTATGTTTCCTAGATAAGATGTTCATATTATCTATAAAATAGTAAGTTAAGAACTAAATTTTATTTTTTGTTGGAGGTATATGTATGCGAAATTATATTTAATACTAAAAAAAAGCTTCTTAACTACTTATTAATTCATATTTATAAATTTTTCTGAATTAATGTAGCATAAATTTAGTTGATTTTACTTATCTTTGTTATTTCCTGCGATTTGTTTGCTTATTTTTTATCGAAAGTAAGTGACAGGTGCTGCTTATTAATATTTTTTTAGCGAAATTTGACAAGACTTAAGGTAATTTAATTTAAATTAGTTTGATAAAAACCGAAACATGTATTAAATAAATTGATAGCCTCTTTTCGAATCTTAATATCTTTTATTATCGAGTTAAAAATATTGATTTTTCAAAACTGCTAAAGCTGTGTAGTTTTTATATCCTTATTATTAATGAAAACGTTAATGATGTTTTGATGCACTTATCTCCTACAAGTTTTGAAAAATACAACAGTCCGTTCATAAATGGGTACTACTTAATAAAAAATAAAAAGAAAGGTTAGAAAATTTGCTTTCCGTTATAAAAGTACGTCTTTTAACTGTGCAGACAGCAATTTTGCATGACAGAGGAGTTGCTACAAGCATTTTATGGACAAACAAAGAAACCTAAAAATCATAAGAAGGATTTAAGATATTCAGCCAATTAATGTCACCTCAGGCTGCAATAAACAATGTGCAAATGGCTCTTAAAGGGCTTAGAAAAAATGATTTGCTGAAATTAAAAAACATTTATTAAACAAATTGTAACAAAGAAACTAGTTCATTAAAACATACCTAAAGAACGTTTTTAATAAAAAAATGAAAAATAAAAACCAATTCTGTTCCATTTCAATCAAAATTTGATATTTAAATCATAAATTTTTCGGTTTTTAAATTTTTAATAAATATGTTTTGTAAAATCTCTCTACTAATAATGAATTTTAATCTTTGCATTTTTTTTATTAAATCTTAAGAGATGAAAACGCTGTATTTGTATAATCTGCATAGAAATCTTTAATATTTTGAAATGAAAAGGTACTACTTCGTCTTGGAGAGCCGCAGGAAAGTTGCCAAACTATTAATGGCGCCTTAATTAGTTGTGGTTATGGGTAATACTGATATTGTACTTATAGGCGCAACAATTGTAGGTTGTGCTCGACTTCGCGCGCTGGTCGTCGGGATAACAAAGCAGGGGAGCCATCCCCTCTGCAGAGGATAAAAATTGGAAAGACATGTCTTCGGATCATCCTCACAGGGATGTTTCTCAGACCGTCGCCAATAGCCCATTGTGCAGCTCTAGTGCAACGTAAATAAAGTACCTACTTACCTACAAATGTAAGTTAGATTAAAGAATTTTTATAGAATTCTGAAACAGAAATGCAGCAATTCCTTTACTTCGGTTGGACACTTTTTTACGCTTTCGCATCCCCCCCCCCCTCCAAGTGGGCAAGAACTAAGTTACTCCTTGTAATTATGTGTTTAAATATAGACTTTCTTACTATACATGCCTGGTTTTCAATTTTTCTTTGTGTCTAGTTATGGCTCAGAATCAAAGTAACTTAATTTCGTGGAGCACACTGTATAAAGAGGATAAATTATATGTAATAGCGTCAAAGAGGTTTCTTTAATATTCGATTTTCTAATACTTTTTATCAAATTTACTTTTGTAATTCATTTTTACTCCATTTTTATCTTAATATTGTTTAAATTTATTTTTATACTTTTGAATATTTTAAATTTTAAATTTCGTATATTTTCAAAATTATGAGTATGTGAATGAAGCAGCATAAATAAATATTTTTAAGTTCAGTCTTTACTCTTTGCAGATAACATAAAAAAGGAACTAATTTAATTACCGTATAATGTTAACTTATTATTTAAAAGGTGTACATTTGTTTTATACTAAAAGCTTCATAAAAAACGAGATTTCATTAGTCAATTACTCAACAAAAAGAGCAAAGCAAAGCAAAACAAAAAAAAGCGAAATAGAAATATTTCTGTTTTCTTTGTTACAAACGCAAAACTCTTAATAATATAATGAGTTAAAACAACAAAGAAAACTCCAATTAACAACAAAGATAATGATAGATGTAAAAGAATCAATGTCGAGGCATAAAAAAGAAAAGAAAAAATTAGTAGAAGAGGAAAAATCAAATCAATCTTTCTTTCTTTTGTCATTATTTGCTTTCATCGACTTCGCTCGAGTAAAATTCCTACAAAAATACGAAAACAAAGCAATATTTATAAGGGTTCCAAAAACAGCATTGATTTGTTTATATTCAAATTAGTGAAATATACGTATGTGAAAATCAGAAGTAAATTTAAAAACACGAGCTTTAATTAACAAATTGATTAAACTCACTGATTATATATCATACATTTGTTAGTTTTCTTATAATATGGTTCGAACGCTTTTTTTCTGTAGGCAGTGTGAATGAAAGTGTGACTAATAAACTTCAAGTATCAGAAATTTACTTTTTATAAATTGGATTTGAAATTTATATTATATTTTTGGTAAGTATTCATGGAAAATTTCTACAAAATTTACGGAATTGTTTGAAAATTAAAATTAAAAACTAAAATGATAATATAATTGAAAAGGGAATAAAAATTAATTACAAAAAACTCGACAGATGCTGAAAAAATTAAAACAGTTACAAAAGTGAAATTACATATTTGAATTCTTAGAGATCAAAATGTAATAATTTTTTTCACATGCATTTTTTAAGTAAACTAACTACTAAAAACTCTCAGACCGAAAAGAAGAAGACCACTGTTACAGAACCACCTGACCTATGACCTCAGCGCCAGCTGGTTGTTTATAAACAAAATGTCGTGTTAATATTCTGGATATTGCTGATTAAGGTCAAGAAAGTTTTTACAAGTGAATCAGTATATTAATTAACGAGTAGTTAATTGTGTACAACGCCGCATCGTATTTCAATTTTTCGAAAATATAATTCTTTCTTATCTACGTCTAACCTAACCTAAATTTATTATTTTTCATGTATTTTATTGTAACTGTATTTTATTTTTGTTCTGGATATCTTACAACTTTGTTACATAATTACTTTGTTTAGGTTCTACGTAGCCTTTGAGTTAATTAAGAAATAAAGCAAATCTTTCTTCTCAAAAGAGGCATTTAGAAAAATTCATATTTGACTGGCTAGTCTTAGTTGAAATAGAATGGAAAGAACAATTTTTAAATATCCAATTCCAGTTTAAGTCTTTATCTCTCTATAAAAGTATGGTATACCTGACCAAATATTAACAGATACATTCTATTAGGCGACAAAATGACGAGTAATTCTTGCAGTATTCAGGAAACTATCGAAACTTGTATCCTTATTAGACTCACGGAAGTAAAAGAAATTTGAGCCTTTTATCTTGTTAGAGAGTGGTTAAATTTCTATTGCTAGATTCCATCATTACAGACTCAATAACAAGTTAATAAAGAATTAAAAATAAAATATGTAAATGAATAAAAAAGCTTTAAAAATAAAATACGTAACTGAATAAAAGTGGAACACTTTTGTGAATTGTTCATGCATCCATATCATAACATGAAACTAAATTTTGAGTATTTTCTTGATGTGAATGAAAGATGTAAAAACGATTTGGAATCTTCTTCTAATTCGTTATCGTCATTTCATTCCTTATGACTCAGATCGGAGAAGATCATTTTAAAATAGTGTACGTTTAAAATGCCATTCAGAAATGAATAAGCAAGTCTATTCTTCTATTTTTAAATAAATAGAGCCTAATATTTTTTATATTATGATGTAAAACTTGTTTTGCTTGTAGAGGACGTATAAGAGGAAGTTTTGCATGTTAAGGACGAAATGCATGGACTTTCCAAATAAGTGAAAAAATGTGTATCTTAGAAGAATTTTATTTAAAATTGGATTTCAATTAACATCTCGCTTCCATGTTAGTCAGATTCAAGTGTATGAAACATAAAATAATGTTACCTAATACAGTATTTTCAAAACCTTAAAAACTTTACCCTTTTTAACATAATATTGCTTTTGGAAGACTCAGCGTATTATGATATTCTTTTTTAAAATAAGAATACCAAAATTGAAATTTCTTCAAATCTACTTATAGATGAAAAATTTTAAAAGATGATCACTTAAAAATAGTCAGATTTGCAGTAAAATTTCTACATTTAATTAAGTGAATAAAAATATGTCGAACATATTTAAGAGCATTTTAAAAATTTTTGATTGATATAATCATGCATCATTATGGAAGTTATTGTAAAAATGGTCTGAGATACTAAGTCAGATGAAAGATGATTCATAAATTTTTGCAGTAATTTAGATAAAGTGCACTAAATCGTTTATGGTTGAAGTTATATTGATATCATGAAGAACGTTACGTGATCTGCCGTTTCGAAAAAAAAAGAGAATTTCTTCACATTCTCCCACACCCCAGAGAGGTACTAAATTGCGTACGCATGCCTGCTTTTCTGAAACTTGATAAGAAAACGCTGCTTCCCCAAATTTTATTGCTCATCGAAATGCGAAGTCCAATAAAAACCTGATCTCTTTCAGCGCTCAGAGAGGTCATCACGAGGCAAAGAGAATCCCAAGAACTCGTCCCTCTGTGGAAGAAAAAAAATAATAACGGAAAAAAATTTGCCCAAAGCAATAAAAATTGGGGAATAAATCCAGAAAAGGGGGCTCTAGCTGCCAAGTAGAGAAAAGAACAAGCGTGAAAAACGGCGTGTCACGTGATTCCCCTCCATAGGAAGTGACGGGGGGGAAGGAAGTGTCCTCGAGCCAGCCCTTTAGATCGCCGGATATAATAGCCCTCACATTGCTTACTTTTTTTTTATTTGGTCTTCTTGGTTACTTTTTTGCACCCTTTCAGTGAAAGAGTGTACCACCCCACACCAGAATTCCCCACCTACAACCAACTTCGATTCTTTATCTACGAGTTCCCGAGTTTCCGGAACGTCGAAGGAGTTTCGAGGTCTGTCCATCCTAGGAATCCTGTTTCCTGTGTGCCTTTTACAATTCTAGGCAGAAGAAAATTTCCTGGGAAGAGGCAACCTTTTTAATAGCAGGAGGGAACGAAACTTGCTGAATGGATAGCAGGTCATTCAATTCCTAGAGATCAGTTCTTTCTTCTCTTTAAGCTGATGTTTTTAGTACACGATTGTACTGTACGTGCTTAGCTTTCTAAATATATCGACATTAGCTTGATTGGAGAAAACATTAAATTCTTCTTTTTAAAAAAATTAATTTAGGATTAAAGTTATAAACTGGGCTTAATATATTTCTGTTTTTTTATTTATTTATTTACTATTAACTTATATTTCATTGTTTCATGATACATCCATATCGAACAGTTTTTAAATTTAAAATAATAAAAACGGCTCTTAAAATAATAATAATAATGAAACTAGTGCTCACAAACTTACCGTGTATGCTACAATTTTAGTAATTTTAGAGAATGTTGAATCACTATATCGTCCAATTATGGTATTAAATTGATACATGTGAATAAGGTGTTTAATTTGGTGCAAAGTTGAAACATATTAGTCAAACTTCTTTGGTTTAACTGAAGCAAAAATGTAATTTGATTTAACATCTCATTGGTGAGTTTGTAAATCTGAACAAAGCTCGAACGATGTGAAAATGTGCACAGTTCAAAAAGCGTGTTTAAGGAGATAGACAAAGCTCGAAATGCTTGTTTACGGAAATGAACACAGCAAAAAAAGTGCACCTCTTCAGTTTTTAATCCAAATCTAACAACTAAATACTGAATAAGCGTGCTTTATTTTATTTATTTATTTAAAGACACATCATAATCATTACATACTTAAGGGTCGATGTTGCTAGGTTTATTGCAAGTGTAAATTTTAAGGCTAAATCTTCGTATTCTGAACTCTTGGCGATACAACTAGTTTTAAAACTTTAAATTCTTGCAACTTAAATTTCTACTTTTTACTGTTGACTTTTAAAATTTCTTAAAAATGACCCATTTAATAAAATGTACCTAGTGATTTAGGCTAATAAATGAAAAGAATTTTTTTGGATTCATTAGTTCATTCTTTGAAAAATTTTTCAGTTTATTCTGGATTTAAAAACTCAACGACGACTTTTTTTAAAGTTTCAGCAAGTTACCAAAGTATGATGATTCAAGTAACCAATATTATAATCCAATGTTGTACCAATTTTAAACGACAAGAAATAATTTTTCTGAAAATGTATGTCGAGTGATTAAAATGGAGCTGGTCGCGAGCATTATTTGAAACAAGGGTAGATATTAAAAATAATCAAAATAAATTGTCGCGAAGATCTGAAAAACTGTGCATCAAATGAACCTCTAAAAGTAAAACTGATAGCATTATTACAATTTTTAAATTTGAAATCAGCAAGCACTGAAAAAAATCAGTTAACATATATTCATACCATTTATATCAAAAATAATACGTGGCTGGGTGGTGCAGTTGGTTTGTCGTCGGCCTTCTGAGCCCAAGTCTGCGGGTTCGATCCCCGGCCCAGACACCGGATTTTCGAGATGCAGAAAATCCTCAGATGCCATGTCGTATGATTGTGCGGCATGTATAAGATCACTGGAGTGCCTTATTGGCTCTTGGCATTTCCGCCAAAATTAAAGTCCTTGTGCACTTTAGCATCCAAATAGAGTCTTGGTGCTGCCATCTAGTGTGGCAGAAACTAGACGTCCAAATTAACATGACCAAAGGTATCTCACCCATTTTGGTGGTCCGAAAGAGTGGATACCACCTCTGGAGAACGCACTAGGTCTGCTTATCGGCAAGACCGATTGTGCAGCTCATTGGAAATTAAAAAAAAATATAAAAAATAACAGTCATCAAATATCATGTCAAATATCAGTAAGAATTATTTTTGACAATGTTGTTCTATATTTGAGAATTATTGTTCTATTCTAGCATTCTTTTTTAACAAGAATTAATAATTAGTTTTATAACTAGTTAAAAAAAATTTGAAGAGAGAATCGGTGAAAAGAAAAAGCAGCTTCTACTCATGAAGATCGAAGATTCAGTTTCATGCAAAAAGTTTCCATAAAAAGAAAATGTCGATTGATAAATATGGAAGTCAAATATCTCAAATAACCTCACTTGAAAATAGAACTCCATTTTTTTAAGAAGAAATCGTTGTAAATACGAACGCATGAATCTAGTTATACAATAACGAAACCTAAGTTTTCAATTAAAAAAATCCCAATAAGATGATGTTTTCCAGATGCGTATTACGTGTCCATATACTATTCTCTTGTATCCATCTTATTCGTGATCAATTTGTTTGAATTTGTTTCTTACATAGAACAGTTACTTAAAGAAAAAAAAAAGAGCAATTTTGAAATAGTTGACACGCGATGCGAGTACTATCAAAAAAAAGTTACGCATTTATAACTCCTTTAATAAATTTTCTTAAGTAATGACTATGCAAAAGAGAATTTTTAAGGACATTTAGAAGTAGAAACTGATTTTTAAAACGCCATTTTATCATAACCATTGCGTGCGCCATTTTGAGGTTTAGAAGAAACACCGAGTTACAAGGTTTAATGCTACTGTTTTCAAATGCTTATTCAAAAAGTGTTCGTTATTACAAAAAGAAACTCGTCGAGTTTCTTCATTTGTGAAATTTTTTTCTTCTTATTTTTTATCATCCTCTTTTTCTCATTTTCGGTTGTATTTGAATCTGAGGAGAAGGATTTAAGAAAATAAATAAACTCAGAAATAAAATCGCATTAATGGGAAAATAAAAAACGACTTCCGTGGAAAAACGTATCCTTTTTTTTTTCCTCATTACTTCGTATTTTTCCCTTTTTCTATCGGTTTTCCCCTACCCTCCGAAGGAAGCATGTAATGCATCATTAATCAACTAAAGTTTGAGAGATGCTTTTCTTTAATTTTTTTGATACATTTTTTGTACCTCTCCTCAATTGTAAGTGTGTATTTTTTCTACAATTTATTGAGAGACAATTCTTCTTATTAATCGGAATCTCAACTGACATTATTTTTCAAGAGGAATTCAAGTAGAAAATAAAAAAAAATATGTGACGCCGGTTACATTTTCTCGATAAAATTAAGTAGTAAACAAAAAAAAAAAAAATAAGCTAAAAATAACTAGAACTTTGAACTAAAAATCTATTCTTAACGTCTATTTAAACTAATTATTAAAAAAAAAGCATTAATTGAAATAAACTCATTAAAATAATTTGTAAAAACATGAAAATACATATATGTTCTTTTTAAATTAGTATTTAATTTATTATTTTGAAAGTTATTAAATTATTTATTCAGTGATAATTTAAAAATCATGATGACTAAATAAGAAATTAATAGCATGAATATTAAATACGATCATTAACAAAGAAAAGAATAATAACGGATTTCTTACTCTGTTGTATCGTAATAAAGAATACTGAACTACTATGTTATCAGGAGACAAAAAAAAATATCGTAGAGATATTATTGACACCTGTGATGTTTTAAAAATTGTGATAATAGGTATCACTGCACGGAAAAAAACAATTCTGATAAAATTACCGTACTGTGTACCAGAAATACCATTACTGGTATTTCTGGTACCATTACCAGAATACCATTTTACCAGAAATACCATTACTATGTAATGGTATTTATGGTAAAAAAAACAGCATATTTCTAGTTGATGAAACCAAAATATACGGTATTTAAACCATTCATTTGATAGTTTTTCCGTTCATATGGTAACGGTTTAAAAGAAATTCTTGTTTTGAAAATTATAGTTCTTATTACCACACTTTTTGTGAAAAATACAAAACTGAAAAGTAAATTTCATCGAATGAATGGTTTTTCTGTCTTGCTTTAAGGTACTATGTTAAAATTACCAAATTTTATTGCATTTATCAAATTTATAGCACATTATTAAACCATATTTTATAGTTAATTTCACCAAAATCACTATTGAAGAGTATCGGGAAAAATTTCCGATCGTCTTTTTTTTTGTTCCCATAGAGCTAGAAACACTGGTAGTTTTACCATACTTTTTTTCTTAGTTTGGTAATGTATAATAAGAAAATCGTTTTTTGGTAATAGGTACCTTATATACTTATATCTGTACATAATAATAGTATTGTGGTATTAGGTTGAATATCATACCTTCTAGCGATTTAGTGTTGAGATAAATAACTGGCAATAAAAAAAAATAATTTATTCAAATATATAAACTATAGATATTGATTTTTTTTAAATAATTATTTAGTGGAATTTTCCGCCAAATATTTAGGCATGAATAGGATTAATATAGAAAAAAGTTTAATTATAATACTGATCTGATAAATTAAGAATATAAAACTTATACCATTGTTATTATTATTATCATTATAAGCTTTTTAACTTATTATATTCTGTAAGGAATGCATCCCGACATAATCGAAAGACGTTTAGTATTTTTATCAGCGATAAATCGCCTTTTGTGACAATCATTACTGTGACTTTTATCCATTATAAAAATTGTTCTTGATATGAATTAAAAAACGTTATAAGCCTTTCAATATTTTATGACATTATAGTGAACAGTTACATTTCTTTTTAAATTTCGGACTTACGTTTCAACATTTATAAAAAATTTATTTAAATAATTATTGAAACGTATCATTAGTTATAAAAAAACTATGTTTAAAGGTAATTTTTCCTTTTTTTATTTAAAAATCTTACAGTTTTGCAATCTCTCACAATTAACAGTCTCGCTATTTTTCTTTTAAAAAAAATACCCTAAGAAAACGAAAATAATTTTTTTCCCCACAATTTTCCTTTCAAGCACAATTTTTATTTTAATAATTCTTGTTACTTAATTTATTTTAATAGTTATTTTTGATTCTGTCATTGTATTATTTTCACTACATTTGATTTCATGTACTTTAAGGGACAGGCTTTAATCTACATAATAATGTATCAGACAGCAATTTCAACTTAAGTTTGTTATTTCAAACTTAGATGTGCAATCTCAAATTAATAGTTTTTTTTTTCATTTTATAAGATTTCGTAAATAATCTTATATTCCTCAGTTTCAATAAAATAAGTAAACAAATGCTTCTCGTATTCAAAGTGTTCATAATTTTCCTAAACAAATTTATTATTTTAGGATATATAGAATTTAAATATTGTAGCAATTAGTTTGTCAGTACACGCATCGAGATATATGAAAGAGATAAAAGAAAATTAATAAATTTAAAACTTTTCATTAATTTGATCATTCATGTTTAAATCTCAATATGTCTAAACTAAGTTTGTTATAAAAATGTACTTATTTGCTTTAGGTTTAATTAATTAGAATTTATAATTGAATGTGATGGAAATGCTTTTTGCAAAATATGTTTTTATAAAGATTGTAAAATTTCGTTAAAAAGATTTAAGATAATTAATTATTTTATATTTGAAATTCTTACCGTAAACTAATTTAAGTTAAACAAACAACTATATCATTGAAAACAACATTTCATTCTTAAATTTGCAAGCGAAAAATATAAAAATTTCAATAACAGAAAAATAATCTGTAGTTTAAAGATCGCAATTTAAAATTTTGATAATTAAATTCGAAACTAAATTGTTTCACAAATCACAATATGCTAATGTTTTCTTTCAAACTTTATTTTAGATAAATAAAAAAACTTGTTTTCAAACAGAAACATCGCATCTGTCAATTTTTTTTTTTTAATATTACTTACATGACGCTGATTTTGTCATGCACAGTTTGTTCATTATATGATTTATTAAATTAATTTATTTATTATGTGATTTATTAAATTAGATTAGCTATTATATGATTTATTATATTTATTTATTTATTATATGATTTATAGAAATATTATTACTATAAAACCATATGAAATTATTAGTAGCACAAATAATCACGAGTTCAGAATTCTCAATGTGCAATTAACAAGTACGAAGTATAGCAATCAGTGCCGCAATTTCCATGCTACATAAGACATACTGACAATCATCAAGATATTTCATCAAATTTCTTTTTAAAATACGCGATATTTTTCAAGAGATATTTTAAATTATACTAACTCATATTGAATGTTGTTCTTCAAAATGAAACATGAAATGGACCCTTTAAGCAAACCTTATTCTAAAAGAAATCAGTACAATAAAATTTATAAACTTTTTAGTGGTGTTGAATTAAATTGATAAAAAAAATAAAAATAACAAAATATTTTGATTCAAAATACTTTGCTTCTTTGCTTCAAAATACTTTGCTCTTACAAAATACTTTTTGATTCAAAATATCTTTAAGCTTGATAAAAAATTTTGAAAATATTTTTGAAAAAATCATAAATTATATAAACTTGTTTCGTGTATGAAGGATTTGAAGGAAATAAAGTTTATAAAAAAAGAATTTCTAAAATAAAGTTAATATGAATGGAAAAATACTTTGTTTAAAAAAAATTATGAACTTAGAATTTTAATGGATTTTCCTAAAATTCCGTAAGCCGATGCGTAGAAAATGCATATAAACTGCATTTTCCCTATAAAATTGCATAGAAAAATAATTCTCAAATGCTAACGAGTTTTCACAACGAAGCAAAAATTTATCTAAAAAAAAGAATATTTATATTAAATGAGATTCCAACCCAAACGTAAAGCACACATTCAGAATAAAATTAAAAACAGTCCCGCAGCATGGATAAAACAAATAATAACGTATCTCAAATATTTGCAAATGTCTTTCTATCAAACTAACTTTTTCGGCATTTTAATACACAAAAATCCAGTATTGATAAAGTGGAATGATAAGCTTTGATGTTTACTTAAGGATGTTTCGCAGAATGTTTCTATTCTCTTTCCAAACCCAAGTCAGGATGCCATAGTGATCAAACTGCTTCCCCCTCCCATCCTCCGAAAAAACTCATTTGTCATGGTGAGTTAGAAAGAAGTAGAGGGATGCTGAGAAAGAATACTCAGGAAAAGAATACTCCTACATCCACCCCTTTCCCTGGGGCATCCTTAGCTGTTATTGGATGCAGTATGAGTGATTACTGGTCAGTAGCGTCTTTTAAAGCAGAAGAATTGCCCTTTTGCTTTAACTATAAAGATAAAGGGAGGTATGGTCAAACATATGAAGAATTCATGTTTGTGTGAGATGGAAGAACATGTGTATATTAATCTACAAGTATGGTAGAAATGAACGTGAGAAGAAATGTTAGGATTTAGGGATGCATCTACGCAAACCAGATAAAGGAAATGAAGCTTTATGGGACGAAATAACGGGGCATGTGGTGGTTTCTATCATTAATGAATAGATCTTTTGATCTATTATATGAACATTGGCCATTGAATGGTAGCTTAGGATATAATATCAAAGTGAAATATTAGAGTTCATACGCATAAGTTAGAGATTCTTTTGCTCAGTAAAACGGATAAAATATTTCTGACTTTTGAAGTATTTAATGGTTTGTAACTACTTTTTTTTTCAACGCTGATTAAAGTTGTTAATTTTAAATAACGGAGATTGCATATTAAAAATGAATGATACCATACCATTTATATTTCCAGTATGAGTGATTACTGGTCTTCAAAAGCAGAAGAATTGCCCTTTTGCATTAATTATAAGGATAAAGGGAGGTATGGTCAAACATATGAAGAATTCATGTTTGTATGAGATGGAAAAACATGTGTATATCAATCTACAGGTATGGTAGAAATGAACGTGAGAAGAAAGGTTAGGATTCAGGGATGCATCTGCGCAAACCAGATAGAGGAAATGAAGCTTTATGGGACGAAATAACGGGGCATGTGGTGGTTTCTATCAGTAATGAATAAATCTTTTGATCTATTATATGAACATGGCCATTGAATGGTAGCTTAGGATATAATATCAAAGTGAAATATTAGAGTTCATACGCATAAGTTAGAGATTCTTTCGCTCAGCAAAACGGATAAAATATTTCTGACTTTTGAAGTATTTAATGGTTTGTAACTACGTTTTTTTTTCCAACGTTGATTAAAGTTGTTAATTTTAAATAACAGAGATTGTATGCTGAAAATGAATGATACCATAAAATTTATATTTCCAACTAATTTCAAAGTGTTATCTTACCAGCAAAGTTAAATAATTATTCTTATAGCAAAAAAGATTTATATTTTGCTTTATTTTATTTTTTAAAGGACACGAAATAAAAACTTTAAATAATAATAATATAACATTGAGAAAAAAATACTGAAATAAATTAGTTCATTCTGAAGTTTCCGCTTTAAAGTCGTCCCACCATTTTTTTTTTCGTTTCATCATAGCATTTTAAATAACTTTGAAGACTGCCATATTAAAATCACACCAATTTTCTAAATCTAATCAATACATTCATTTGACATTTATTTAAACTCGTCTTCAATGATATAAATTAAATCCACTGAATATGAAATTTATATTCTCCTCTTATTTTTTTATTTCTAAAAGATTTGAAAAAGATTTTTGAACAAAATAATTTTAATTACTAAATTACATCTCATTGTTACTTTTTATTGCATAATATCCAAACTGATAAAATACATCAATGTGCTGAATTTTCGTTACTGCAATGTTTTGTTAATACATGGAATAGGCAGCTGCCTTTCACTCAAATTCTCACTCTTCGTTATCCCCTCTCCCTTTGAAGTTGATATGTTATTACATTCAACAATTATAATTCCCTTAAGCAGCTGGCTGTTTTTTAATTCCTTCACAAAAGTGGCAGCGTAAGAAAATTCACCTATGCAACTGCAACTTAAAATGAATTTCACAAATTAGAGTGCCGTTGTTACTTGCTTCCAAAGAAATAATAAATACTTCTGATTAGCAATCTAAAAGAAAGACACATTTCGTCATGAGTTTTAAATGGCTGATTAGCACTACAGAGAAAGGTTGTTGTGAAACAATCGCCCCATAGCACATGCATTAGCAATTAAGAGTTTACCAACCCGGCATGCATTTAATGATGGTTTGGTATTCAGAACTTGTTCCTGTAATTTAAACTGCTGGAGTAAATAGCCAAAACAAAGTCATTAAAATATTTTATCTAAAAAGAACTTGAAGGTTACTTTGAGTTGTGGTACTTTTAGGCGAACTACAAATTGTTTTAGTCTCTGTACATTAATGTGGCCCTCTTATCATTTTTATGAGTACTCGGGCGATTTTATGAAAGTAGAATTTATTATTTAAGCAAACTTCATTAAACTTTCACGCAATCGAAGCCGTTGAAGTATAAAAATCATCACATCATATATATTTTTTTAAATATCTTTAAAAGAGAAAACCTTTTGTTTTATGACACATAATTCTTATTTTTAATGCACTTATCTCAATTTATTCAGGTTTCTCCGAAAATATTGAACTGAATTGTTCAAAGAAATGATTGATTGGGTTTGAAAAATTTATATTTTCGAAGAACTTACACATTTTGCAATAAAAGGCCACAAATTAAAAAATTTAGAAAAAAGCATTTTTTTACTAACAAATACTTGACATGTAACTCTTTTGTTTCACAACAAACATATTATCTTTAATAGACGCCATTTCGCAACATATTTTGTAGTTTTACGTTATCAATAATTCCTAAAGCTTTTGCAATTTTTTTGCTATAGGTAGTTAAATAACAACATCTTCTTCTCAAAAAATTGTACGTTTATTAATAGAAAGTACGTTTCTGCGTCTAATTTCCAATACCATCTTCACTATCTTAATTATTATTATTTAGTTAATTAATTAGCATATTTAAAGCTTGTTCTTCGAACTATTAAAATAGAGTGTTAGTAAGTGAGCATCCGATCTAAGTTATTCAGTGTGTTAACTATTTTTGCGCACTGGATTTGCATTTAGCTAGTTTACATCCTTTTCGTTAAAATACCAGTATTAAAATGTATTATAAAATAAAATATTGTTTAATTTGTACCCACTTTCAGTTTCTTGCAACATTTCTTCAATAACAAGTTGAGGTAATATATTTCAATCTGAACATGCTTCTACAGAATTGCTCTAATTTTTCCCTAAAAATAACAAAATTAGTTCATTGATTCTTTTACTTCAATTTGACATGACTACATTAGTAGGGATAATTAACGATCACTGAAAGCAAAAGACGTGACTTCGAATGAATTAATCATTGATAGTACGCATCCCTGTAAGAGATGATTTGAAAAGGGGAAAGTGCCAGGGAGTTCTCGTAATTACTGCTATTCCTCCCCTCGAATCTAGGGAAAATAAACGAGTAAAATACTGTGAAGAGGAAAATTTGCCACAGATTTATTAAGAAATTTCTTGAAAATGAAGTAGGGGGAAATTGAAAAGTTAAAGCCAGAAATTCTCGCCAACTTTTAATGATTTACGGTTTCTTAGGCGAGTAAACTATTGTAATGAATTGATTTAGGGAATTTATCCAGTATATTCATCAATTATGCGATAAAGGGAAAACATTTTTAACTGAAAGGGAATACGAGGTACCGAATTAAATGCGGTAAAGGACTTAGTTTCATTTCTCATATTTAACACTTAAATCAGTGTCATTTATTTAGGAACTTAAAATCTGAATGTCTGTATTAAAATATTGCACTTTAACGTGAAATATTTGTCGAGAGAATGTGTAAATGAACGTGAAATTTTTATGATTTTTAAGCTTTTAGCACATTACTTAAAGCATCAACAAATCCACTTTATACAATATTAAAAAAAAAAATACTAGAGGGCTTCAGCCCCTTGCTCGCTATTGCTTACCACCCCTTAATGATTGCTATGCAATTATTTTTTGTTTCTTTCAAAATAGAGTATTTTATCGTAATTTTTCCGGAATTTCTTACAATATTAGTACAAGGTTTTTCTACGTAAGTTGAAATTGTTTACACATCTACCATACTATAAGGAATTATATTTACTTACCCTTTCCCCCCCCCCTCCGTTTAAACATTACCCTTAGGATTATATTAAGATATATCAGTAAACGTAAGTAGTCTGGAAAGGGATGTTTAGCCCCTATTCGCAGCCGCTCACCAATCCCGTTAATTGCGTCGCAATAATTGCTGTTTCTGCACTGAAAGAAATTCCGGATAAAATTATGATACTGAGTACAGCATTCGTGAAATCTATTTTATCATGAAATCCATTTTAATCGTAAAAGTTTATACTAATGTTTCTACAGTAATATGTATTTAATTATAATGATTCGGTGATTTTACAGTAAAAATTACGCCGCGTTAGATTTTTTTTGTTCCGTAAAATCACGGTAATCTTACGAAAATAACAAATAATGATAATTTTACTGTAGAATGAATTTGACGGTAAAAATTACCGTCAAGCAGTGTGCCAGTACTTTTTATTATACTATCTGTAATATTTTAGCAGTAAATGAGTAATGATTTTTGTTTTTAGCATTTATACCTATACATTTATTCTCTTGTTCCATAAAACTCAGAATAATAAGCTAGGTATTTCTTTTTACTTTCTATTCTTTTTAGAGAAACACAATCTTACGGAATTCACTTCACAAAAAGCTCTTGAATCACAAACTGCAATTTATTTTGACACGAGCATATGTTAGTCGTGGAACATTGTAGTCGAAGTAAATACATACTACTTTCCATCACACGCAGAAACAACCACTTCTCCTAATGTCTCTTCACATAACGTATCCCAATGTTCGGAAATCCCAAATAAATCAGCTGCGGCATTCGGAAATTTTCACCCTTGCTGCCACCGCTCGTCCATAAACTCTGCTTCAACTATCGTGGTGGAATGTTCCTCTAGCGTGCCGGCCTCTGAGGCGTTGATGTAAGTAACATAACATCTGGCAACACGCAGAGAGCAAGACTTCGTGATGGGTCGCGCTAATCTTCGCAGAGGAACGTTAAGCTTAGTTGCGTGAGTGTTGCTTGTCAACACATTGAATTATGGTGTCTGTGTAATAGTTCACTTTGAACTGCGTTCGAGAGTATTTGACTTGTTTCCGTGGTTAAAGCTGAAGAGGATTTTAATGGATTGTCGTGGTAGTTTGAATCTTTGCCTGAGTGCAGTTCACTTGTGTAGAGTATCACATAAATTTAATAATCTGTGTTTCCAGTTTTAGTCGTAGCATTTCATTCATTTATCAAAATACTGCGTTAAATATAGACTTAAGTTGGTGTTAATTTTCAGAATGTTTTGAAATCACTCAAAATTTTATACATCTATTAAGTTAGATAAATGATACGAAGTGCACCTGTATCATTGAAAAATTTTCAGTTAGTATTAATTATTTTTATTTCGTAAAGTTTACTTCAAAGCGTGAGGTATTATAAAATTAGTTTCATGAAAACAGGCCTAAGGCACATGAGCATAAAATAAATGATGTTACGCGTCGTTTATGCCACAATATGAGATTTATCAGAATCAGAATAATAAAACATCTCTCAACTTATGACATATTTTGGATTAAGTCCAAATCCTCTTCCAATGTCTATGTCCAAACATATTATTTATAAATTTCGTATCATGATTCAGAGTTCAAGATGGTATCAAGGTTACTAGTATAGTTAAAATAGAATGGTAAACAAACCATGAATAGTACATAAAACTCTCTCTCTTTGGTAAATATATTAATGTTCTGATTACTATATTACAGAATTCTTATAAATTATAAGTGCGGACAGAGGAAATTTGTATGATTAATTATATTAAAAGAGATTCAAAAAGCATGTTTTTTTCACATTTTAAAATCACTCAAATTTTAACATTTAAAATATCAATTAATAACTATAAATAACTTATAAATTAATCATTAATCAATTAATAACTTATAAATTAATCATTAACCATCATTTCATTATTCTACTTAGTCTTCATACAAGCCTGTTTAAGATGTAAAAAATACTATGTTAAGTGATTTTTACCTTGGATTTCGAATAGGGTTTCATCAACTTTACAAAAATTGAATTAACATGAATTTCCACTAATCTCTCTGCTTGCTTGCTGTACTGTCATTTAAAATTCCTAATAGTTGACGGGTCTTGAGTTAAAATTGACTATACTGACAGGGGGAATAAAATCTACAATGTAAATAGACAGTACTGAGGTTGTAATTTAAAAGCCATGCCAAAATTTATGCGCTTACAACAAAGCAAAATTCAATCAGTTTATTGGGAGAGAGATAAAATACGAATATAAGCTACCATTATTGTATTATACTCATGGATCAGCTTCATTTTGAACATTTAAGTTAAATAGTTGTTTTAATACAAAAATCTTCAATTTTTCAACAGTTTTTCATGATTTTAAAAAAATATATAATATTACGTATCTTTCAAATGA
Organism: Parasteatoda tepidariorum; assembly: GCF_982258835.1. Classification (NCBI taxonomy): domain Eukaryota; kingdom Metazoa; phylum Arthropoda; class Arachnida; order Araneae; family Theridiidae; genus Parasteatoda; species Parasteatoda tepidariorum. Next base: position 69,617,376 of record NC_141761.1, on the reverse strand, counting down.
TGCAAATATTACGTTTTTATCTGAATTAAAACGTGAGATATAATTTAGTTTCATTTTTTCCCTTTTAATATAAATAACGCAGTTATGACTTTAAATGAATTTTTCTATCATAATTTTTTTCACATATTTAAAATTTTGAATTATTATGCTTCAGAAACTACTTGAGAAAACTACTTGAAAGTTGAAATACGAATTTTTCAGATCAATAAGATTAGAGTTTTGCGTCCATAACTTTTGTTTGAAAAATAATGCATTGAAAAAGCTGAAATTTTACAACAATAAAAAAACACATTAAAAAGATACATCTAAAATATGATATCTATTAAGATATCATATGCAAGATTTCATCTTTTTTAGTATTACCTTCAAATTTTAAAGTTTTGTAAAAGTCATCCAGATATTTTTTTTATCTTCACATGAAAATTATTTCTTGAACAGCAGACTCTATATACAGTTCTTGTTATTAACTGGCAATGATTTCTACTCTTTTCTGTTTTTTTTTTACGGAAAAAATAATGATTTATTTCTCAAAAGTTGTTTTCATTCAAAATAAAAAAAAGGGAATAAATAAATAATTACAAATTTGGTTTGTGCCTATGAATATTTGCCACTAGAAGTCTGGTATGAGTCGACATATATAAGAAGCAATACTTTAGCTATCACATTTATTTTTAGTTACTAGCAAAAATTAAATAGATAGTCTAAATTAAATATTTATTTAATTTTTTAAGATGGAAAGGAAGAAAAAAATGCTCTCAGGTATAAGGTATGAACCTTCATAAATAAAAAATAACGAAAAATAGGAAATTCTACTATATAGAAATACAAGATATTTTCCTAATGTAATCGAAATGAAATTACATACAGACGTCAGTTACCTAAAATGGACAATCAGTCATGACTGTCTGGAAGGCAAAATACACTGGAGGCCAGTCACCCCCCAGCAGTGATAAAGTAGTCATTCATTTCCAATCAGGCAACTGGAGAGCCATTAATTCCACCAAGAAATTTACGCCAACAAACAGCTGTAGCTACGCCAAACTGATTAGATTAGAACATATCAGCTTCACGACAGAAATGGGCCAATTTAAATTGTCATGAGTTCCACAAACAGTGCCGGAAGGAAACAGCTGAAACTCTCATCATTTGGGTCGAATAGCCAGCGTCCACTATCGAGGGATGTTTGTAATAAAGCTTTACGCACATATCTCTGCCAAGCAAGCATTAACGAGTCTTCGTTCCCCACCCATATGCTGCCATCTCCAACCCTAATGCGATATGGGTGCTTCATTGGGACTGTCATCGGTTTCTGGCTGTTGATAAAGGCTTTTACCATTTCTCCCAGACAATAACGACATACAGGAGGCCCATTTACCGGACCCTTCCGAGAAGGAGTTGTCAATTGTCAACACCGCTGCAATTTCTGCTCATCAGCTGAACTCATAAGTATAGACTAGGCTTCAAAAGACTAGTGGCCCATAAATTATCGCTGGGAATAGAAAAATTATTGAAATATGAGTGATAATTTATCAATAATTAAGATACAATAAAAGCGTGCTAAATTACATTAGAACTTTGATTTAACGTCTCTCGTCTGATTGGACAAAAGCACCGTGAATAACGAGACGTTGAAATATCGGGGACGAAAAGTTCCCATGAGAACTAAAATTTAAATACATACTAATTGAACTACATTTTTCTAAATACAATCTGACACTCAAATGTGGTTTATTTAGTGAAGAGAAACTTACATTATTTTAATGAAGAAAAAAAAAATCGCAATTTTTGTTACTTTTTATTTTTATTATTCTTATTATTATTTCTGTCTCAGAGTACACAATGCATTTTCCATCAGTTCCAAGGCATCCATTGTGTGGCAAAATGGGAAAATGTCTCGGAACTTCAGTATCAATGGGAAGCAGTATTAGTGGAAGTTTTAAATACTGAGATTTTTTTTTTAAATATTATTGATGCAGGATATTAAAGGGGACCAGGCTGACAATACGTTAAAAGCAAGAACTCCTTATATACTGGTGACGTTAAATTTAAATTTTACTGTATTTATTTTAATAGTAGATTACAAAATAAGACAGGAGTGTTAGTTATAAAAAGGCATTAAACCTGAAAATGTTTCAATATACTACAAAAAAATCTTAGTTTTTAAATTAACTGAAAATAATACATCATATTGAAAACCTAAAATAAATATACAAAATTTAAACAGCAGGGTATTAAATGCCCGTTTTAAACCTCTATACCACAAAAGTAAGCAATTTTCGAGAAAATGTATGTTTTACTGTCTATTCCTTTTATTATATCTATACTTTATTTTTAATATGTAATAAATACTCCAGTTTTTATACGGCTTGATGTTTATGAAATCATCAATACGGGTATTCTTATATTGTCTTAACAGGACAAAAGTGTTAACTTCGACTCAAAGCACATTGTTAACTTCAAAATCGTCTTAGTAAAGACTCTTCCATCGCTTAACATTCAAAGCTTCTTTTCCTATTTGAACCAGCCATGGATTCGATATTCAAAACGATAATAAATAAATAAATAAAGTACGTAAAGATTAAATTATAGCTTTTCCAATTATCCCTAATTTCTACCGGTTTGGAAATCTCTTTACTTTTAGTTTACAGTTACGTGATCTCATTTTTTTTTACTCTCGCATTGGATAATCAAAATAAATATTTATTATTCAAATAAAATAAATTTAAAACAACCAGTTTTCTTAATACTAAAGTATAATTCACATGTAAACAAAATTACTCAGAATATTTTACTTACTTTCTAGTGAAAAGGAATAGGTATTTTTTTTTAAAAAAAATGGAAAGGTTACTGTAAATTATGGCTACGCTAATTGTTACTAAACGTCTAAGGCCAATTGTTTTATTATAAACAATTACTATTTATGTTTTACATTATAGAAAAATACTACTGCTTATCTCATATGCCAATTAAATCTTAATGTAAGCATTTGAGTTGAAATGCTTTTTTAACATATCAAAATTTTAAAAATATCACTAAATCAAAGTTACATTCTTACTTTAGAGAAATTCTTACTTTAAGTAATTTTTTTATTTAAAATCAAAATCTAACTATCTAGTTAAATCATTAAATTTCGCATTCTGTAGACATGATATTTAGAAGAAAAATACATTCAGTTATGCGTAATTATCACACGTTTATGAGGGTATTTTCATTAAATTACACATACAAGAATCAATTACTTAAATTAAAGACTATATTCAGTGCGTTGAAGAGTTTCAAAACGAAAGTTAAGATAATTTGTTAAAAAATTCTTAAAAAATGGCTTTAAATTCCATATATTTTTTTTCCATTTTGAGTCCTACCACAATCTAATTACAAGAAAAGATGATGCCTAGATCACTTTTTGGAACTAGTTTTTTTTTAATTTTTCAAATTGTAAATCGAATTTTAAGTCTAGACATGGAAGAGACTAGACAGTTGAAAATTCAAAGGAATGCGCTTAATGTTCCTTTTAATAAAGATTATAATGTAATAAATTATTATTGATCATAAATTTTGTATTATACAACTCAAAAGGTTAAAAAGTGAAGAATAATTGACAATTTGCTTACAATTTCGTTTCACCACCGAAAGATTGCAAAATTTATTGCTACACAATTCAAACCACAAATTTAAGCAATGATAACTTGCAATGAAATGTAACTGTATATTAGGGAAAATAATTTCAAACCCAGTCGCAAATTGTTTAAAAGGGGCTGGTTTGGCTGACGGTTTGCTTTTTTGTATATGAATTTAGTTTACGAAGCGAAGCAAAAAATTTAAATTTAAAATAAATTTGTTAAGATGCGTTTGATTTATCAGAACTATTTTCTATTATTAAAATTATTTCTCATAAATAAACAGGAAAAAGGCTAGTAAAGGCTGTTTGTAGTATTTTTCTAATTTGAAAGTAAAAATGTGACCTTTTTAAGCCCAATTCTATGAATAATAATTTAAAAACTTCTATTTCAATATCAAAAGCAAAATTTATACGAGATAAAAAACCTAAAATGGTCATTTTTTGGGATCATTAAATAAGCTAATGTACATTTTTTGTCCATACCTTTTCTTTGCGAGAAATAAAATTTATTTCATAATTAAAAATGATCAAAATTACATGCCAAAATATGAAAAAAAAAGAAAAGAAAGCTTTCAGTTCACTGTGAGTAATGTCAGACACTTTTTTTCCTACTTCTTTCTTATCGAAACTTATCAGTTACTACAAATTTAGACATGGATTGACATTATACAAATCTTCATTTTCTAATTTTGACCGTATAAAAAAAGCGTCAAAATCGCTTTTATGCAAGACGAAATAGTATTGAAGCATCTTCTTTTGGAAGAGGGAGAAAGAATAATTAAAAGTAATTTTATATGAAGTTGTTTCTCAAGTGAATTATGCATCACCAGTTGCCACTACAAAAGTTAAGTTGCCAGTTAAAACCAGTTGCCAGTATCAAAAACCCTTTGAAATCCACACAAAGGCAAAAAAAAAAAATGCTTTAATATGATCGTGAAATTCCTTTCTGTTTCAAACACTAAAAACAAGCTTCGTAGACCATTTTCGAGGGTTTCAAAGTTTCCTGATTCTGTTCCAAGTGAAAAGATTAACCATTTGAATCAGACATTTTTAGTTTATTTTATAGCCGTCAATGAACAGCCGACCCAATTTTTCGGGTTTACGACAGCCAATGTTGAACTCCGTAGCCTTATAACTTTATACCCAATCCAGAAGGCAAGAGAACTTCCGTATGAAGTATAGGGAGAAATTTACCTTCGTGGAGAATTTTTTAATGGAACTAACTCACATTTGCGTTACATGGTAAAAAAAAAACCACGAACACCTTCCACGGTTAGCCTAACGGCAAGGGGAAGTCTAACCCATGATCCGTCTACCACTGAGGTTATATTTCACGTCAGTACGAGCCAGGTGCGGAATTTATATCAACCAGCTATCGCTGGGATTCGAACCAGGTTCACCTTGTTGGAAGAGGAACAGTCTATCCCCTGAGCCACCACGGCTCTAAATCAGAATTCACTATTTGAACACTAGTGTTCTAGAAGTTGACTATTTTGGTAGCGGAGGTTTAATGGGCAAGGTGGATTTTAGGTTTAACAGCTGCACATCACTCCATGCTTTTGAAAGAAAATTTTCGGCTAGTGTATAATGTTGTGTCCTTTGATCCCCATGTTTACCCATTCAGGGATATACAGTGAATTCGCGATAACTCGAATCTGATAGGACTGACAAAAAACTTCGACACATCGGAAGTTCGACTTACCGTTAGTTTTGGTTTTGGACTTTCAAAATATTGTCGGATTATTTAATTAATGCTTATTAATTACAAATCCTCTAAATGCTTACAATATTTAAGATCATTTTTCTGACAAGCCATTTACTATGAGACTGTTTGAAGCTCTTTATGATACCCTGGTCCATCGGGTGCAACTTTGCTGTTGTGTTTGGCTGGAGAAACTGCAAGTTTACTGCTTTCAAATTAGGTGGATCACTATGCGCTGTGCACTTATCCATAAAGAGTATCACTTTTCTCTTTTTAGCGAAGAATTTCCGATCCAATTTTCTTACATAGTCTTCAAATAAAACTGATGTCATCCAAAACTTTTGGTTAGACTTGTAATCCAAAGGATACATTTTTACATTCTTGAAACATCGGGGATTTCGGTATTTTCCGATAACAAGTATGGGCAATTTCTCTGTCCCAGACGCATTTCTTTCAACTAGGACAGTCAAACGTTCCTTGCTCATTTTACCCCCTGAGCAGTTTTCATCCTTAAACATCATAGTCTTATTTGGAAGACATTTAAAAAATAAACCCATTTCATCAAAATTGAAAACATCATTTTAACTGTATCCTTGAAGTAAATTTGGTAACGTTTCATTTAACCACTGTTCACCTACTTCAAGAGGGACAGTTTTTGCTTCTCCATGAAGAGTGCGAAAAACATTGTGTGTGTATTGCAAAGGAGGGGGAAAGATATCAGCTCCTAGTTTTTTTTCTTGCTTTAAAAGATCCAAAAAAAATCGGGTTAAAGGGAGTAAAATTCGAGTAATCGAGAATAATTAACATGAAATTGAAGATAAATGGGTCGGGACCTCATAAAAAAATCGTGTTATAGTAATATTCGAGTTATCGTACTTCGAGTTATAGCGAATTGACTGTATTAGGAACTGATTTAATTTTATGGGACCGCAACATGCCACAAAATACAGCTCATGTATCGACGATTTTTTGGAAAGGGAATGTTTTAGCCGAGTGGATTAGCCAGCCCGATCTCCTGATTTTATCACTAGATAAAATGTCTGAGACGCTATAAAAAAAAGCTTTTAAATGTCTCGTAATTTTGACCACCAGTCTGCCCCAATATAGAATATCTTAATTTTTAACCATATTGACTCGTCAAAAATTATAAAAATATTAATGTTAAATTTTAAACATTCAAGTAATTAAAATGAAAAACATTTGCACATAATAAAATATTTCTCCCTCTACTTTTACACCAACTTCAGTTATCTTTTACTATGATTGAGGATTTAGAACATAATGCAAGTAAAATAGTATATTAAAGGGAGGGATCTTAGAAGACATAGTGGGCTGTAAAATCTTTAACTACATATAGATATCTTTTTTTCTTGAAGCTTTTGAATATTTAATTTATGTTAAAATTTAATACTGATGTATTTTTCTTCCACTTTGAATATAAATTTTGACAGAACTTAATTTATAGAGTATCTTCAAAAAATTCACACCAATTTTATTTAATCTTTCAGAAGTCAAGAGATGAGAAATGAAATGCTCGGTCAGCCAGCTATTTGGTCGGCTATGGATTCTGATCTTAGCTGCAGCTTTGTTGGACCACCGAAGTTCGTTATTCATAAAAGCAGCTCCAAGCCTGAAACCTCTCGCCCAACTATCCCCAGAAGCGGAAGATTGCCCAAAGTGGGACGAAAGCCCGTGGTGCCCATGCTACCAGTTCGAAGACGGACTCTTTTTAGAATGTCCAACTACAGGTATTCCCCAAATAAGAACTACCCTCTCACTCATAGAAGTGCCCATCAAATCGCTTGGCATCTATCACCTGGATAAAAATACCACCATTCTTCCTCCGAAGGTTTTCGCTAACGCGTCCATATCCCATTTGCTCATGTCATACACTAATCTTGAAAGCATCGATGAATATGCTTTTGCCGGACTGGATGATACTTTGGATAGTTTATCCATTGTAAACAGCAGACTAAAAGAAGTTCCGCAGAAAGCACTGAACAATCTTAAAGCTCTGAAGTCTGTCGATTTTGATTCCAATGAAATACAAAAGGTTGACAGCTACGCATTTTACGGTGTGCCTTTGACAACTGTAAATTTGCAGAGCAATCAGATTGACACTTTGTCCGAATATGCTTTTGGTGGACTGGAAAATACATTGCAAGAATTGATACTCATTAACAACAAACTATCTAGATTTCCTCTAAACGCACTTAGACGTTTGAAAAAACTAAAAACCTTAAAATTTGTGAAAAATTCCATTAATGACATTGTTGACGACGGGTTCACGCGTTTTACCGATCTTGAAACGCTTGACATGAATTCCAATAAACTGAAAGAGCTCCATGACAGAAGTTTTGTTACCATGCCAAGATTAGTAGTTCTTTCTTTACAAATGAACCAACTAGTCAGTTTAGATGACAGAGTTTTTATCCATGTAAGGGAATTAGAGAACCTAGACCTGAGTCACAACAGAATTGTGATGCTCAATCCAAGGGTTTTAAATCCCTTGCACAAATTAAGAACTATAGATCTGAGTTTTAATCATTTACATTCCATTGAAGGTGGTGTTTTTCACAACTTGACTCAGCTAAGGGAAGTTTTTTTGTCTAATAATAATATTTTAAAAATAACAAATGACACTTTGTATAACAGTTCTCAAATATCTGTTCTTTTCTTGCACAATAATGCTATAACATCAATTGAATTCGGCTCGTTTCAATCACTTCAAAATCTTTACCAGTTACAGTTATCTTTTAACCAGTTAAGAGAAATTCATTCACTCCTGTTTAAAAATAACAGAGAACTGCGATCTTTATCCATGGATAATAATTTAATAACAGATATTCAACCGGGAACGTTTCAAGAACTGATTGAGCTGAGAGATCTTCGTCTGCAAAATAATCTATTGAAGATAATTAGAAAAGGCAGCTTTTACTCGCTCCCTAATCTACAGGAGTTGCACCTTCAGTTCAACAGGGTAGAAGTTATTGAAAAAGAAGCTCTTCAAAGCTTAGCCAATTTGCAGCATTTGAATATTCAGGGAAATAAACTAATCGAAATGGGAGATATTCTAAGCAGATATCCATCCAGCTTAAGGTCTCTTCAAATAAACCACAACGATATTGCTGTATTACATGAAAATAGTCTTACAGGTTTAAACAAAATGGAGATTTTGTGGTTAGATTGCAACAAAATTAAGAAACTTCAAAAAGAAACCTTCAAAGATCTTACTGAAGTACAGAAACTTTACCTGGACCACAATTCCATTTCTATTATCGAGGAAAACACGTTCTCTGAAATGAAGCGTTTGAATTATTTAAACTTGGAGCATAACAACTTGAATCACTTAAATGCAAATATGTTTTTAGGTGCTATTAGTTTAGAAGAAGTTTACCTATCGCATAATAAAATAATGGACATTGAACCATTGGCATTCCAAAGTCTAAAGAATTTGCGTATTTTGCACCTTTCCCAAAATCAAATTTATGTCCTTCGTAAGTACATGTTCGAAGATGCAAATCAATTAGAAGAATTGACTCTTGCAAATGCTATGATCGAAAGTATAGAAGATCACACATTTAGCCACCTAAGTAATCTTATATCCTTGGATTTATCTCATAATCGTTTTATTATGGTAAAAATAACGTTTCTAACAAACTTAAGGAGTCTCGATTTAAGTTACAATAATTTAACTGATAGGGATGGCATTGAACTACAAGGTCTTAGCGGGTTAACGCATTTAAATTTGGATTATATTGGAAGCGATAAGGTTCACAGTTACCTCTTTGAATCTCTAACTGACCTGCATACTTTACATCTTAGTGGAAATGGAATGAAGCAGCTTGATTCTAATTTGCTTTTTAATTTAGTGTCTTTGAAGGAACTTTACTTAGATAATAATGAGCTTCCATCAGTACCTAAGACTGCTATTAGGAAGTTACCGAAACTTGAAGTGTTATCGATTGTTAGAAATAAAATTAAGATTGTTCCAAATATGGTATTCAGTGAAAATTTTAATTTGAAGAAGTTGAATTTATCTGGAAACGGTATAAATCTGATCGAAAAGAAAGCATTTCACAATTTGACAAAATTAGTTGATTTAGATTTATCAAATAATTTCCTAACAGCTCTCCCAGGAGGCGTTTTTGAAACCTTATCTGAGTTGGAAAAATTATATTTGGATAAGAACTCATTTACTTTTGTTCCAAACTCCGTCCTATTTTCACCTTTGTCAAGTTTAAAGTTTCTATCAATTGATGATAATGAATGTCTTCGCATCAGAGAGGACATGTCTTCAGTAGATCCACACCACAAAATACAACACCTGAACATCAGCAATAGCAATATTTCAGTCATAGCTTCTCATGACTTTTTAATGTTTCCAGACCTGCTTGTCTTGACTTTGCGAGAGAATGTTATTGCTAAAGTATCCCCAGGTGCGTTCAAGCCTCTTACGCAGTTAGTTTTTCTGGATCTTGGATATAATGAGTTAGACATTTTACCTGAAGAAAGGTTTTTCGGCTTGATGAGATTAGAATCACTGAATTTGACACACAATCACCTTTTGGAATTCCCCTCTATACGAGAAGAAATGAAATATCTCACAAGTTTGGACTTATCATACAATAAACTCATCAAAATAGACGGTAATAACTTTGACAGCCTCTACAACATCAAGTATCTGAATTTGAGGTCCAACCAACTGACTTGGATATCCCCAAGTGCTTTCGACAATCTGTCTAGCTTACTTGAGTTAGATATAAGCCATAACCAGATCAAGCATTTAAGTAGTAGTGTGTTAGTTCCAGCTGAAGTTCGAATGACGACGCTTAAGCTCTCAGGTAATTCTGAATTTACTTGTATTATTTTAACTTACACGCTATCTGGGTAAACGTTTCCGGACATCCAAATGTAGGAACTCGGTGAATCTTGAGGCACATATTATAAGACGCTGGTTCCTCTTTTGCATTGATGACAGCCCGGACATGTCTGGGGAAATATTCCTCCAGTATATGATAGATGGTTATGAGAATTTACATCCAGGGGTCCATCACATTTGAAGTGATTGTTCGCAGCGAGGATGGTCGATTTCACTGGCTATGTTATCTGTGTTTGAATTTGTAGGGCATATCAGATTTTGCAGTTTTTGAATACCCATTTCGTCTAACCATAGCAGAGCAATTCACGACATGAGAATGGAGCAGTTACCCTGCAGGGAGGGAAATAGACCATCCCAGACACATTGCCATAAATTTCTAGGAGCAGCATTGTCTAGAATTTCCGCATTCATCTCATAGTTCATGTTTCCAACCACAAGAATTACGAGACTCAGACGAAATGAAAAACGCCCCCACTATATGAGCAGATCCACTTTAAGTGATTGTCCGGATACTTTTGACCAGATAATGAATAAAATATTCCATATGTAATTAAATAAAAGATCAAACTTTTTTGAGTTAAAGTAAAGTAACAAACATTTGTAAGCACTTTAATAGTTCGTTGGAAAAAAAAACAGTAATTTAAAGTCAAATTTCTAAATTATGAATTTTGACGTCCTGACTAGATTCAGATTGAATCAATGAAGAAAAGAATGTATCGCTATTGGAGGGGTCAATTTTTCATATAATTCTTAATTTATTACATACTTTCACAATTATAATACTTTTTAAGTATATTTAA